>NW_027071903.1:27703031-28188994 GCF_038088225.1 Cyrtonyx montezumae | reverse complement strand
ATCCTTGAGTCACTGACACCAAACACGTTCAAGTCTCTCCTTAACTGACCTCAGGTTTTATCAGCTAGATAAGTTCCTCTGAATGCACTTACAACAGCCTGGCATTTAATTGGGTGATTCTTTAAAATACAGAAATTGTTCTGAAAATACAGATATATCAGCACGTACATCAAAGTAATAAACCCCATTACAAAATATCAACGTTTAATTAACACCATAAGATGTTAAGTTACAAGCAAACACTGTTTTGCTTCTAATCCCCCGATTTTTTAAGTTCTTATATTAAGTGTACTCAAAACTTCTTCACTGCTAAATTTCCACTGATTTTTTTTAATTGGATGTTATCTTTCCAGACTGCATGTTAGTGACTGCATCATAAAAAGAAATCAGTCAAATTTGACTTTCTACTCTGTTAAATATTTCAACTGGGAAGAAATTTGTGAAGCATCATTTCAGTTAACATGGACTTAAAAAAAGGTCTAGAAAGTCTGATTTGAATTTCTCATTGTTCTTTTTACAATTTTAGCAGTATTGATGGAGGATCAGTGGCGAACCTGTTAAATTTGGGCAGAAGTTTTGTCTTGGAACAACAGGAGGATTTTCTGATCCAATGGTAAGGGAACAAAGTTGCAAATGGCAGTTGATGGCATATACTGATAGTATGCATTTACGTACTATATATATCGAATTGTACAGTGGTTCAGTATCTTAGCTTTACAGAACAGATTCAGAATCATCAACATAAACAATATATATATATTTAGAAAGTTTACAGGACTTGTCTGAGACTAGTTTTGCAGTCCAAGGGGACAGGGAACCAGAATGATAGATAAAGCAGATGTTAAACAAGGAAAAAAAAAAAGAAAGAAAGAAAGAAGAAAAAAAAACCACAAAGAAAATTTCATTTCTTGTGAAGGAAAAATACAGTCTGTGTATGAAGTAACATACTACAGGGAGATTTCTATTAAATGTGAATGTTGTTTCCCTTTACAAGTCAGAAGCAAAGCAGACATTTGATGCTCAGAATAAATCACTACAACTCTGATAACATTTCCCCCTCAGCTGTTGCTTGGAACTGAAGGAGTCTTTGGAATGAAAAATCAATTTTCAATTAATATTCACTGGTCTATTTCATGAGTTTATCAACATTATAGAATCCATTTTCCTCTTTAGAGATGTGTAGTGTTAGCTTGGCAGACTGTTAAGAAGGAAAAAATTATTTCTGCTGATTTTTCTTTTTAAAATTATGTGTTTTTTCCTTCTACAATTGTGTGGTCCTTAATGTATATTTTCATCTACAGTTATATCTAGCAAGTGACCATAAATCATTTATGAGGCTTGCCAAAAAATCTTACCTTCAGCAAGTATTTTTGACAGATGAGCTTTCCTATTTGACTTGCTGGCGAGCTAACTTCTTGGATCCACAGCTGCGTCTTGAATATGAAGGATTTCCAGTTCCTGTAAGTCATTAAATTTGAAAAAATAAGCATTGAGTTTTTAATTGACACAGTAGATTGAAACAGTAGAACCATTTCTCAGGCATTATCTTTTATATTTGAAGATTGTGGTGTTCACCTTCCTTCGTTTATTTTCATCCTAACCACTATATCTGTGCAGTAGATACTAGTTAAAGTCATTCTTTTTTTGCCATTAGACATCATTTACATTTTGCAATATTAGTCTGCCTGCAATATTTTTGCTGAGAGTAGGTGGGAATATGCTGTTTAATGTAACTATATCTGGGAATAACTTGGTTTCACGTGGAGGAAACTGATCCTCTAACCTTTGTGTATTTGTTTTGTTTATGTTTCCTTTTTTTCCCAGGCAAACTCTAAATTGATTATTACTCATTGCCATACTAATAGGAGCTTAGCTGTTCCAAGGAACTTTTGGACAAGGTGAGAATAATTTATAACTGGCAGTGATATGCTTTTTGAGATGCCAGCTCGGTACATCCAGAATTACTGAAAGAAGTAAAGTAATTGCTTTAGGAACACACTGAGGAAATGGAAAAGAATGCAGGATGCACATTCTTCTTTTCCCCATTTTAATTATTGTGTCCCATTGTGATGCTGCAAGCAGTCAGTTCTGTCTTACTCATTTTTCTTTCCTTTTTTTCCTTTGTATAATCACATCACATCACAGTCCCAGCCTTCTGTAATGTTTTGGTAGTTCTCCCTTTAAATATCTTGAACAATATAATTAAAATATATATGGAATAAAATATATATGCAATTAATATGGAAAAATCAGCATGCTAAGGATTCAATAAAAATGCACTACACAAATCTATATTTCTTATATCCATAGGAATCTCATAACAAATCAGTGTTAATTCAACAATTTGACTTAACGTGCATGTATTGAAATAATGTTGATTAAGCATTATTAAGGAGTATATCGATTGTTTCTAATTAAATTTCAGGGCAAATTTTACTGTGAATTTGTATCAGTTTTTTGAGAATGAAAAAGGTCTGTAAGGCTGAAAGGTTGGAATGGTTTTTGTGTAGCCAGAGTCAACTTCAGAAGAAAGCCTTACACATCTTACAGCAAATGCAGGCTTGCTGGCTGCATACGTATTCATTCTATACTCTGCCTCCCCACCCTTTTCTTTTGCTTTGCAGGTCTTTTTTTGGAAGGGAATATGAAGTAATTTGTCACACTTATCTGGACACCCATCGAGCTGAAGAAGACAAGAATTACTGGGTAATAGCTACAGGAGATCCCAGTGATGAGGGTGGTACTATGATCAATAGACCTGAGCCTCAGCCAGGAGGAACAGGAAAGAATGAGTTTCATGAAGAGACAAAGAATGTAAGAGTTCCAGATTACAATTGACAGAGATTGCTTAGATTCTGATTCTTATTTTTTCTGCTCACATTTGAATATTAAGAATGTTTATTTTAAAAAGAGATATGAAAATCTACTGTTAATAATTTTATATGGTCTCATTAATTCATCAGAATTATGTGAATTGGAAAAAAATGGCTAAAACACACTGAACAATGCACACCAAAAAGCTCACGAATCAAGAAAAGCTCATTCTCCTGCTTTCACATTCACTGGTGGCAAAAGAAGTCAGAACACAGTAAATTGAATTGCACTAACTGACTGCCCTTCAGGGTGTATTTAACCAGGGCTTCCAAAACCAAATCAGCATCACCTTTTTGAAAAGGGTGAGCATACATTTTTCAAAACTCCAAGACCAAACTCATGCAAGCTGTCCTGGGATGCTTTGACATCTGAAGATTGGTAGAGGGAAATGAGGTGGTTGAGCTTTTTCCACACTCTTTATCACAAAAAAAAAAAAGGGAAACGACTGCCTGAGCTGTGGGAAAATGAATAGGATTGATTCAGCAATTCCTGATTATCAGCTTTTGTTCTGATTTAATACAATTTTAAGGCCACAGCTTGCTCAGAGTTTATATCACAATATTTTATTTTATTTTATATTTTATTTTATTTTATTTTATTTTATTTTATTTTATTTTATTTTATTTTATTTTATTTTATTTTATTTTATTTTATTTTATTTTATTTTATTTTATTTTATTTTATTTTATTTTATTATTTTATTTTTTAACTTTTAGGACTTCCTAAACTCCAACACTTCCTAGTATTATCCACACGATGGCACCACATTCTTTAAAACACTCTGGTTACAGCCAGCACGATTATTGCTACCTGCTTTAAAACAACCTGAATCGTTTACATTCCATTGAATCCCTGATACGATGTCACAAAATAAACAGATAAAGTCAAGTTCAAATTCTGGGCTAGAGGGTGTGAGCAATGTTTATCAGCTGTTTAGAAAATAAAATCAGTTTAAGCAACAAATGTAGACAGAAGAATGTACAGCACTGTGCATTGCGTGCTATCAATTTCTTAAACAAAACTAATTGGAATATGAATTTGTTACCAAAACATACTTAAATATCTTTAGGAACTTTTTCACTCACTTTCTATGTAAAGATAGGAAACCTGATGTGCAGCAAATGATGGATATTTTTGTAGTGCCACTGTTACTATTTACCCTGACCTACAGAGGTTAAAAGTCCACATATATTCATAATAGACCGACATAATTCCATTTTGATTTTGTAGGCAATAAACTAGAAAATAAAGCAGCCCCCAGGAATGAACTGCAGCATTTCTGATTTGACAGTTGTGGGACATTCATCGCTAAGCACAGGTTTTAATATAAAGGACTGAATAATAACACAGAATTTAAACAAGCCAGGGACTGCCACTTAGAGACACAGTATGGTCTAGTTGATAGGGAAATGGAGATCTGAACCATGCCCATTGTAAAACTAAGGGCACATGTTATATTTTGATTGTCCCAATTTTGCAACCCATGAACGGCAGTGCTCGCCTCATCTGTAAAGCACTCTGATATATACCAACAAAAAGCAAAATCGTGCACTAGGAAAGTTTTTAATGCTTCTTTCAACCTTACTGATTTGCAGTGGCTATGATGTCCTCTTGTGGCACCCAGACCAAGACCCCACTCTCTAACTTTACACCCATCAGTATCTTCTGAGGCTGCTTTTCTATTCAGTGTTGTCACGAGGTACTATTTTGGCTCAGCCAGCTCATCAGAGAAGGAAGCCACATGCAGGCTTTGTAACTGGATAAGACATCTGAAGGGAAGAAAAAAGAAAAAAAAAAAAAGACTATTACAGTTAGAAATTCCACACAGCAGTGGAAGAAAATATCTATGCACTGGAAACTTGGGTGGAGTTGGCAGGTGAGAGGGTGATTTTGATATCTGTGCCCATTCACCCTCCCTAAATTAATATTGCACAACCACTGCAGTTTGGGGTGGAGGAAAGCGTCCTTCTAAAATCTTTGGAAACACTTAGATGTATGAAAACTCAACTGAGAAGCCCACAGAAGAAAAAATATGTAAGGCACAAAATTTGAAACATATCAAATACAAGTGGGACTAAAGAAATCTTTGTGTCATTTTGTCAGCTACACTTCTCTAAATTTACAGGCTTTGGCTCAGGTGTTGCCCTCCCCCTCACCTTCTCTTCTGTATTTTGATCAGCAGGGAGTTTGTGATGAGTTTAAAACCTTATTTTTTTTATTCCTTTTGGTTGGTAGGCTGGTATAAAACAACATCTTTAATATAAGAGAACAAAATATCAGTACTGTGCTAGAAAGCATTGCCACAACACTTATAGATGTCAAGATATTTCCATGTTTTTGGTTCAGGAGGACTCAAAGTGCAGCAGAATAGGCACAAACATTAGAAAAGGCCTGATGACATTAATACCCACATTTGCTGATGAAATTAATTCATACACTTACATCTCTGCTGTATGTTTATACGAAAAACTCAGAGAGCTCGTTTCCCAACATCTGCTAAATGCTGCCTCGTACAGTACGTCAAAACAAAATGAAACAGACCATCCAGTTGCAGGCCAGATAGTATATATGTTTCTATAATGCTGGTCTTGTTTTAATTATAGGTTCCTTGGGGCAGAGACCATATCTTCATCTTTTTTCCAAATACGAACAACTAAGGCAGAGACATTCAGTATGCAATAGCCTAAAGCTGTTATTTAAAGTGGTTGAACGATGACAGGAAATTGAAGTAGACCTGGTGCAAATAACCAGAGATACAGGCACATGAAATCTACACATAAAGCAGCGCCAAGTAGTAAACTCTCGGTGTGGGGTACAAAGATGCAGCTGCCCAAGTGAGTCTGACGTTAATAGGAGTTGCTAGGAGAAGAGCCCACAAACCACAGTGCTGTCCCTGTGGGTCTGACAAACCCACGTTGGGAAATAAGAATTATATGTGCCAGTATTTATTTTTCTATATATATTTAGTTATTTAATTATATGGCATAGCAGTTAAAAATACCTAACTAGCTTTTAGTCTAAGTCCAGAAGTGGCACCAGTCCTGAGAAGCTGAAGTGCCATTTCTGTATCTTGTTTGTGCTAAAACTCTTAGCACTTAGGTGATGTATGCCCGTGAAGATCTCCATCTGACTATGAAAATCCCTTTCAAAAATGGCATGTAACTGTTTCTGAAAACATTTCAAGTATAATATATAAAATCATTACATCCCCAAGCAGAATGATAGCGAGGAACTAATGAATAATCAAAGCTATGAAAAAAAGCTGGAGTGATCTTTCCTTTACAGGCAACATTTAATAAAGCTTAAAACTCCTAAAATGCAATTTAGCACGGATTATTGTTAAAGGGTCTCTAAAAATGAAACATGGCAGTTTGTGAAATCCACATTGGATAGCAATTTCTCTCCTTCCTCCCTGGTTTTCAACTATTCCTCCCTTGCCTGGGCTTTCTGTCTCTTCTATATCCTGAAGAAACAACTGAGCAGTTGTTTGGGGAAAAGTTTAAGGTTCATCAGACTTTCCGGTCTTTTTGCTGACAATTTTGGCAGCACCAGTTCATCCAGAACACCCAAGATGTATTATAGTCTTATAAGCAGCCAGTGAATTTAACTGAACGTTAAAGGACTCATATTTTGCCATATAAATGTATACATATGCATGTATACACACACACACAAATTTATAAAAGTAGAAATGAATTAGCATCATACACACAAACCCATACCAGGTATTTTAAAGCTGACAAAGCAATAGCATGTAACTCAGTATGTGAATGAGACCAATCTCTTCTCATCTAAATATATTAACTGGTTTCTTTTGAAACTACCTGAACGAATTAGTTCTTTCAGCACAATTTGGAGTGATCCCAGATTTATTCATTCTCAAGCCTGCTTATAAATGACTTCACATCACGTGTTAAACCAGGGAAGCATTCTTGCTACACTTGATGCTTTCACCATGCCCCCCTATTTTCCACCCTTTCCCCTTTTCTGCTTGCTGTGAAAATCCAGTGACCTCAGGTTCTACTTGTGGCTGAGAAGCTGCTCAGACAGGCCAACATGTGAGGCTGAGCTCTTTGGTGCTCCTAAACCAGTCTCTCTAGGACAAACAGACACGTTGATACAACAAAAGCAATCTTTAATCTTAGTGGCTTAAGTTCTATGATAAAGCCCTAATACATTTCTTGTGTTTTCTGAATCTGCTGCCAAAAGGGCAGACAAAATTTGTTCTTCAAAACTTTCTTAATGAAATGCCAACTTTGGGTCAAACAATTCTGACAAGATTGGCCAAAAGGAACAGAAACAGTTATGGCCAATCAAATATTTTCGAGCTGAAATCAAAAATAAGGATCTTTCTTATTTTTTTCCCCACCTCTTGTGGCATTGGTAAAGTGGTTCTTTTTCTGAAGCTCCAAGCAGGTACAGTAGATAAAGAATAAAGAGACTATTGAAGGCCAAGAATCTTCGACATTGGATCAACTGAATCTACAATCATTTTCAAAGTGAAAATCCCTTCCATTTCCTCGGCTAACACAGTATTCTATTCCACATTGTCATACCTATGTCATGTACATTTTCACCTCTCATTTACCATGTCTATGCATCAGTGTCTCTGTCTGATAATTGGACATAACTCTTCCCTGAAGAAGATAACGAGAACAACTCTGTGGATGTTTTGTATGTGCTTATGAGAACACCACAGAAATATATCAAAGAAAATATTATGATTATTCATAAATGTCCTGGCATTCTATACTGCACTGTAAAATGTCTCTGCGTATACGTGGTGTTGGATCACACCAAATGTTGCATGCTTAATTAACAACAAAATTAACAACTTCCATCATGACAAAAGTTCTCTGAATCAGTTCTCTTTTCCCCACATTCCTTTTTCAGACACAAGTAACAACTTGTTTAAAAACAATTCATGGAGCTATTTCAGTAATTGCAGCTCTTGGTCAAGCTCCCGTAGAGCATAGCTTACTGTTCTCACTCCTCACTGAGAATTTTGATGCTTCCAGAAGTTCTTGTATTTCAACATTTTCCTCTGTCCCATGATAACTAATATCTAACTGTGCCTATCAACTAGTAATGCCATGTTAGGCAGTTATGGAATTTTGTCCTGAAGTGCTAAGTGATTTTAAACAGTATTTCACTTTGGCACTTGTGAATGGTTTCTACTGAACACCAGTCTTAACACAGAATTCAGAAACACCAACACAAATTCCTTCTTCCTATGAAATTAGCTTAACAAGGATTTGGGGAATTACCATTTCATCTAAGCAACCACGTCTGAAAACAGAACATTCATTCATCACAAAAAGAAAAAAGGCAGCGTTGATTTCTACCAGCCATTGGGCCTGTTACACAACACAGCTGTTGGCTGTTTGGTTTTAGAAGTGTTACGTACAAGTGGTGAAGGTTTTTCGGTCAGCCCATGTAGCATATAGCAATTACAGGTTTTCCTTATAATGCAAGGTTCGTATTGTGAAGGTATTGTACGAACTGGTATAAATGCAGAATAATGATTTATGTTGCATGTTATTCTACAATGTAGAACATATAAATGAGCTGAGGTAGGGCAATTTTTCTAAAGGTGCACCATAATTAAACTGAGGACAGTTCTCCTGTGTAAATGCCATGAAAGGAGTATTCATCAGGTGGAGTTCTCATGCCTGCAATGAACAGCACCGTTGGCTAAGGCATGCTTCCTGAGGGTGGGACACTGAAGGTGGAACTGAACTGGCACTGAAAGAGTTCTTGAGGAATATAGAAAACATATCCACGAGATCAAAACTACAGAGGAAAAGAACAAACTAAAACTGCTCAGAATGTTTTTTAAACGTGCAAGGCTATCTGTCCCTGGAGAGAATCTAATATGACATTAAGCTTCTGCAGGTGAACAGATATTTTCTCCACAGAAATAAACAACAGTCATATTCCCAATTTAGTGGTCAGATATAGCTATAGATATACTCTTCAGTTAATTATCTATGAAGTTTTGTGTTGATATTTTTCTCCCTTGTTGACCAAAGTTTAAAACTGTTCACATGAAAGAGTGTTTTTAAGATTAGTAAATAACCTTCGAAACAGTTAAATATAGTTTGCAAACATAGTGCCCCTTACAAAAAACAGATCCTGATACAAGAAAGCTACTGGTCACAGAATACAAAGTGTTGGGTTTACAGCTGTGAATTCATTGTCTATATCACTTTGCACTTTGAGAGCAATCAGAGCATCACCTGGGGAGGTGCATCAATAGTTTCACTTGGGGAAAGAAAACAAACCATTAAGGGGGTGAATCTATTTTATCCAACTTTACCAACTGTTCCATTACATACTGAACGGGCATGCTTTTGAGAAAAAAAACAATGGAATGGAAACATACCTCTTCAGATTGGCTACAGGAGTATTATCTGTTGAAACAAAGTCAGCTGCCATTCCCCAAACAGTTCATTGCCGCCCTGGTAAATTGCACAGAGCAAAATAAACATTCCAGAATGCTCTAATTAGCTTAACATGAACAGTTCTTTGTAAATTGCATTTCTGATTCAACTGGACACAGAGCAGCTCTTCTAAAGCTTTATTCAGTGGCTCAGCTGTTCACTCTTGGTGCTTTTTAGCACACACATCCATTTTCCAGATTGCATCCATCTCAAGGATCTGTGGCCTGGTGCATGCTAAGAGCTGCATCCTCCAGTCCCTCTCCTGCTCTCATCTCCATTTGATAGAATACTCTGAGACCTACACAAGCTCTTCCCTCAGTATCAAAGAAGCAGGAAAATGCAATATTTAAAAAATAAAATAAAATAAAAAGGGCCTGGGCAACAAAATGGCAGCAGAAATTTCATGTAGGTAAGCGTGAAGTAACGTGCAATGAAAGGAACAACTTGAACTATTCATATACACTGATGGTTTGCAAAATCACTCAAGAAAAGATCTAGGCGTTGCTGTGGACAGCTTAATGGAAACTTCTGCTCAGTGCACAGCAGTGATCAAAAAAAGCAAACAAGACGTCAGGCTGTATTAAAGATGAATTGGAGAATAATGCTGGAAATTAAAACAATATCATCAAACGCATCAATAATGTATTCCCCATTTTAGGAGAAGCTTATTTTGCTTTCATTCAATGAAGACAAATGATCTTTCACAAGAAAAAAAAAAGGGGGAATTGAAAGGGATTTAAAGGCATAGATAAACTTCTGTAAAATGAAAGATTTGTATTGGTGTCAGACTTGCGACATCCTTCAAATCATCCTTCTCTAACAAACTTACTTGCTCCTCAGTTCATCGGTTTGTAAACAAGGGCAGAAGGAGGCATTTACTTTGTCATTTCTACAGAGATGGATGAATGAATGAAAACCACAGGAAGGCCTCTTCTGGGCACAAAGATGTCATTTTCCTCCTATTCCCAACCAAAAGGGAAAGGGTCAGTTCCTCTCCACTCTCCCCCAAACTCAGTGCTGGGCCCAATCCAGCACCGTTTCTCATCTCATTCACACTCAGCTGGTGCTGTACTCATCATCTTCTATTCAAACTTCACCTGCATCCCCAGGTCCAGTCAAGCACTTTTACTTGAGTCCTTCCCCTTCTCATCCCTTACATCTCTCCTTGCCCCACACCCAAACCTAGCACACCTGACCTACCCTTTGCTGCTCCTAGCATCTCACACCAATTACCCCACTGCTCCCCACATGGCTTTATGACTCATTTTCCCTTGCTGCAGGCACAGCTCACCACCATAGCTCCCTCAGCTATGCTGTCAGGATTATCAGCACCCTTGGCTGTCCATCACCTACCTCCCCTGCAGTATCTACGCAGCAGGCAGCTGCCCCATGATCTGCAGACCACTGACAGATGGGCATGATGTAGTTAATGCTGTTGCTTACCATCGACAGAAACTAGAAAAATTAAAGCCAGAGGTTGACTTACAGCAGAAGAACCCTCCCACGCACACACCATCCATTCTCAATGCATATATTGTTTAGGTATTAATTAAAGCAGAAGTATCTCTGCTACTGACCTGATGGGCCAGGTTGAAAGCTGTCCTGTGGATTATGGACACGATATACCTCAAACTCTGTGGTTCCTAGGGTAGAGTGCTTGCTGAACATAGATGTTGGATTTGGTAAATTTGATATTGTTTAGTCTGAGGATAAGTGATGAAAATGGGAAACTCATCTGCCCAGCAGCAGGAGGGTGTGGAGTGAGGCAGTGTTGTTTTCTGCAGAGGATTTTTATGACTGGGCTCTTGGGAGCCTGAGATGTCACTAGGTCCTTGGGCAGTGAAACCAGCAAGGGAAAATATGAACTGATGCAGTTTTATATAACTTACAAATGCGTTTAGCATTTTCTGTGACAGTGAGAAGGCAGTCAGAAAATTTAACTGCTTCCTTTGTGAACTTTATTTTGTTTATCTGGGAGCTTGGCTCTGCATCAGCAGAATTGACAGTGGTTTCAAGCAGAGCAGGAGCAGGACATTTTCCCACATATTAAAATAAATTCAAATTTCAAGAAAAAGGGGAGAGAAAAAAAATAAAAAGAAAAAATAAAGTTATGGCGTGAAATGGCATTATTACCTCTAACAAAAAGCATATGGAATAGTAGCTTGCACATAGGTCTGGGAGCCAGGAATAAATCAGGGCTAGTCTAGACATGCTGATTCCAGCTGTGGTCCTGAAACAAGCTGTTAGTGCTAGAATTTGATTAAGTCTAATGCCCATCTGGATGATGAATGAAGGCAGAATAACACCGTCCCATCAGAGCTGTGCTAGATGTACTCATGTTGTGGCTGGGACAGGCAGGAAAACAAGGGTTACCCATTGTATTTCAATTTTTTCCCAGTAACTGACTGAGTCCACAGCCAATATTAGAAGCCAGCATGGAACATCCTATGGACAGTGGCTTATCATTGGTTCTCCCTAGTATAGGCAACGGAGCAGAGGAAAGGTCTTTACTCACTCCTGGTCCCCACTTCTAGTTCAGTATGGCCCCCAGTCACAATCTCTCTTGTGCTTTCTCCACAGTGTCTACAACATCTAATTAACTCATATTTATATGCACTCAGAAGGTGGAAAACTCTCTATATTATCTATTTAAGGTAATTACCTCACAAAAAGACATAAATTAATGCTGACCAGTGATGTAATTTTGGAGCTCAGAGCACTGGCAAAGACTTAAGAACCCTCACTAACACACCTCCTCCCTCCTGCCCTTCTCCTTCTGCCTCCTCCCCTTCCTCAAAAGAGTGAACCTTTCTCCAAAGCATTCTGATATGAAAAACCATTTGCACCTCCTTTCCTATTATCTTCTTTTCAAGAGGCAAAAGTGTCCTGATTTCTCTTTGCTTAAGCTTATTTTCTGTCATCCTGAGACAAAACCATTTGCTCCACTACACTGACTTTATTCACTCAAGACCAAGTTCCCCAAGCTCTCGCAGAGCTTATGAAAGGCGTTTTCACTCACTTGGGTTAAAAGAACACTGTGTATTTTCTTTTTTCTTCTCCCCTCACTCCCCCCCCTTTCTTTTTGGGCTAAGAGTAATAAATGAATCATTTCAACTTTGGGCAAGGAGTTTAGGTGTTGTATTTGTACCATGCAACTACATAAACACAGAACAAGCCAGTTAACCAATGAATGGCAGGAATTAGAGGCATTGAGATGATCTAAAACATTTTAACACATTTTCCATATATTAGCCTTTGGAGTAGTTGTGTTTTGCTTTCTTACAACAGACACAAGTCAGTGAAGTCCAAAAGGAAAGTCTGAGGTTTTACATTTCTGTTTGTGGTACAGGAAAAGGGTTACGATCTCAGTGGTTGATTCAGTGAAATAACATCTCTTTTATACACATCTGCCTCGCAAGTAGGGAGGTAGTTGGAAATACCCAATCTAAAGCATTAAAGGTTTGCTGGCAAATAGCAAGGCATTTTCTGCTAAGGAAAAATTGTTATATTGAGTAGTCACTTTGAGTGCTCAGGAGCTACAGTCAAATATCCAAACACTGTGGAGTTACACTGCATTTATTATTTTGTCAAGTGTTTAACACGCCAGGAGCTGACTGCTGTGTATTCCATGCCTAAGAAGGGATGATAATAACAAACCTAAATAAGAAGATACTTGGCAATGGTAAGTGGTATTTTCTTATCAAATTTTTTGGGCATCGTTCAGGGAACTGTTTTTACATATCAGTATGAATCATTTTCAACTGCTTTTATTTGGGAATTTAAATGAGGAGAGTACTCAGACAAAGCAAAAAAAAAAAAAAAAGAGGTGTTTCACAAACCATATTTTTGCCTTTTTATTTGCTGCCTTAGCTGTTTTGTTTCTAAGTTACGTGAGAAGTTTGAATTAAGTTGCTGTTGAATGATCAGCCTTACTGCTTAAAAGAGAGGTGCTGTGCATTGAGTACCTTAGTTCAGGACACATTTACTTTGCTGTGTAATATTTCTCCTATTTCTCCTGTCACACATAAATTCAGAAGACTGTTCCAAGGTATTTTGTGAGCTTGTAGCTTCCTGCAGTTCTGAAGGCCTCTGCAAACTTGCTGTATTTGGGGCAGAAAAGAAACAAAAGCATAAACCCAGTGATTTGTTACTCAAATGAGTTTAAATCTTCAAATTCTCTCTCAATGGCAATAAACCTCGATAGAAAGGAATTAATTTTAAAGCAGAATGTAAACAAAAGGATATATATATATATTTTTGGCTTTTACTAAAGTTCATTATTTTTCAGAACTGCTTCTAACCTTTCTGCTCATTTCTGGAGTTCTGTAGCAGCAGGCAGTACTCTTTAGATCTTTTATTTTCCTTAAAGAAGCAACGCAGAATAACACGTTTCCACGAGAACTGGGCAGGAGCACTACGTAATCCTCTGAAAGCACATACAAATTTCCAAGACATTTTAGAATTAAACATTAATATGATTAGTGTTTCAAAACATACTTCCCAACAAGACATCCAAACACACTATTTACATGAATCTCTGTATGAACCAGCCTATGCAGGAAATCAGTAAATTAGTCCAGAGTCTCAGCCTCAAAGGAGATGCATATTTGTTTAGTCATATGCTATAAATAACCTCTGTAGTCTCGGGACCTTGCCAACATTATTAATGCAGTGTTCACTTAATAGTTCCCTTTATTATGGGCCTCATTAGTATCTGATTCATGCAGTACGAGCCTACAGAAAAAACATGCAGGCTGGAGTAACACACGGACACTGGTGATATATGTCTGTACTGCCAGTGTAAGCTCATTTTTGTGCAGCTGGAATGCTCAGAGCCAAGTGCACACCTTCTGGGCTGCAGGCCCTGGGGAGATGCAGTCAGCTGTTATGCTTCTGGAATTATCATATAGAATAAACTGTGTACGCAATATATTCCGCCTAATGAGATGGATTGGTATAGGATATCATTATTTGACAGGAACAAATACTTGTTTTCTAAGAAGAGTTGTTCTTTTATTGTCTGTCTAATTAGAAGAGTACAATTTAATTCTCTTATTGTTCCCTTATGTATTCCCTTCCCATCCAAGAAAGAAGGTGATAACCACAACTTATTTCTATGGATAACTACAGGGATTAAGGAGAGGAGGGAAAGTAAACTTATCAAGTATCAAATATTCAGGTCACTATCAGAACTGGAAGGAGACCTCTAGGTACAGTGCTCTGTCAAAGGCTGGGCTGGGGCAGTGTGACTATTTTATGGAGTGAGCAGTGTTTTTTACATGGTTGATGAGGTTCAGTTATATGTACTTTAAGCAACCGACAAAGATTAATGAGGAACTCAAACTTATATTGACAAAACGTTAACATCTTTGTGTCTAACAGTCTAATCTGTGGATAGAGCAAGTTCTCAAAACTGGTGAGATAACGTCTTTACATTCAGATTTGATGCTTATCCTAAAATAGATGCTTTACCTGGAGCAGAAATTATTGCCATTGATACAGGAATTACAGCACTCTTTGTCGGACTGATGAGACCAACTCATTGTAATGACATCTTCTGAGCTTTAAATCTGGTTCTGTAAGAAAAAAAAAGTAACTCCAATGTCAGGAATCATCAGGAGATCTTTTGGCCATATCAGACACTGCTCTAAAGGTGTAGGCTTATCTCAAAACACGGAAGAAAAGCTGTCTCCCCAAAACATGACATTCTGGAGTGCTTAGGATGCTAAATCTGGCTCCTGCATCATCTGTCACACCTATAGGTGGGATGTCATCAGATCTTACGAAGCACCAGAGTCATTCTGCTTTGTGTCTTACCAGGGAGCTATTTTTTGCAACAGATTACACAGTTTCAACCATAAGAAACCTGTGAGATAATTTAGTCTCATCTGGCCGTCAACAGTAATGCCTGTGAGTAATGGATGTGGTGCTCACTATGACTCACATCAATGTTAGAAGCTACAGCGCAGCAGTGAAGAGCAAGACAGCTGCCACTGGAGCTTTATGCTGCTATCTTCAATGCCTCAAATAAAAACCATCAGCTCAGCCTCATTCTAATTGTCACAGCCTTAATGATAAAGTAAAGCAGCAGAAATGTGAAGGGTCTTCAAGACTTTGTGCAGAGAAGTGTCAGCATTAAGTAGCTTTACCTCTGCCAGGCATCAGGAATGACAAATATTCAGAAGTGGCTTCTGCTAAAGCCTTGCAACAGAAGTGTCAATCTATAAATGTAGTGAAGTCATCTGATTTAGGCACAGATGTCTAAGAGGAAGGGATTGCATAATTCCTCATCAATCACTGAAGAAGCTAAATTAAAACAAAAATCCCCACCAAGATCCATCAAAGCCAGCAATCATGACAGGACCATGCATACTACCTGTGGCATGCTAAGGGATGGTGAAGTACAGACTAAAGTGAGACTGAGATCGGGCATTGAAAGTGGCAAAGAAGCAAATTCTGGCTGCTCAAGGCATAAAACAAAACACAGTAGCAACAAATATGACATAATCCAACACAGACTCGCAATGAAATGGAAGATCAGACAGATCTAAACACATTTCCTTATAAAAACACCTTAAACACTTAACTTGTGAAACATTCAGATAAATTTTTCATATGATTTTTGTGTGTACAGTAAGTTCAGTTCTCTTCTGCCCTTTACTTTTTTGCTCAATGAATCACAGTTTTGGCAATTGATAATTCCCCTTTCATTCAACCTAAAGGGCCCCTTATTTCAGCTTACAGCTGGGGGGACTATAAATCAGAAGGAAGGCAAAGTCAGATGAAAAAGGAACATTATGTGATTGGAAATGTGGAATGAGGAAGTAAAGTCATAACTTTTAAAAATATTTGCTTTACATTAGAATGACAACATACAGGAAAACTCATAATGTTTTTACTACTCTCGTGAACTCTGTATCAGTCAATGGCTTTACAAAAAATTGACAGACCTGGCCTTCAGC
The DNA here is from genome assembly GCF_038088225.1 of Cyrtonyx montezumae. Classification (NCBI taxonomy): domain Eukaryota; kingdom Metazoa; phylum Chordata; class Aves; order Galliformes; family Odontophoridae; genus Cyrtonyx; species Cyrtonyx montezumae. The sequence continues at coordinate 28,172,715 of NW_027071903.1, read as the reverse complement.
ACCTGATATTCACGGCAGTTTCATAGTTCAGACACAAATATCCTGTAGTATTTCTTTAAGACCAATTGCTTACGCATTGTCTATAGACCCAATACAAAAACATTAAAATAAATAAGCACAACTTAAAACACTTTGCTCAAAGAGTACTATTCTTGCTAGGCCTCACCTACCACACCATGGCTACAGCCAATGTTCTTCACACTGATACTGCTGTTATTGTTCAGCTAGATGTGCTCTTAATGCGGATTTTCTTTAGATCACATGGGATACTTTTCTGTAAACAAAGCACTGTATGTACAGAATAACATATTCTACATAGAGAATGTCAGAACAAGTGAGAGTGCGTGTCATGCAACACAGATGTAGTTGGGAATACAATGTCTAGGAACCTTTATTAACTCACAGGGAGACATCTCACTTGAAAACAGAAGAGGCTGCAAAGCTGGCTACCATTATGAAGGAGCCAGGTAACAAAGCTTGCAAAAGGACGTAGACTTCTAAAAAAGCATCTGAAGGAAAGGGAGGAGATCCAACTGCATGAAAGCAGCATGATGCTGAGGGAAAGGAGGGGCAGAAGAAGGAAAGATAAAAGTAAGTAGAAGATAGAGGATGACATCAGCGAAGAGATCAATGAGAAAAGGTTTCTACAAGGACTCAAAGAGCAGGGCACTTTTTCCTAGAATAATCCTAGAGGCAGAAAATCTGAAACAAGTACAAGGAAGTATATTTTTATGTAACACATGAAACTCATTGCCTCTGGATAATCAAAACTTAATGGGAGACAGAAGTGGATAAATTACAGATACTTAACACAAGATTCGTTTCAACTATAGAAGAAAATTATTTGTGCTTCCTGGCAAAAGTAGGTACTAAGTGATGAAGGAAATTAGGAAGAGATTTACCTAATTTTACATACTACACTACTTATCCACTGTGGGCCTCACGTAGCCCCTGCTAAAACCATGCTGTCCGATCATAATGTAAAAAGCCCCAGCAATTTTGGAACGCACACAAAACCTCAGGGTGCCAGCTTCTCCATATCAGCAAAGCACTCAGAAGAAACTTCCTACGTTGATTATTTTTTTCCAAGCTAATTCTATTGAAGCAATTGCCATTAGCCTTTGCTGAAAAAAGATACTGGACGAATTGTGCTAATAGGATGATCAAATATATCAGTTCCTACATTGCTATGTCTTGATGGATGGGAGGCAGAGTGAAAGCTTCACAACCCAAGGCAGAGGTGACTAATCCAGTCCTGGCTTAGCAGCAATGAGAAGATGGACCATCTTGTGCAACATGACTGCTTTCTGGAACAGGCAATGTGTGAAAATTGTGACTGTGCTTAATGCAAAGCTAATTCTTGTGCGACCTAACGTAGGAAACATGCCTTAGTAGGGGGTTGGACTAGATAATCTCCAGAGGTCCCATCCAGCCCCAACAATTATGTTATTCTGTAATTCACCAGTTTGCAGAGCAATGTAAGGACAGGGCAAAAGCTAGCATACCTCAAACTACTGGCTTCCTCTCCTATTATCACAAGTATGGGGTAGGGTGGAAGTCAGGTCTGAGGCTGAGTTCCATCATTACTTAGATTTATTTTGCCCAGTGTGAAAGTTCTGCTTAAATTTATATGCTCCTTTTTGGAAAAGGTTATCACCAGTAGCAACAGGCAAAATATTTAGTACTGGATAGTCTGCGACTTTGTCCTCTAGAATCCAAGCCCCTGGGTTTGGAAAATTATTTGAGGGGATGAGGGATCAGCTCCTGTATCTGCTCTGGTTCCAGACACGTCTTGATTCTAGGCAAGAGAGAAGAACTTGTAAGAAATACATTCAGTGGCTCCTCTATTTCCTTCTCCCACTTCCATCAGAGACTAACACCAGATGTCAGAAAAGTGTCTCCTAACCCAGGGCAAAAGCATCACTCCACCTGGGAATGGTACTGTTGGACATTTGCCCCTTTGCATGCTCTTTTCCTTTAACTGCAAATACTATTTTCATTTATTCATCTCTTAGGGTGAAATCTCAGTCCCGCTGAAATCAAAGGCAAAACAGCTAACTTCAAAGGACTCATTTCTGCTTGCTTCTTGTTCCACATATTAACTATGCTTTAGATTTCAAGTATTTCCTTTTATTTATTTGAACTCTTCACTTTATTGCATTTTTCCTTTCTTGTCCCTTACATGAGAAGACAGTAAAGAAACCCAGCTGACTTTCCTTATAACAACTATTATTCCATAAACCTTTAACAATTCAGCTCCTTTCTGTAAAAGAGTCCACATCATTTCAATCCTTTCATAAAAAAATTCGAGCATCTGATCAGTGTTTATTGCCCCTTTCCTGGTATGACTCCTTTTAGCTATGTAATGAAGATTGACCACAGGATCCAGTATTAAAGCATACCATTAGCACAGCACAGCAGGCGCAGGAGAGGCTCTGTCTCTTTTTCCTCATGGCTTCTAAAAATGTGCTTTTCTGCTCACCGCTGGGCACTGAACAATTACTGTACAGAGAAGATGGAAAAAAAAAATACTGCAAAAGGTTACAGTGAAACATCATGAAAATACAGCCACTCCTTGAGATATTTCTGCTTCTGCTGCTGGCTCTGGCAGAAGTCCAGATTCAGAATGAACAAAACTCCCAGTGGCTTAGGGACTACAGAATTCAGCCCATAGTCAGGAAATGCAATAGCGTATGACAATGGGAAGAAATTAAAAATAAAAAAAATCACAACAAAAAACCCTTTCCAATCCTTTTGAGCTTCCAGCTCCATCAGCTTGGATCAAAACACAGGGACTGTTGAGAATTTGCGTGAATGAGTGTTCTATTGCTAAACAAAAACGTATGTGTTACAGTGCAAGGCAGTTAAATGGTAAACAGTACGTAGCTCTGCTTCCTGATTGATGTTTCAATTTTGCAGTACTGACAGTATAAAATTTCATTTTATATACAAGGCCAATATCCTCTCGCTTGAAACTCAGTGAGGAACTGTTTGCTAAAGCACAAAATCATATCCCTCTTTTTCCACCTTTCCAGGAAAGCTACTTGATATCCATTGTTCACTACTCAGCATCAGAACTGTGGCTCTTCTATGGGATTAGTATTCAAAAAAACAGTGCTAACATTTCATATTTATTGTCACCCAGGTTAAAACTCATTCCCTGAAAACCTATTTGTTGGAAAAATAATGTCAAATTCTTTTCATTTTGTAAGCACTTTAAATATAAATCAGCCACAATTGTATTATAAGGGGCAGAGAGTTTCAGGGGCTACAGCAGGTGCTGTATGAAGCAGAGATTTCAGCTTCACTTTTGTCCCAGTATGTCATTCTCATGGAGCAGATGCTTGTCTTCATTGTCCACATTTTATCTGGAATTCCCAGGAGATCACTAAGCACGAGACAATGTAAGCAAGATTTTACAACCCATTTTAAACTTTCTCTTTTGTGAACTTATTGATAGACCAATAAAACCAGAATCTTTGGGCCACACAGTACAAAGGGTAGCCGGTGCCTAAGCACTCTTTTTTTAGTCACTTCCGTGAGCAGGCAGGGCCACGTGTAAAACTCAGGTTTTTCTTTACCCTTTGGTGGAAAGTACAGAATCTTAGAATCATTAAGTGTGGAAATAGCCACTGAAATCATTCAACCCAACCATCAAACCCATCCCCACCATGCCCACTGACCGTGTCCTTCGGTGCCACATCCCCGTGGTTCTTGAACACCTCCAGGGGCAGTGACTCCGCCATCTCCCTTGGCAGCCTGTGCCACTGCCTCACTGCTCTTTATGAGAATAAATTTTTCTTAATATCCAACCAACCAGTCAACTTGTGTGGCTGATTTCAATGGAAGGTAGGCACAAGTTACAAGAGGAAGTTAGTATATTCTAGAAAAACTCTCTGAGACAGATAACACTAACTAATTGAAACAGGGACACTTCGGAATGCTCTCATAAGCTATAAATGCTACTCAACTCCCTGAAAGGAGGTTGTAGTGAAGAGGGGGTTTGCCTCCTCCCAGATAACAATGGTAGGACCTTAAGCTGCACCAGTGGTGGCTCAGGTTGAATATTAGGATTCTATGATTGAGAGGAAGTACATTTTAGTTGCCAGTGTGCAAGAAGAGCTGGGAATTGACAGGTAGGGAAGAGTAGACCCTAACTGATGAAACACAGCTGATCATACATAGGGACGTGGCAGAAAAGTGGCAATGACAGCGGGTACAATACAGTGTTTTGTTGGGGGGAGCTGCCACGATAACATAAAGGACTGTGAACAGTTTGTAGCAAATTAAAGACGTAATTGAGGCAATTGGCAATCTGTGACATAGCTCTCATTTCGCAGATGCTCCATAGAAAGAGCAACAATTTTCTGAGTCCTTGATAAGATTGGATAACAAAATTGCAGTTTAGCACATAAAGGGGAGAATATCTAAGAATTAGTAAGTTAAAGAGACCATGCCACTTCATGGTGAGAAATACAAAGGACTGGCATTCAGAAGTAGCTCTTGGAGCAGAAACTGCTTATGAAATTCTTACTGGCTTCATGTTTAAAATATCTGCTAAAAATTACAAGAAACATGCTTGTCTTCTCAGCATCCAGCAGGAAATCCTGCACTTGATTAGCACAGATTCCCCCTACTCCCCGGTAGGTTCAGCATGCTGGGACCTCATCAGTCCTAGGACCAGAAAGCGATGGGTAAAAACAAATTACACAAACTCCTTAAATAGTCTTGTCGTCTTCGGGTAGCTGGGAGCTTGCTGGAAAGTTTCCCCAATACTGCATCCCATTGCTTTTGTTTATCTATCCTTGCTGACATTTTCTTCAATTAGGAAACAATAGCTCCGTTCCAATGTACTGAGCAGAATTACTGAAACCAAACCACGTGACACCATCAGAGTGTGTTTTCAATTATTCACTCTGTCTTTTTTTGCCAGGCCTATGAAGAAGAACAGCCTTCTGCAGGAGTCAGGTTTGTCTGCCTCGCTGTTGTAAGTTCCTCCTTTTGCATTTTTATTTAAGAATTAGATTTTTTTTTTAACTGTAAATTCAACTCTCAAGAGTTTCTTACTCTTTTATTAGAGCGTTTCCAAATCTCTAGCTCTTCCTACTGCCTGGAAATCCTTGGCTTCTGCAACAATTCAGTTCTAATAATACTGCTCAATAATGAATCTGATGGAGATCACAAGATCTAGATTAAAATGGTTTGTAAGGTATCCTGCTGTTAGCACTTGGTAACGTAAAACTCATCTTGCTAGTAAAGAAAAGATCTAACTTTCCTACTGTATGGTTAACAGCATTCCCATTCAGTCTGGAAGCTACATCAAATTATTTACATCTTGTAAATGCTCGGTATAATACCCAACCAAAAATTTGAGCCAAATGGGTACTGCTCAAATCATTTATTTTGTTTGCAGAAGACAGACTGAGTTAAGGCTTTTTAGGCTTAAAGCTGGAAAAATAAAGCTCGGGTAAAAAAAAAGAAAAAAGAAAAAGAGAAAGAACATTTGGTTTGCATTACAAACCACAGACAACTTCCATCAGGCGTGCTGAAGGTATAAGAATGGCAAGAGAAAATGACAAGCAGTGAGTGCACAGGATGAAAAGATTAATGGTTTGGAGAACTGTCTTTGAAGTAATCGTCTGTGCCTGTGATACCTTGAGTTAAATTTGGTGGAATACAGCAAGGAATCATAACGTTTCTCTGTCACTTGTGATATTGTTTTCTGTGTTAAATAATATTTTTGGATATTTTGACTGAAAAATGCATGGACTCCGATTTTGGTGCCTCCAGTATTTCTGTCACTTATGGACCAGCAGCCTCGGAAAGGATGCTGTTTTAGTTAGGACTTGGGCTGTGAGCTAGAGCAAAGGCAAGTACTTAACTGGAAATCTCCAGGTCTACTGGATTTATTTTCACTGCAGCTGCTGACTTTTCTTGAGATACCTGGTGAATCACTCAGAGTTATATCTGTTATTTGGAGAAAAAGAGGAAGAAGGTAGGGGAAATGACTGATCCAACATGGTAAAAGATATGCTCTCTCTGCAGAGGGTAAAATTTTGCAGGAGTATTGTAGGGGCTTGGGAAGAAAGACTGCACTTAGAACAATGTTTCCTTCCCTGTTTCAACAGGTGCTTCTATATCCCCTGCATCCCAGGTGCTTAGAAATAGTCAGATACACCTTTTGAAGCACTTTCTACCGATGGCATCGCTCACTACTGATGCTCTTAAGCTCAGCAGCTTTAGGCAGAGTGAGAAAGGGCTCCCACATCCCTCCCCATCCTTCATTCTAGCATACCAGTCTCCAGAGAGCAGTATTTTGACCATTAAGCTATTAAACCCTCTACTTACCCATTGCTTAATGGCTCTTTTAAAATTCTCTCTCTTCAAGAAAGCAAGAGTGCAGTTAATGTTTGTACAACACAGAAATCCTTGAATGAAAAATTCTATTTCTTCCAGTTCTCCCCCAAAGGCAAGATTGTTTAGGTCTGAATGTGCAATTCAGGCTCATTTCTTACACTCTTACTGCTCATATCTAATAGTGATTGCCAGAACCACAGAAGGATCAACAATCTCTTCTGCAGACTTGCATGTGATGCATATTCCATGGCCTCTTAGCTCTGTTGCTTTCTACCTAGATGCTGAGGAGTTACTTGCAGAAGTTACCCCAATATATCAGCAAGGTGTGAGGCTCCTCTCATCCTGACCATTCTATTGTTTTTTTCAAGTCCACATTCTGGTCTAACGGGCCAGATTTTGTTTTTCTCTTCCACTAAGATGTCTTCAGACATGCAGGAAGTGCAACACCAACTTTACAAGATAAACAGGCTTCATAACTCAAATGCTGAAATTAAATACATACAAGTTATGGTATGCTGAAGTTTTGAGCTAAACAAAATGCTAAAAACAGTCAATCAGTAAAAATCTCCAACCCTGAAGGTATTTATGTATTAGTAGTGATAAATGTCAGTCAGCTTGTAACTAATGTAATCAGTGAAAAAACATATAAAGATTGCAAGCTTGTGATTCTGAATTACATCAACAACTTGTTACTTCAGTTCTCAAAATTACTGTTCTAATGTAATTCATTGCACTTTTCATCTCTGCATTTCAAACTAAGCTTTACTACACAGGCTCTGAAAACAAGCTTCTCTCAATAGTGCAGAAAGGGAGATTAATCCTAGAGAAATAATACTGCAAGTCAACCAAAAAGACCATGTGCTATAGCTGAGCTCCATGTCAACCTCTTCCCCATCCCTTCTGAACACCGTATCCCCACAAACAGAGCTCATGCTGAATAGGACATCTGAGCCTACATCCCATGAAGGGAACATTGGGCAGTCCTCCATCCACACTTGTGGCTGCATTTGGCCAGGGTTGCAAATTATGTTATTCATAAGAAGAGAAGGTATTCTCTAAAAACATGAAGAAGATTCTGTGCACTGAAGAAAACATGCTATGCCAGAGTGGGGAAAGATGGGAACTTCAGTGACCTCAGTTCCAACGTTCCTATCCAGTGGAATCAGACTATTCCAGATCAGCAATGAAGTTCCCAAAGACACACAGGAGAAAGGCAGAAAACGTAACAGTTTTTCTTCAACTTAACATGTTCTCCAGAAGCTTTGCCACAGGATGACACCTTGCTGGGAATCCTGAGAAGCTTCTGAAGTGCCAGCATGAGGTTTTGAAACCTCAGGGATTTTGGGGAGGGGGGAGAGAGACATTATGGAATAGAGCAATATTAGGACTTTTGTGACAGAAGTTAGTTATACTTCAAAGCTATGGGAGCATCATCTATCAGATACACCAGAAAGGACTGCAGGCCATGGTAGAAAGAAGCCTCCCTTCTCCTGAAAATCCTACGTGCAATTTTTTGCTTTTATAAATCCAAACAAACTCTGATTCACACTGAACTGTATATTTCTGCAGCTCCTTTTGATGGGTACTCAACTGCATAGTGTTTACCATTTATGTATATATTTTTCTTTGTAGTTATTTTTGTAAGAAGATGAAAAGTGAAAAAATATAATCCTTATGATCGATTATATAGGTCTGTCTTGGTCAGAACTTGCAGGCCTATGTTTCTTGTCATGACTGTAAGGAGCCTTTAGAAAGTCTGCCTTCTCTGTTTCTGTATCACCAGTGACATTTTGGGTACAAAGTGCAGATGCTCCTATTTAATGCTGTGCAGAAGCAAAACTAAGCAGTAAAGCATTGTGCAAACATTTCTCAGTGGTATACTTCAGAATGCCTTTTTAAATTACAACCATTTCCAATTTTACAGTGTTCTTGGATTTACACAAATCCTTTAGTTTCAACAGGTATCAATCAGGTACTGTGAACAGAAAAGCCCTTGCAACAAACATGAATCAAAACCAAGCAAGTAAGTGAAAGCAATTTGTTTAGACTTGCTTGCGTTGAAATTTTCTTCTAGTGCTGACATATACCTAAAAAATATTTCTGCAAAACTCTCGAGAGAAAAAGGAAGCCCTTTTAACAAAGCTCCCCTTTGCTATCTTAATGTGCTCCTTACTTCTTTCATTTTACAAAAACTCCAACCTCTGCCACATTTTGACTGTATAGCATTCCTTCCACTTTCTCTTAATTTGGTATGCCGCATCACACACTGAAACAAACCATTCCTGTAATGGAACACTTTTTGATTGATGTATTGGAGGCATCTTCCCTTGTAGAGTTCAATCCCTAATCAGATATTCACATCTAAAGTGCTTCACTGGATCTCTATATTACCGTCAATTGTGAGTCTTAAGTGAGTTCTGGTCTGCAAAGGTAGGAGCTTTACAGCTCCTGACATTCCTTACCTTCTCAAGGCTAAGATCTACTTTTGCTAAGCCACTTACAAATCAGATGTGCCAGGCAGAGAACTTAACCTTGACAATTTGATTAATCTTCTTTGAATTATAGTGGTTTCATGAATTAAACTTCAGAAGGAGCTTCCTCTTTTTCAGATAACGTTAGTTGGATAGAATAATGCTTTTAAAGTATCTTCCTTTTCAATCTGGGATTTCAACATGCAAATTCAGCAGAAGCCAAAAGGAAAAAGCACAATGGAAGCATCAAAAACATTTATTAAAAGCACTCCATTATGCTTGGGGAGCATGTGAAGAGAATGAAAAGGTGAAGGAGAATTTAGTAGAGCACTGCACAGAAACAGAATTAGCAAGTCATGAGCTATCACGTGGCTGTTAGCAGACTGAAAGGCTCTGTTGATTCGATTTATTCATTAGAGCTTTTCAGTAGTGTAGGTTATTAAGTGGGGATATATTACAACTTACATTTTATATTTCCCTTTCTGGAGGATATTTAGCAACAGAGAAGCAGAGAAAGTTACTGAAGATATCATGCCACATAAATGGGAGAACGATAGGAAAAAGAACAGCACCACCAGCTCTCTGAAGATGGATCGAAAGAGCAACGCTGGCAACAGGAAGTCAAGAAAGTTTCGCTCCATTTCAAGATCACTTATATTGTGCAATGCCAGAAACAGTGATGATGGGTCAAGTCCTGATGAGAAATGTCCCGACCCCTTTGAGATCTCCACCAGCTGGGGTCAAGAGGAATTTGACTGCTGCCCTAGAGCACAACTGGCAAGCACATCAGAGACAGAAGACAGCCCACCTGATCCTCCATGTGTCATCACCAGCACAGCCCAGTCCAAGGCGGCAGCAAATGAGAACTGCAACAACATGAGAAGAAAGTTACTCATCAAGGTAGGCACTGCAGTGTATTACTTGTAAGGTTTTCCATTGCAGTAGTTACTAGACTTATTAATTCATATTTCTCAGGAACATAGGATTCCACTCAGCTTTATCAGAGCTTATGATCTTACAATGTTTCTGCTCAGTATTAACTGCATGAAAATGTGCCAGCTTCCTGACCAGGCTGTTGCACCCTGCTGATGAGCACTGCACTGAAATCAGTGGCTGCTAGGCCATTCACTGATTCCAACTAGCACAGCTGGTGCTTTCTACTTGCAATATGAATTATACTAAACATACAGAACTGTCACTGTAGAAAAATGCATGTGTAAAGTGTGATACAATGAGACCTCACAAGCTACACAAATGTAAATCATGTTAATACTATGAAAAACACAGGAGATTTCACAGGCAGATGTTCCTTTGCTCTAATTCAGGAAGGAGGGAGTGATGGCTCTAAACCAGAGATGTCACTTTCTCTAGAGATGTAAATATTACGTTTTTTGTGTTTTTTTTTAATCCAGAAGCAACTATTTTAACCCCAGATGTCTGGCCATTTCTCAGTCTTGGCAACATATTTTAGAAGCCTTCAGAAAGGCTTCCTTCTCTCTGACATACCCTAATGACTCACTTTCTCTCCCTGTTGATGTAAAGTATAAGGGAACATCACTGCAACTGTGACATGACTTTTAATACAGCCTGTAACTTCATGGCATCTAATACCGTTCTAATACCCCGTATCACTTACCTTTCCCTTGTGCAAACAGTGGCTTATATTTCCTTCATCTACATTATTTTTCTTACATTTTCTATTTTATTTTACTTACCCTCCACAGAAATTGATGAAATCAGACCTCTTCTTCTAAAACCACAGTGCCACTGAAAATCTGAATCTCCCCTTACTCCTTGAGTGTCTTATTAACGATCACAGCACGTAGTACCATACTGCAAAGTCTGCAGCAGGACAGAAATTGGGTGGTGATGTATTTCAGCCCCTGAGCAAAACCACAGAACAAAGACAAAAAAATGAGACAAATTTCTATTGCATTCTGACAGAAAAACTAAATAGATGGCAATGGCTGGTGCCCCAAAATACACCTGCAAGAACATAGCACCTCCTCGCATTTGGAAATGGCCTGTACATACTCTGCTGATTTCCAGTTGTGAGTAATGAAGGAGCTGGTCTCTGTCACTCTCTCCTTTTCTCTTTCTATCGCATCTGATATGTTTCCTTGGGTATGTGTCAATTATTGCAGCCTGCTTTCTTACATACCTCCAAAACACATCAGGCTCCAGTAACCACTGTGATCCATACCCTTGTGAAACTATTCAGTATCTTAATGCAGACTGTAAGTTATTTGCTTTTCTAGCTAGCAAACACCTAAAATTAGAGATCAGGGGAATGAGTAAGTCTTAATGCAGTTGTACAGTATCACTGGTGAGGGAATCAACCTCCTCTTAGGTTGGGGTTTTAGGTCAGGAGCCTGGATGGATGGTGGCATTAATCAGTCAGAATTAGGCCTTTACTGCAGTTGGGTTGCTCACAGGCACTTCATCAGATCCTGCTTGCTAATATTCCTGCCTTTCAGAGTCATGGATCAGTGGCTGTGAGAAGACTCATCTCAGCATGCTAAATAGGATGAACTTTGGTAACAGCTACACTGACCTTATCCTGTACAGCTGGTGCTGAGGCTTTGCCCTGTATTATGAAAGCAACGCTTTCTATTTTTCTTATAGCACAAGTCTGTCATAATCTTTCTATACTGCGTGTCTTCTCTTAAACATGAAATTTCTCTCTTTAAGAAAGGAGTCAGCAAACATTTTTCATGTCTTGAAGTATGACACTGTCTCTTCATCTCCACGTGACATTTCAGAAATTCATTGTGTGATTCAGAGCTGAAGGATCCTTGCCTTTGTTCAAGAAAATTGATTCCATTCTTTCTGTGGTGTTGTTGAGGTTATCCCACTGCTCTTTTGCTTTCCATTCCCCACAGTCTTAAGTACGTCTCTGAAGATGCTAGTAACTCTCATGCAACTGAACAACTTCATTTTTTTTCTGTTATACATGGAAGCAGAGAAGAATGTTTAAAAGTGAAAATGATTTAATGCTCCCTGTACCTTCCTTCTTCAGAACTAGGGGAGAGCCTGGAACATCAGTCTTGCAAACATTTATTCCACTCTTCTGCTCAAAAACTTAAGTATGCCATAGAATCATAGAATGGCTTGAATTGAAGGAGACCTTAAAAATCATCTAGTCCCACTCTCTCTGTCTTGGCCAGGGCTGCTACCCACTAGATCTCTCTGAGCTATACCCACTCAATTGCGTGAGATTCACTATTACATAAGCCACAAGCAAAACAATGTTTTGGGACTCCTACATATGTGTTAAAGGCACATATTTTTCCTTTTATGCCTCCCTACTGCTCTTTTTACCACACCAGAAAGCTATTATTTCATGAACTTCCCAACCATTTCTTTCTTTCTGTCTGGTTGGTTGTACAAAAAGCAAAAGTAGTAAATAACACATCACCATGCACAGCCAGGCAAAGAAAAGCTAGATCAAAATTCTATAGTATGTAACTTATGCATTTCAAGATGTTACCAGGAAGGAATTTCTCAGTCTGATCCATTAATCTCTCACACTGAAGACTTCAATGTATGTCCTCTACTTTCATTATATATTCTAAATAGCCACTTTTTTTTTCCCTCCTCTAAACAGACTGCTGGCAATAATGAGAAAGGTTTTTTAATTCATTTTCTTTCCGTGTTCCAAGATTCACTCATATTGACTACAGCTCATTGTCCCTACAGCACACACAATACTTGGGTATCATCCATTCAGCCAGCTCATGGACCACTTAGCTTCAAAGATGAGGCACACTTACTTTAGCACTGACAGAGCTGGGAAGCCAGCTTTTCAATTTATGAATAAACAGACCTACTTTGTAGTTTGCTTCTCACAAAATCAGCAGGTTTTGTGGGCCTGGAAAGAAATCAAAAAGTAGCGAGCGGTATCTGATACCTGATGCATTTGACTAAGCAAACTGTTGAAGACTGCGCCTTGCCTGTTCGTGCCATTACAAAATCTGAGGCTTTGTAGTTTGTCAGATGGACAAGGAGAGAGAATATTGACTCATTCTTTGGAAAGCGACAGTCTCATGGGGTTTGAGAGAGGCTTCCAGAAGCATTCCTTTTCAGTCAAGGGCTCTCCTTGCTGCACACCAAGGACAGCCTGGGAAGCACGGGCAGTTACCAATGAGTGGCAGTAATGGGTGAAAAAAAAACATCTAGAATAAACTGTAAAGGAGAAGGATAGGACCTTTACATAAACACTCAGTCCAAGCTGATCTGCATTGCTCCACTCAGTTCCAGAAACTTCTCTGTCCTTGTTTCCCTCAGTTTCTGACCCTCTGCTTGAAGGAGAAAAAAACACAAAAGGTCATTTTCTCCCTTGGTTGTCACAAGAGTTATTTTTGTTAACTTGCCTTTGTGCAGAAGCCAGTTAGCTGGCTCCTTGGTACCAGGACAAGTGTTATGGCAACACACTGTAATGTCTTGAATATGAGCCTATGGCGAGGATGGAAAAACAAAGCAAGTAGAGGAGACTGCTTTTATTTGGACATTTCTGTTTTCTCCTCCCTTTTTCTGTTTGCTCTATCCATCTCCCCTGCCTTCTTGCTTTTGTGACATCAGGGCCATGCTATCCCCAGAGCAAGTTGGGAAAGAGGCAGTAATGCTAAGACACTCACTGCATGCAGCAAAATGTGGGCTAGGGAACAGGCTACCAAGAAAAACAAAGAGCCCAGATAATGGGTGGAAAGGTCTGTCTGAAACGTCTGATATGCTGATTGTGCATCTAGGGCAGAACCTGAATCCCATGCCCCAATTCTTGCATCATCTGAAGACTTTCTGGCTTCTACCATTTTATTAATTGCAAAGGGAATACACTGCTGGGAAAATGAATTACATCTACTATAAATATTTTGGAAGGACCAAGGCTTTGGCCGAGGCACGTCAGAATCAGCGGAGTCATATCAGTTTATGCCAAAGAGACTCTTTGTTAGAAATGATGCAGGAAAAAAGGTTTCTTGAAGAAAATCCCAAGAGGTTGTGCTCTCTTCATCTTCCACTTGGAAATCCCAGCCATTTCACAGCTGGGAAGGCAGAAAAGCCAAATATTTAAATTCACTATTGTACTGTTGTTAGATTTTTTGCTTTTTTTGTATTTTTGGCCTTTTTTTAACCAGCAGTCAATCAGCTCATTGTCATATGCTTCGTTTACGGAGTCAAAGACCTTATGTGAACCAGCCTTGTATAACACTTCACTTCATTCCAGACAATCTAACTACTGTGTCTTACGTTAAGAGTGCACAAAAGTTTTTTAGTTTTTCCACAGATGCCATGGTTACCCTTACTTCAAAACAACATCTGGATTGAGATGTTTTGAGGTGGGACTCTGGGCTAGAAATGTCTAATGGGAACTTGAAGGGAAATCTGTTATATGGCAGACAGAAAAACATCCTCAGAAATTTTGCATTTAGAATGACAAAAGAAGGGGAGCAGGGGGAGAGAATTTGCCTGGACTTGCAAATTACTTTTCCAGAGCAAAGCACAAAATATTAATTTACTCTCACCTGCAACATAAATGCATTGAAGATGACTCCTGAACTCCCCCTTTGATTTTAATGTTTCAGCCAAACAGATTCAGCATAAAGACCAATTTTGTTTATAATGCACTCCTGCAGACCGTCTTCATTTTGGTTTTACGGTAATGGGCGCAAACACAAGTTTCCCCAGTGTCCTAAAGTGCTGGGCTGCAAAGCCCCTTATAAGCAGACAGATTTTATTCACTGGCAGCAAATACGTGCTTAAAAATATGCACTAACAACGAGTAGGCAATGTTGACCTAGAATCCACCTGGCCATTCCCTCCCTCCCCAAACTTACTTTACCAAATTTTCAGCATTTGCTACAGGGCTATAAATCACCATGCAAAAACAGCAGGACACATTCAAAGGGAGGAGAATGAAAACAAATACTGCCTTTACTCTTGGAACCATCAGCAATATTTCTATGCATATAATAATAAGTGAGAGAGGAAATAAAAGACATTAAAGAACAAAACCCAAAGCAAACTGAATTCTGGCATGTGAAGTGGTCAAATGTTTATTTTGCTAGAGAACAGCTTTTATTAATTTTCTGTCATGTTGCAATAACTTGGACGTGAATATAGTGATCTATATCCAGGGCCCAAAAGAAGTGCAAACGCTGACAACACACAGATATTTGCCACGTGTCCCTCCAGTCCAATAAACCTTTTTTTTTTCCTCAAGTAATTCACATAAATGCATTTCAAAAACTATTGACACACAGAGCCTATTTGAAACGTAGCCCAACTTGGAAAGATGACTACAGAGTTAAAGAAAAATTGTTCCCAAGCCTTCTCTACAATGCACAACGGATTTAACTTCTTTCTTTCTAACTAAGTACATGCAACTGATTGCTCTTGGAAAGAATATTCACATAAGTCCTCATTGGTGTCATTTCACATGTAAGTCTCAACACAACTCAGAATTTCCAGCCTTGCACTTGTCCCACTGTACAAAACGCCTTCCCCAAAGGGCTGACACAGTGCTGCAATAAACAAACTCAGAGCCAAACACACTGCACCTCTGTGATGTCCTGGGAAACTGATGATAGACAAATGCCTTTCTGACAAATAATTACAAAGAGTTTTATAAATACTGCGTGTGCAGCAGCTGTGCACTAAGAACAAGTTCTTGGAAGGGAATGAGCATGAGAGAGGCTGGAGGTTGCCTGAAGAGGCCCATCATTGAGTGGAAACTAAGACTGAAAAGGACAAGGAGAACAGCTACATGAAGTTCTGTGTGTGTGTGTGTGTGTGTGTGTGTGTGTGTGTGTGTGTGTGTGTGTGTGTGTGTGTGTGCCTGACCAACAGCAGTGAGCAAACATCCATATATTTCAAGGGAGCAGAACACAAACATAATGGCTTCTACCTTTAACATCGATCTTACAACCCTTATGTTTTAGAACTAGCACACCACTCTTTTGAGAACCCTGTCAATTTAATGGATGCTTCATGCATGCAGAATTTGGACTGTAAATTCTCACTGATTAATATTTTTTCTACTTGAGGCCTGATATTTCAAGACATCAGAATTTATTTTGTTACCATGCTGAAGGCTTTAAAGCACTGCCATGAGATGGAAAATAATGCAGCCTGGATTTCTATCATATATTTCCCAAAGATATTTTACCTCGCGTGAAAAGTAAATGCAGAAGTTCCAAAACCAATATTAGAGTTCAAACAAACTGGTTTAAAATGGATTCCTGTCCATACTCATACACTTACCTGTTATTCACTGGAAGCACTCTTCATAAACAAAAGAGCTTCATAAAATTCAGACACTCCTCATTAATGGCAGACAATCTGGAATGTAAGCAAACCCACAGAGTTAACAAGTCAGTCGATACAAGCACAGTCCTTATCTGTTACCTACTGAACTCAGTCTGTAGTGAGTCCAGGGCTCAAACTTTAATACTTCATTCATTCACAGCCTTGGATTTACTTTGGCAGGTTTCAGAATGGGAACCAAGGTCCAACAGCCAGCTGGGATGATAATAACCTTTATTGAAATTGCTGTAAATTCAAGATTTGCCTTTGCTGACAGTCAGGTACAAAGTGATCCCTGTTGATTTGTGACAAAAGGGCACAGTAGCCCTCAGGGCTGGATGAGCTCTGCTTAGGGGTGGAAGAAGCTCTAGAGATTCTAAAGAAGGTGCTTATGTAGCTTTCCTTGCACTGTCAGAGTACTACAAATCACTGAAAATAGTCCATGACACTCTGAGAAGTGGACCCTGGAGCAATACAGACAGCTGACCACTGCTGTGCCTTGTGAACAAGTGCTGCTGACAACAGCCTGTCCTGATGCATGGAGTGTGCATCCCTGCCTGAAATCTATGCCTCAGTTCCACTGCTCTGCAGGGAACAAGCCTGGATCCAAAACATGCTGAGGACCTTTTTCACTTTGCAGAGTTTGGGGAGGCTGGTGTGGGCAGGGAAGGTGGATTTAGCTCAGAGAATGAATACTTGAATTAGGAGATGTACTGAGAAAATGGAGAAAAGAATCTGCACTAACTTTCCAGCTTTCTTCGTCCCTTCAGATAGTTCAAGTGCTCAGGCATTTGTGCTTCAGGATTGGATTTCCTAGACAAAAGGGTTCTCCTTTGTATGCTTAGTCAATCCATTCCTTGCTTTATTTACTCTCATGACTTACAACTATTTCTGTATGCCCATATGCTAATGATTCATAACTGTGTTACAAACGTGCTTATAATTAGCCCTCCAGATGCAACACACAGACTACAGCAACCTCAACCAGACTGGAGAGGACAGAACCTTCCAATGTTGCAGTCATCTTTGCTCCCTTGCCCACTACTTAACAAGACAGCAGCCAGGGTGGAGCTCCTAGTGTTTTGTATACACTTATTTTTCATTCTGAGCTATCATGTTTTTTTGGAGTATTTCCTTTTCTGCTGTATGTTTACTTTTCCTCCCTGTCTTTTCTTATAATAGTCAGCATAAGCAAAAATTAGCCAGTTACTATTACAAATGTACTGTCAGGTTTCTTCTCCTCTATGCAGTGTTCTTTCTCTTTGTTTTAGCCAGGAGCTAAGCAAAACATTTTTTTTTAAACTTTATAATACAATTATTCTTTCACAACTGCACACCATTAGAGGCCAAGCCCTCTTTCCCTTGGAGGCTATCTGGTTCTAAGTTGATTTTCAGCATTTCTTCACAAGATGCAGTATAAATGTACGCCACTTTTAGCATCCTTTGTACATTTTCTTTAATGCATTCTTTCATCTTTCTGAATCAGGACAACTGCATCTGCAGACTGTGTGCCACCAGAGGAAACAGCAGCTCAGGAATCAAGCTTTCTAGGAGTCCAAACTGTGCCCCTCTCTGGAAAGGGTTCACAGGTTGCCATGTACCTGCCGGAGGCACAACAAACAGGTACAGCACATGTAGAGTTAGCAAGCTTGTAAGGAAACTTTTTGCACAGATTTTGTGCAACCAGCATTCAGCAACAAGTCTGGGCTATTCTGTGCTGTTGTAGTAGGCTGAATGCAAGCCATTACTCCTTGAGCATCTACCTACATATAACAACCTGGCCAGTATGGGAGCTTCCAGCCAAGGAAACAGAAAGTGGGAGAGAATGTCTCACACCTAAGCTTTGTTCCCAAAGATAGTACATATATCAGTGGTTTGAACCCCTTGACATTGAAGACTTAAGACAAAACAAGAGCCCTGATAGCGAAGGCAGAGTAATCATAGCCTATGAATAGGATATATACCCTGAGAGGGAGTGTACAATATATCAAAACATGTCAGAATAGCTCTGTTCAAGGCAAAGGGAAGATTGCAGTTGACCCCTCAGCATGTAGCACAGTAGTGCCATATTTCTTTTTGTCTGTAAAATGATATGCATTCATTTTCATCTTTATTTCTTTTTAAGGAACGGACGTTTGAGTCCAAGGAATGAACTGTTAACATTAAATGGACAATCACTTAAAGATCCGTCCAGCAAGGATGCTGAATCTCTCATTCAGTCAACAACACAGCCGGTGAGCATGGTGATGGCTAGCAAAGTAAGCATGGAAGTTGTGTTTGCCCCTGCAACTGTGGGGTGATTTGACAACATTTACTTGAGAGAGAGAAAAGGGAATCTGCGCATCAGACATTTGAAGGACATGGCTTTTCTCTTTCTGACTAAACCCCAAACCTCTTGTGGTCAGAGTGGTAGCTTACAGCACAGCTTTTTTTTTCCTAGATAAACAGAGGCTATGGAGAAGCCAAGGCCCTGAGAAATTCTAGCATAGTCTGTACAAAGCATCTTTTTAGAGACATATGGCTTGCCAATGCTCATTTCACTGTAGAAGTTGAGAAAAAGAAGAGGTGGTTTAAGGGAAGATCCATGCATCCAGAAGCCAGAAAGCAGCTCCTATAATGAAGTAGGGATTCTTTTTTTTCTTTTTAAATCTAGGATCTGTAGCTAGGAAGTTCTTGTGATAAAAGTTAATGGAGTGTATTACAGAGAGAGAGAAACAGAAGGCATTTACAAGTCAGCAACCCTGGGTTATCACAAAATCTTTCAGGGAGAAACTCTTATGATTTGTTTCTTTGAATTAGACCCTTTTCATCATCCAAAACCAGATGGCACTACAAGTTCTACACTTGCAAATTTTGGAGGTTAGTCCCCTACCACACATTTGCCACTTTGAAGACAATAGAGCTCAGCCAGAGGTTTGATGCAGGCTTAGGATGTTGATCTTCAAGGCAAAAAGTTATCATCTGTGTGTGTTTTTTTTTTTTAATTATTACTATCTACTGTATGATCACATTGAAAACTCTGTTATAAACGTAGACTGAGGAAGTATTCCTGAGCAGACCTACTATCAGGCTTGGGTAGAGAGTAGCTCCTCTCAGGACTGCGGAGTTGTGAACTGTCTCACCCAGATGTGTACAGGGTTCTGCCAAGATTTTTGCTTGTTTTCTTTTCCTTAAGCAGCTCAGTGCCAGAGATATATCATACTGTAGCACAGTATCACCCAAGACTCAGGCAGGTGACCTGCGCAGTCCAAGACAAGCTTGCACCAAAATACTTAAGGGATAAGAGTAAAGGCTTTCCAAACAAGCAAGCTTATGAAAGAAACTCTGCAAAATCAGTTCCACAACGCCTCTTTGAGGACATTCTCTGTATTCTGTATTCTCAAGAGCTCCCTAGCAGAAAGGGAACAGAAAGCCCTAGTATGATTTAACTATATGACAAATGCCTCCACCTGCTGTCAAAGAGGAAAATTACCATCTTTCAGCTCTTGATTAAAAATGGCCCTACTAAAAATTTGGCTCCTAAAATTTGAAAGAAAGTATTTGTTCTGGTTGGCTCCTGACACAGTAGAACATATGGAAATGACTCTGAAAGTTTTCTGTGGCTTTTTTTTTTTTTTTTTTTTGACCACTGCAGAGTACTGCTGAGCAAAGCTGTTTTATACCTGGAATTTTACTAAATCAATTTCCCTGCACTGTCTGCACTCAATAACGTTCTTCATATAACTTCATGTGATTCCCTCACGATCAATGTCATTCCCTATGTCACAACAGAAACAGAGCTATCAGGAAACATAACACATTCAGAAATTATTCCTTACATCAAACAGTTAGTCAGACATTGTCATTTATTTATTATCATTTTTCATGTTTATCATTTAGTTTTTGAAAAATGCTCAAGCTTAGACCTCAGAGTTGCTAAATGCACGTACTTGGACATTATATAAAGATGAGCAGGAGTTAGACACCCATTCAATATTATAAATCTGAGCTTAAAAATTTTGTTTTGAAAATAATGCTCTTCTAAGAAAAAAGTGCCTAAAGCTGCCAGTCATCCTCAAAAATTAGAGTAGGATGGCTACACTTTATTCACAGATTAAAACATTGGTCTGTTTGAATAGATGGATGATGTCCATTAATTTTATGTCCATTCTGACTAAAGATCAGAATCAGTTTCTACCTTGTTGCTTTCTGACAAGCTAGAACCATATTTCTTTGACAAAGCTTTGAGCTATGTACTACGTTATCATCTTACATGTTTTAAGTAATTATTTTTGCTCAGAGTTTTGTATTCAAGCTACAAGCCAGATTAGGAGAAATTTTGTTCTTAAATTGAGATCATTTTCAAGAATTTATTGCATAGTAATAGTCTTACTAGAAAAAGTCAACAGATGGAGGTATTTCTATTTAATATATTCTTGTGTCTTTTGTTTTTTCACCTCGAAGGAAACACCAACCTGTAAGGAAAGGCCTTTGGAAATACAAAATGGTTGTTTTCTGCAAAGTAAAGCCTTGTGTCAGCGGACACGCAGTAACTCAACCAGTAAGTTGCAAAGAAATCACCTTTTCTCTTGTAGCATTCAGGGAACGTACAGCACAGCACTTTGTTTGCAGTGTTGGAAGACAGCACAGCTGCTGTCCAGACACTCTGAGATCCTCAGCTAAGAACTGCTGCCACGTAAATGCATCAGTGTTTATATTCTCAAATCCTACAATCACAGGTTTTGCATGTAAAAGTTCTATTTTATGTTTATCAAATTATATTCTAAATAAGCTGATGCTTTTCTGGTAGGGAATGTTTGTTTTTAATATAATTAACACTAATGGCTATTCCCAGTTAGAATTAAAAAGATTGCTCCCTTCAGAGAGATTCACAGCTGAAGGAAAAAAAAAAAATTTATAAAGGAAATTTACCTGATCAGGTGAATATGCAGAAATGTCCAAAGCTAGGAGAAATAACCTGGACCCTCTCTCCGTGGCCCACAGGTGTAAACCCGTACTGGATAGGGGACATGGACTGCACGGCACCCCGGAAAGCTGTGCCCTTCAGAGAGCGGCAGCCCCACGCCCTCCATACCAATAGGAAATCACTTTCCCAACAGCTGGACTGCTCTGGAGGGAGAACCCCAGTAAGTGCTATGGGAAATCACCTGAAAAATAGAAAAAATACTCTGAGAAACTCTGATAGATGTGGGTGGTTAAGCCTTCCCATCAGAACATATTCTTCTCTGGCCCAGTCAGGGAAAATGGCACTGGAGACACCACTGGTCTCTGGCACTCCTATTTCCTCTCCTTCATGAGGAGCAGGAAGGACGCTATGCCAACAAAACCCATATTATTCTTCAGCAGCTTCTCCCTCCCCTTGGTCTGGCAAACCTTACAGTGTCTGTAATTCCCCCCCAGGTGGTTTGTATCACCTTTGTAGCCAACCAGAGCCACCTCAGAACTCACCACTGAAGAGGCAGCCCTACCTTTCCCCACTGCTGGCCATGGTGATGCTCTGCAGGTGGCCTGAGTTTTGGGCACTGCTGCCACGAACCTCCTGAATCCCCTCCATTGGCCCAGATAAGGCCACATGCAGGTATGGAGTGACCTCGTGGCTGGTAGTCACTGCTCCTGGCTGTGCTGGCTGCATGAGGCTCTTTCTGCTCCACCAGGAGTCAGATGTATTTCAGTAAGTGTAATAACGTATGCCACTTCGTTATCTAAGCAATCCACCACAACCCAAAGGAGCAGAGACAGGGTAGAGGGCATGTGTGGTCCCAAGTAGTGGGTGCTGCCCCTCGGCTCTTTGGTGGCATCCCAGTTCTGGGTACTGCTCCCCACCACACACAGAGACAGAAAGCACAGCTCACACAGCCCGAAACTGAAGAAATTTGAAAACTGCCACTTTCAGATGCAGGAGGCCTGCAACTGGGGTATAAGCAATGACAGAGATGTGGCAAAGATATACGTATCAGAAAGCGTATTTTTGGTCTTGCACAGGCATCTTCCTCCTCTTTTGTTCATGATGCTGAATAAATAAGCTTGTTCACATCTTAAGATCGTGACTTAATAGCATATGTGGAAGTTGAATTTTTGACTGATGTTCCCCACACTTTCACACCTGTTAGTTTCACTTTACTGCAGAAAAAAACATTCAGGTTGCTGGGACTTTTAACAAGTTCTATTAACTCTGGCCCTGCTAAACTACTTGCACAGTTAGCTTTGGGTAATGACATTTGTTGATGCTTAAGTTAGTTCTTAGTACCCGATTCTATGCTGATTTAGGAGGTTTCCATAAATATTTCATTAAAGCTTCATTAAAATGGGAAAAATCTCAGGGGATGTGATGAAGAAATTCACTAGCTGTGGCATGGAGGGGGGAAGAGCACTAAGACATGGCTTGCCTTGGTTATCAAGCAAAAAAGGTGTGCTTCATCTGTTTCAGCTTAGAGAGAATCCTGTGTGTTTGCTTAACGGAGACAGTGCGGAGTAGTTTACAGCCTGAAGAAAGCTTGTAAGCACTAATTCATATTTTTTGGGAAACGCAGAAAGAAAGTTCTATATGTCTCATTGTAAATTATTCATTATTCAGCAGCAAGATGAGGGAAGGGGTTAGAATTTCTTGTTTCTGAGTTCAGTTCTTAAGAGGCAAACACAGCAATACTTTTTTAGGATCCTCAATAGCCACAAATGGGATTCTGGTATGGGGAATCAAGTGAGAGCACAAATGTATCTTTCCACACCACCACATAACTTTAAGGGCCAGCATTGTGGTTTTGCTCTGTTTTTGTGTCACTACAGGAAAGTTTCAGTGAGCAGGACCTCAGAATTCAATTCACATGCATTTAAAGAAAGCATAACACAGACCACCAAGTACTGACTGTATCATGGAAAAGATCTTTTTTCGTATAAAAAGTCCCAAACTCCACAGTGTGTTCCATGCAAATTGACTAGCTGAAAAACAACTGGCTTCTGAAAATCAGAAGGATTATTTAAGCCTTTAGTAACATCAGTTGTAAAGAAGATTTAAAATAAACAAGTTACCCTAATCTGTGTCAAAGAATGACTCGTTCTGTGGGATAATTATATATATATATTTGTATTCACAGGCAATTTCAAGGCCATCTAGATCTTTAAGTACAGCACAGCTGCTGCATACATCTTGTGGCTCACAGGCTTCGGTAATCTCAAACATTGTATTGATGAAAGGACAAGGGAAGGTGAGGCTGCTCTGTTGACTTACTATAAATGGTGCTTTGATTCATTTCTTAACTGTAAGCTGACAATGATTTCAGCTATTCAGGTTGCTACTCGTAGGCTGCTAGGTAATAGCAGAATACAGAGGATACAGAAGATAAGAACTTGGACATAAATTTCAAGTTGTTGAATAGGGTTCTAAGTTATTAAAACTTAAGCATTTCATATTTTATGTATAACTATTGAAGTTGTGAGATGCCTCTCAGAAGTTGTTACATGAAGTATGATAAGCATCATTTACAAAATCATCACTTACTGTCTGTATTTTGTGAGCACATAAGGACATCATCAGTATAGTACTTTCATTTTTCATTTAAGGGATGTTAAATGGTCCCAGAGGTATGAATTAGTTTCACAACACCCTTCTGAGAGTAGTAGATACTTTGACCTTTTATATAAGGAGGAAAGGCAAATAAATAATCAAAGAGAAGCATCTACTTACAAGGATCTATAATCACTGCTTAAATTTATAACACACATTAACCTGCTTGGTAGAGGGTAAGAGAAGAAATCTCCACAGGATCTGTGTGTCTGAAGTCAGTTGTAAGATCATGATCTCCTATGGTTGTTATAGCAGTTTCATTTATGGGAAAGTATATCAAGAGCACAGATAAATGGATCTCTCAAGGTCACATATTGGCCCAGGGGCAAAATGAAACATAGAAGCCTTCTTATGCGTTGATAATGGAGAATTAATTGATTGCAAGTTAATTGTGAAAGTATTCAGCTAAAATTTTCATTTGCTTTTACTACTGGCACGTGTTTGACTATCTTTCATGGATTGTACTATTTTGTTTACTAGTACTGTCCATATAGCTAATGCTGATAATGCTGCAAACAGGATATGAAAACTAAACACAGGTTTTCACATACCATTTTTCTTCCATAAATTAGGGCTTGGGCTTCAGCATTGTTGGAGGGAAAGACAGCATTTATGGGCCAATAGGAATCTATGTGAAAACCATCTTTCCTGGTGGAGCTGCTGCTGCTGACGGAAGGTTACAAGAGGGTGAGAAATCCATCTTTTCTCCCTTTTTCCACTCCAGATTCCCAAAGAATATCTAAAGGAAAGTTAAGTGAAGATGAAAGTTAACTGAAATGAGCCATAAGTGACTTTTACATCTGCATCCATTATTACATGTGCAAAACTCCTTTTTTAGTGCATGCATGTATCATACAATTTAACCACAATACAGTAATAGTAACACAATATATTTTTTTCTTTTGAAAAACAGGTGATGAAATCCTAGAACTGAATGGAGAATCTATGCATGGATTAACACATTATGATGCTTTACAAAAATTCAAGGTTATGTACTCTCCTTCCAGAACAATTTCAGTCTTTTCACACAACATGCGTGTGTACTCAACCCATTCAATCATTGTCTTTTCTTTCCAACAGGCCAAAAAGGGTCTTCTGACACTCACAGTCAGGACAAGCTTCAGCACACCTCATTCTGCTTCCAACTATTTGTCACCCCACTTGTGTCAGTCACTGAGCTCTAGTATATGCATAACCAAAGAGAACAGCTCTTTCAGTTCAGAAAGTCCAGTGTTCTCATTAAATGCCACAAAACCCAATGACAGAGTCATAATGGAAGTTAGCCTAAACAAAGGTAAGTGCTAAAATTAATTTAGCACTAACAAACAGGGCATTGATTCACAAAACACTGCTCATGTGCTGTCTTAATGCCTTTCGTCACTAACCTGATTATTTTCCTGAACTAAGTTTTTAACATACTAAAGTAGACCTCGGTGCCTCCAGTGCTAACAACCATCTATCAGCAGTGGCTTTTGAATACCATCTGTCCTCAAGAGCCGATTATACCATTTTTTTACTCTAGTGTTGTCACATTCATACCCTTCAGATGAAAAAGTAAATCTCTTAGCAACAACTAATTCCTAAGCAGTTCTTATCCTTAATTATTGAAGTAGCTTGCTCCATTCTTGAGAAGGCTTAAAAACAAATAAAATATATACCCATATCTTCCTGTATTTCTGCTATTCCTATTCCAACTGTTACCTTCTCCTGTTTATGAGCAATAACTGAGTGAAATATGTTTTTAAACACAGAATCATCAAAACAATTAATAAAGTTGGTGACTTACCAAATGGAATGGGATCTGACATCAAAGTGTACAGAGCAAAGAGGTCTATTTGCAAAAATCTTGAGCTGTATTGTAGAAAACAGAAAGAAGACTGAGACTATAGATCATACAATGACCACACACTTCCTCCTTAATTTTTGATCTTTTTTTCCATTCCATCTCTCTGTACAGTCATTTGAATTACACTCTCATGGAAAATACTTTGCAAAATAGACTTACATTGCATCCTATGTGTAATACGTACGGCTCATGAACACAAGACTAGGTTCCTGATTTGTACAGAAGAAGTAAATTGAAAACAGCGTTGTTTGTTTGTTTGTTTTCTAAATATTCTCTCCAATTGTTTGTTTTGACCAATTATTACACTTTTTGAATTATTATCACTTTTTTTTCAGAGCCAGGGGTTGGCCTTGGGATTGGGTTATGCAGCATCCCTTACTTCCAGTGTATTTCAGGGATCTTTATTCACACCCTCTCACCCGGTTCTGTGGCACATATGGATGGGAGACTCAGGTAGGATGAGGAAGTTCATCTTACAGTAAAATTTTTCTACTGTTTCGATATATTTTAAGGCTTTCTGTCAGTAGAATTTTTGTGTTAGCAAGGTACTCACATGTAGCAGAAATGCGAGCATCCTTTCTCTGAAATAACACTAGCAGACCATAACGATGTGAGAAGTGAAGCGTTAACTTGATAGGACAGAAGGAAGCTGGAGGTGGAAACAGCAGATGAGCTGCATACAGCAGAAAGATCAGGGACACAAAGTATGCATTGCTAAGCATGAAGTTCATAAGCTGCATGCAGCAGTGCAGTAAATCAAAGAACACTTGACATCCAACTCATTCCCATTCCATTTTCTGTAACGAGACAATGTAATTCAAACTTGTGATCAAATTAGAGATCAACCACGTGAATCTGCTTTTTGCATATTTTTGCATGGGTGAAGCAAAGATGTGAGAAAACATGTTTTATTCACACTTTCTCTTCAAAATCTCTGTAGGTGCGGAGATGAAATCATTGAAATTAATGAAGCATCAGTACAAAATATGACTCTGAATGAAGTTTATGCTGTGCTAAGCCATTGTGATCCTGGGGCAGTGCAGATTATTATCAGCAGACATCCTGAACCACAGGTAGCACTCTGTATTCTGATTTTCAGTGAAACACGTAATGATAAACTAAGATTAGGAAAGAGGGGAAGCGTTAATCTATAAACAGATGAAAAAATGTTGATTACAAAGATGCTGATCTCTTCATAAACATCACTGCGAGTATATGAGACTGATTAAGTTCTAAACCTAGGATATCTTCTCACTATAATCACATAAGATTTGAAGACTGCTTCAAAAGTTTATGTGCTGTGAATAAGGAAATTACAGAAATAAGATTTCAGGTATCAACAAAATTATGTCCAATAGAAAAATAAATATCAGTCAAGAAATAATTCTTTTTAAGAAGATATAAATTTGAAAGAGGGAACATATATTTGTAGTTTCCCCCTTGCACCACTTCCCCACACTCCTAAAAAAAAAAAAAAGAGTTTATAGAACTATTTTCTATACTGGAATTAAAATTTAGGTCCTCCTTGACTGTTTGCTATTCAAGTAAAATATTTTTAAACATTTTGTAATGTCAGATATTTCTGCAGAGTGATTCCTAACACCAAGTGCAGCATGAACGATTAAGTGTAATGTGGCATTAAGTTACCATGAACGTTCAACATTAAATTACCTTAAACCAACAAATCCAGTAGATTTTTTCCAGAGAAATGTGCAGGAGTGCACTTAATGATAGATCCTATTTTACCAAAACAACCAATATAACTAGCAAATGCACACGCACAGAGAAACTTCAGCTATATTAGTATAGATGCCCATGTGATGGTGCACACTTGTTTATCTTCAAAAATGATACATGATATGACTAAGTCTATTCATTTCACAATTAGAAGACTCAGGGGAGCTGGAAAGTTTTGTGAAAGGAATAAAGGTTTAAATGTTATTCATCACACAGCAATCTTGTAAGAGTATAATGGCATGATATTTCCTAGGTGTCAGAGCAGCAGCTAAAAGAAGCTGTTGCACAAGCTGTGGAAAACAACAGGTTTGGAAGGGAGAGATATCAGTGGAGTACTGAAGGTAAGGGGATGAGTGCATTCATTGACATATAGTAATATTGATTTATGAAGAAATAAGGACCAAAGAAATAAGCAATAAACCATACTAGTGATACTGATATAATATAGGAAAACAATGTTATTTTGCTGTCCAAAAACCTAACAGTTGACATTCTCTCACAAGCCTTTAACTCCTTGTACTGTGCAATGCATAACGTTGTGTCAGCTGATGGTGGCAGATAGGTGCAAATTGAACCAGCTGGATGGTAGAAGTAAGCCCTTTTCATATATTGAAACAGACATTTTGATTGTGTTTCTTATACAGGTGTAAAAAAACTAGACACAAGCTGGCATGGGAGACACCCATTTGAAAAACATGTTGAAAGGAATGCTAATTATTGCAACCGTAAAGCCCAGAAGCTGATGACCCGCTCCACCAGTGACAGCAGCTACAACCCCAGGTCCTCGTGCAGTAATGGTGCTGCATATCAACTGAATGACTTAAAAGAAAGGGTACACAGCATCGATGTACCAATTACCAGACAGCCTGGCCTGCTCTACTCGTTGTCTGGAAACAGTTTTGAGAGGAATTCCCCTCTTACCTGTAGTGAAGGAGGTCAACCCTTGCAAAATACTAAGAAATCAACAGAGATTCTTGTTAGAAAACCTAAATCATCGAAGCCCAAACCTCCACCAAGAAAGTATTTTAAGCAAGACTGCACAGGAAATGAACACTGTACTGCAGACAGAAAAGAAAAGCCTGTATCTGAGGTGACTGAATCACCTTCTGCGAATGTGCAGGTAAAGCAAAATCTGTGTGTGTGTCTGTGAGTGAGGCAGAGGAAGGAGCAGGGCAAAAAGAAGAGCCATGTGTGATGACAGGAAGGAAGTCAATGGAGAAAGAGAAGTGTGCGTGCCTTAGTGAGGGCTGGGGGAAGGGTTTGAATGTCTTCAGTTTTGAAAATATAGGAGTAAGCCAGTTGAGAGTATATTTGTACATTACTCAGTTCCTTTTCTTACCTAAGATAGAATAGAAAGTGTTTCACGTTTGCATGTGAGGGACTGTGAGATCTGCATGTTAAAACAAAGACCTTGCTTGTTTAAAAATGAAACTTCTTTCCCCAGGGTTTAGCAATATGCCAGTAAAAATGAACAGAACTCAACGCAGTTCAGAACATTTCCCAAACTTCAGAGGTCAAAATAAACGGATACAGCTTAGAATGAACTCTGGGTATGATGTTAATGTCCAAGAAAGTTTCAATTTTCATCAGCAGCTACTAGAAAATTACCTACCAGAAGTGAAATTTGGAGCAGTTAAGTGGGTGCTGAACTTATCACTGTGTACTACACATTATCTTTTACAACTCAGTTATTTCAAATAAGGAGAAAAATCGATCTTAAGATCAATAGAGTCAAATGCTTCTCTATTAGTAAAGAAAACCTCCTCTGGAAAGAGTGTCTGTATGTCTCAGGGCAATATTTCTTTAAGAAAAAAAGTGTTTCCTATCAGAATGGATTTTGGATCACAAAGAGAAGGTTATTGCTGCTGTGAGAGCGGAGAAAGGTTTTTCTAGACTTAGAAAGTTGCATAACAACCACCACCACATTACAGAAAACTTAAGGAAGTCTTCAATTACTGATGTTTTCAGGACATACATAGTCGTGCACAGTTCTGTTTCCTATTAGTAATCCTGTGTAGCTGCATAGCAGGCAGTGCTTCCAGCACCATAGGATGGAGAGTTGGTGCTATTGGTTACAGTGGAATCAAGTAATTCAAGAGCATCTGTTTATGGTGTTGAGTAGCATTCATTGCAACCTTGAGGTAATCTTCTCACTCTATTTTTCCAGCTGAAAATAAAAAAGGGAGAGTTCTGGAGGTACAGTAATGATTGAGCCTTATCCAGCTTGTCCTTAAGGGCAAAAGGTCTTCATCAGAAAAAAATTGGTTTACAGTGACTACATTTTTGAGATGTCAGCTGCATTTTTTCAGTCTGTTTACAAGTCTACCATAAAAGATCACACTGGCTTTCTTGAAATAGAGAAACAATTAAGTTGTATAAGGATTACGTCTCAAACAGAAGTAAAAACTTGACTCCTATTCAAATATCTTCTACCAGATTACAAACAGATGAAAATACATTTTTCTTCAGATTCATGTAGTGCAGTTTGCATAATTACATTCTGACACACTTCTATTTCCTGTTTGCTCAGCAGGAAGTTAGAGAACCAATGCTAGAGGGACAGCAAACAGACGTAACTCACAGTGTCTTCACCACTTCTCCTACAGCTTCTGAACACATAACTGCTGTTCCAGCGGGCAGAGATCAAGAAAGAACACCAAACTTAGGTATGTTCAAAATGATGCTTGCAGCTGAAAATAGCATTCTTTAAAATGCAGGCTTCATCCATAGCTGTAATTTTTGGGGTAAAGAATTTTCATTCCATTGATCAGTTTTTGACAAAGCAAAAACTGCATTAGAAGAAGCATACTAGACTAGATGGCTAATTATAAAAGTGAAAACAGACAAGTATCTACTACTGTATTCTTTCACTATAAATAAGCCTTTCCTTGTTTATATAAAAAAATGGCATTAAAGTTTTACTTTCACATTTCTAAAATACATAGTTACGTTTGGTCTCAAGGGAAGAATTGTAATTGTACAAATGCAATGAAATGCTAAAAATTCATAGGTAAAGGATGGAAAAGAAGTAGGAGGCAGCTTGATAATAATGTTTCTCTAATACAGGAACTCCAGGTTCATCAGTACGAAGGCCTGTCCTTAAGAGGCAAGCACGGGTAGATTATACTCTTGATACTACAACAGAAGATCCTTGGGTTAAGATTTCTGACTGCATAAAAAGCTTGTTTAATCCTACCATGAGCGAAGACAACAGACACTTAGATTTGCAACCTGGAATCGACACAAATGAAGAACACGGAAATCGAAGCAGCTCAGAGGCCATTCTGCAGAAATCAGAATCAGAAATAGTCAGTTCAAAAGTGCTGAAATCAGATGAAAGTGATGCTGTGAAAAAGGGCCCTCCTGTTGCACCTAAGCCAGCCTGGTTTCGCCAAAGTCTGAAAGGGCTGAGGAAAGCAAATTCAGACCTCAAACCACAGGCAGATCCAAGTCCTTCTGACCTTCAGAGTGTTTCCAGCAAAGAACTGCAATCCCGTTTATCCTGTGTGTCTTCCAGGGGATCATCGATCAAACAGAGAATAAGCTCGTTTGAATCTTTGAGCGCACCACAATCACCTGAAAAAGTACACCGAAGACTCAGCCCAAAACCATCAGTCCAGAAAGAACACTCTCCCTCTGCAAAATGGTCAGAAGGGGCTCCAAACCATTTCAACCAGACCTTTCCCCAGTGCTCTGAAAATAGCCAACAACAGCCCAAGTCATCTATAGTTACAGGTACAAAGAGCTTAGATAGATCTTCCTGTTCCAAGGACACAATTGCAGACAGCCCAGAGAAAAGCAACGATGCCAACACCAAAAATCCCTCAGGCCTCCTCATTGCAGAAGCCATTGCAACTACCCATGTAGCACCAGTAGCAAAAGTACACAACCTGAGATCACGAAGCTTTCCACTTACTGCTACCCAGTCTTGTGAGATGATGAAGACGTTTGATGAAAAATATAGCAAAATCTATTCCATCAGTAACCACGTGTCATCTGCTTTAATGAAATCTTTGCTTTGCCTTCCTCAGTCCCCAGTCCCTTCTGGAAACAGCACATGGGAAGCTCTGGACACACTGTCTCAAATCACTGCAGAAGAGGATGGGACTTCTGTCCCCTCTGCAAGTGAGAACCATCACCCAGACAGTGGATTTTCTCTAAAGTAAGACCCTGTATTTAAAATCAGATTTGCAGATCAATATTGGTGAGTCTTGGGGCTGATTAGCTGATAAATTTTCTCAGGGAGGAGGGCACAATAGTAAAGAACAAACAGAGATTGACTGGATGACTCACACAGCTGGTAAATTTAATTTGCTATGTAAGTGTAGACATATTTCAGGCTTCCTCCTAGTACAAGAGATGTATTTCTAGTGTCTCAATGGTAGAAGCAGAAAGTGAAACAGACATCATTACTGCGTGTACCAGTGAGGAAGCAGAGGAATTTTAGTATGCTGCTTCCAGAAGATGTGAAAACCTTACAACTTCCCAAAAATAAACTAGCTGTAGCTCATTACTATGATGAGAAACAACAAAAAACACAGACATGTTTATTTAGATTCATTTCAGTCTGGTGCCAAGAGATTATTCTTATTCTTCTGTGTGATTTATCCTTCTTCTGCTAGGCTAATGTGATATATGACTGTGTTTATAATAGTTATGACAGGAACTACCTCCCCCAGTGTGGGTAAGATCGAAAGATGACTGCTCCAGAAGTGTCTGATCTGTGCTATTGTATGTCCTTTCATAACTCAATGTTTCTTATTCTTTTCACAATGGGACAGCCTCTCCGAGCTGAGAGAATATACTGTGAGCTTAGCAGATAGTGAGAAAGAAGAAGAGAAACATGAACAAGGCTCACCTCAAGCATCCGGTGTGTCAGGGCAGTCCGTCATCTCTCTGCTTTCCCCTGAAGAGTTAGCAAAGCTCATAGAGGAAGTAAAATCACTAGATGAAGCAACCTTAAAGGTAAATCAGCCTTTGTTCAGAGTGATTTTTCACTGTGATTTTCAGAATGCAGAGTGGACATGCCTGACTCATCTTTCCAACTTTATGCTGTCACAGATACGACTTGGAAGAAATATTTAAGCTGTGGCACTTATATCCGTGAGCTACAAGCCAGATTATTTTTTCCTCTTTTTCTACAGGAAGCCGCTTACATCACTAAGCATTTTCTGACTCTTTGTACTCTTTAATTTAATTAAAATTATAGTCCAGATCTAATCAATATGTATTCATGTTTCTGTAATGACCTTTCATAATATAGGTAATCTCATTCCAAAATGCTCAGTGAACAAATAGAAAATGTGTAGATTCTCCAGTCAACTCAACACATAAATCAGGATGTTCTTGACACCATTTATTCCTCTGCCTAGGAACTAGATGATATCCACGTTACAGTTTTGCATAAAGAAGAAAACACTGGGCTTGGATTCAGCCTGGCAGGGGGCATAGATCTAGAAAACAAAGTAATAACAGTAAGTAGCATCTTTCTCAAAAAATACTCTGAAAATAACTACTCTTTCTAAAAAAAAACATATTACTTGCTGATTTGCTACTACAGAGGTCGGATTTTGGTATAATTAAAGTTGGCAGCTGTTCACATAGGGTCAGAAAAATATTGATTGTAAGTGGGTGAGAATGAGATCTTTCTGCACAGAGCTGTCATCTCCAGGTAATTATTTGTTAGCAGAAGTGTCCTGTTTCCTTGGGTACCATTCTCCCACCCAACAGCTCTCAAAGCCAACAACCTCAATAGCAGAAACCTGGCAAAGAATGGAAAATACACTCAGTAACAACTATTAATTGAGTAATTTGTCTTCTTTTCTCTTTTCTTGTGTGCCTGTGTGATGATCATGCTTTTCAATAGGTTCACAAGGTGTTTCCCAATGGACTAGCATCTCAGGAAGGAACTATCCAGAAAGGAGATGAAGTACTATCCATTAATGGAAAGTCTTTTAAAGGGGCAACTCACAGCGATGCCTCAGTGATCATGCGACAAGCTCGACAACCCAGACAAGCTGTTGTCGTCACTAGAAAAGCAAAAGATGGAGAAAAAAGTCATAACGCTTCAATTAGCTCTAGCACATCTTCAGTTGCAAGTGATGCCTCACAAGAATCAGGTAAGTTCAGCAGCATTACCTCGCAGCTGCTGCCACCTGCTCAGTGTTTAATCATTGTTTCACAGGACGAGGTGTAATGGCCTTAAGTTGAGTCAAAGGAGTTTCAAGTTGGATATTAGGAACAATTTGTGCTCAGAAAGAGTGATGAGGTATTAGAACAGGTTTGCCCCGGGAGGTGGAGGAACCATAATCCCAGGAGGTTATCAAGAATAAGGTACACACAGCACTGAGTGGAATGGTGTAGAGGTCACAGGCATGGGCTGATGGCTGGAGTTGATTATTTTATTGGTCTTTTTAACCTTGATGATTCTCGGATTCTAGTATCATCACCTGAAATCCGGGGTATTCATGGAATTGTTCAGCATTAGCTGTGTAAATCTGAGAAACATGATCAGGGACAGCACAGTTAGTGAAACACTCCTGAAATAGGTATCTGGGAAAACTTCGTTGGGAAGGGAAAGAAATAATGGATTTTTAAAATAAATGAACCCTCTGAAAAAAACCAGACCAAACCAAACAACAGCCAAGAGCCAAGCGTGAGATCCTCAGTATAAATTTCTGAAAGCATGCAAATATTGTTTTTCTAGTAACAGGCCTGACTGCAGTTATAATGAAAAATCAGTGATTCTGGATTCTAATATTATGGTTTTAATCTGAAGTTTTTACTTCACGAGACTATTTTCCTTTGTGAAAGAGTTGTTGGTTTAAAGAGTGTGCTAGTGGTTGGTGGAGCAAGTTGACTACATCTAAAACATGGCAAGGACAGATTTTTGCAGAACCTCTGACCTTTCTAAGATATTTTTCTGCTCTTTTCTAAAGCACAACCTGGAGAATATTAAGTCCTGCAAATAAAAATTTGCAGCTTTGTGGTTAATCATTTCAAAACCCATGTCAAATCAAGTATGTTTTCTGTAAATTTTGTTCACTGAACATAACGTTCTCTTTCTCCAGCTTCCCAGAGATCTGTACAACCACAAAGAGTAATTAAAAGCTGTCATTTCAATCTGGCAGTTTTCAGTGCCTTTGTGAACAAAACAAGTTCACTTTTTTTTTAACAGAAGTTCATTTTTTTTATAGCTTTCCAAATGTTTTTGTGCCCATCTGCTAACCCTCCATTTCTTTCCAGCAACTGAAGACACAGCCTGTACTATAACTCTAGAAAAAACGGCTGCTGGTTTGGGATTCAGTCTGGAAGGAGGGAAGGGCTCTATTCACGGAGACAAACCCATCATCATCAACAGGATATTTAAAGGTAAGAACTCCTCGGTGTGTATCTGGCAGGTTCTTTGTTGATACAAAGTAGTGCAGTTCATAACTGACTGCTGATTTATACTCATGAAAAAGGGATTTTTTGTAAATGCAACATTATCCCACACAGGGCAAGTAGTTTTTGCCTCCTGAGTACAGGTCATTTATAGCAAACGTGATGGTGAACCTGAATGAGTGAAAGATTAATTAAAAACTCCCCCATAGGGAGAATTCTCACTTTTTTTTTCCTACCCCTCCAGGCAGTGCATTGGAGCAAAGCAGCCCAGTTCAGCCTGGTGATGAGCTATTACAAGTGCACACCACAGCCTTGCAAGGACTCACTCGTTTTGAAGCATGGAACATAATCAAGGCACTACCTGATGGGCCCATCACAGCTATCATCAAGAGAAAGAATCCAAGCTCTGTTACCAAGAAGGCATCTGAAACTTTGTAAGACGAGTAATTAGACTACTGCCAATATTACAAACAAAAAGGGATGGCGTGGTTTTAAAGCCATCTGGCTAGCATGGGGAGATGCTCAGAAACTGCACATGAAAAGTACATACTATTTTACTGCCAGTTAGAGAAAGCTGTTTGGGATAAGATAAGATGTGAACAAAATGTATATGATTATTATTTCAGAAAATTGTTTCAATGTCAAATGATAACAAAAAATGACTTTATAAATAATATACTAGTTGTAATAAGACACAGAATCTATAGTACTCTTATTTTAAGCCATTCTCTCAAATACTTAGAGTACGTTCTGCAACTGTTTACCTCCAACTTCACGAGTTTTGCTCCCCACCTTATCTTCCCAAGAGCAGGGAATGTACATACCTACAACTAAACACAGTAACATCAGACCTGTAAAATGCAGAGGAAGTAGGGTGCGACTCAGTGCTTCAAAAGTACAACATACCCTGAAAAACTCCAATTTTCCATTCAAAACTGCACAACAGCCTAAAACTGACTAGGGTAGCTTTCTATTAGCAGCTGAAAGAGCCATGTTGACTCCAGCATGCAAACACTAAGGACAAAAAAAAAAAAAAGGGAGCATCTCATGGTATTGCACGGTGAGGCAGGAAGCTGAGGGTAATACAGTGAAGTTCTTCCAACCTTCCTTTGGTCAGAGATCTCAGAGGACCAAGGCAGGAGAGCAGAAAGGACATCTAGAAACAAGAAAAGTGTCTGTATTTGGAAATTCAACCTTCTGAATTCAAACATTTACTCCAGAAACATCAATTTGGCCACAAATCCATGCTGCAAATGCTGCTGCCCGTATTCTGGCACCACTGTTATACTGTATGGACTTGCATGAGCACAGAATGCCTCAGATCACCTCAATGTCATTTGCCAAAGGTGTTCTCGCCCTAAACAACTTAAAAACAGACACAGAACCATCAAGGTCAGTTGGATCTTTTTCTTTTTTCTCCTCTTCCAACAATGCTCCTCTTTCCTCACTTTCAATGTTTTTTCAATTGCCTCTATTTCCTGGCATCTGTCAGGATCAAAAGAATGCAAACACACTGCATCATTAGCAGCAAATCTCACTGGGAGGCACTCCAAGATCTTATATGATGAACTTTGCTGAGATATTTGCATCTCTGATTTGGCATGTCAGAAGGCTGAACATTAAGTACTCTTAATTGCCTCTGGATAGAACACACTGAGCACTCAGAGAAAGGATCCTGAAGTTATTTTAATGAAAAATCTCAACCACTACCCTTGTTGTTTATGGTACAGAAATATAATTAATATAGTAAAGTGCTAATAAAAAAATCCCACTACATGCAAAAGGTTTATTTGCAGGAACAGCAAGTGGTGACTTGAGCTCTACTTACTGAATTTTTGCTAATTAAATTGACTATAATCTTGCAAAGACGTGCCCAGATATTTAACCTGAGGCCTGACTAAAGCCTGCAGTTCTTTTGGGGAAATACGTATGAGCCTCTTTAATACCATGGCCCACATCTCCCCTCATTGAATTTGCTACCCTTCTTTAAGCACAGAAAACAGCAAACTAAATAGGAAATAAGGACCATGTACAAAGAAGTTGAGAGTGAGTATGCTCACCAAAACATTATATTCCTATTTAGTGGGGAGTGCAAGTTAAAGGGAAGGCTATTTCCTGCCTCGCTGCACCCAATTCCAAGAGATGCTGGAGGTCCAAGTGGCAATTCAAGGTTCCCTGTACAGGGGTACAAGGAACAATTTTAAAGAAAAACAGGAAGATATAGCATGAAAGACAACAAGATATAGCAGAAAAATATTTATTTCATCACCCTTATAGAAGTTTTTACAAACTTGTACGCAAAAGAGACTGAATTAAAAACCTTAAAAAATCAATTCCAAGGGTAAGAATTACAGTGGAAAACTCTGCAAATCTATGCCTCACACCAACATAAAACAAATACAGAGATGAAAAGCAGAGCAAATTAACTTTGTTAAATAACCAAGATACAGCATTAAAATCACAACCCGCATTTAAATTGCTAACAGTAATTAATTGTCCTTTAGTAATTGTATGTAACCCATAGCAATGTCTGACATTCCTGCGGTAACCAGCACCGTAAATAGTTTTAAAACACATGCACATCACAGCACACTTGATCTGGAGCTGATTTCCCAAGTTAATGCTGTGAGGTGGTAAACCAGTCTTTGACAGAGAGAGATGTCCTAATGGCCTGCCAAGTCATGACTGAGCTACAGAAAAGATTATTTACCCGTTAAGACCTCCCACTACAAGAAACTGAAAAATGCTTGAAATACCTGCGTATTTCATATGCAGCTAAAAAAAAAAAAGGCAAGTAAAGTGCTTAATCCCCTTTATTTATTGCCACTCTGTCAATGCAGCTTGGTTTGATACCGTGGAAATGACTGGTCTTGGTACAGAAGGGAAGAAAGAAAAGCATCTACATGACAACCCACAGATCCATGGATTGATTTGCATTGCTAGACTTTGATTTAGGAAAAGGAAAACTTAAGATCTATTTACCACAAACAAGCGGGAACAAACTAGTGGGATCCTACAAGCAATCCAATTCACCCTGATTTTTTTTGAAACATCTTAGCAGCTCTGTGAGGGCTGGCACCAGAAGAATCACCTCTTCATCTGGGGAAGGAGCAGTGTTCCATGGGAGTCTACAGGGAGCTTCAGAGACAAAACAGCTCACCTGCACCTAACTAAAGGTAGTAGAGTGGATTTTAGCAACACTATAATCATAGACTGCGATGAAAAACAGATCTAGTATACCCATCTTCCCCCACAGTCAGCCAGCAGTGCTGCCTGCAGGATTCTTCCTGCCTCTGGTGTGACATTCTTCTAATTACAGAAACATAGGATACCCTATTAGAAAAGTATTCATTACTTTGAGTAATTTCACATTTACCAAGGATCTCTGCCAGTAGAAAAGTGTTACAGGCCAGCTTTCTTTTTCCCATGATTGCTACCCTCGAACTGGCAGTTCATTTCCTACCCTCAGCTGGTGATGTCAACATTTGGTATCATCATGCTTTTAATGCCTTAACAGCTTTAGTCAGATTGCTGTAAAATCCAGCTATGCTAGCTGGAATGAAGGAATCCACGACTGTCTGGGGAAGATAGCCACCAAGATCGGTCTGAAAGAAACTGAGGAGTTGAGTTCTGTCTGGTTCCCTGAAAGACAATGCAAATGATTTTACAGCCTGAGGTTTGGAAACATTAGGAACTTCACAGTGACTCTCTTATATGAACCTATGCAATGGTAGATATTTTAAGTTATTTTTTTTTAAACAAACAACAGACATTAATTCTAAATTTCTATAAATGTGGCTATATCCACAAGTCAACTTACAATTAAGCTAGGCTCTAACTAAGTATAAGATTCTGTTAACAAATTATGACAATGTAATAAACAACTAGATAGACGTTTACCAAAAGTTAAGACCTTATTTTATGCTCTGCTGAATCTCCATTTAAGAGGTCAGCAAGAATCATGATGACAGCTCCTGTAACATTCAAGACTTCTCTCTAGGAGAGACTAACACTACAAAAGAGCAGAAAAGTCACTCGGTCATAATGATTACATGTCACAGGAAGAAAGAAACGTCATCACCAAGGAACTACAGATTACATCTAGTCACATACACACAAACACACTGCACAATGGATAAAAAAGGCTTCATAATACAGTGGTTAAATAGATCTCTTCTTACCCTGGAAGAGGTATGCAGAAGCAGCCACAGGGATAATTATACCCTCTCACAAAATTTGTTTGAGGAGGACAAAGTGGATGTTCCACATTGGTAGCTTTAAGAAAAAGCATTCAAGAAAGATGTCATTTTCATGGAAGACGGGAAAGTCCTTTGTACTCAAAGCAGCAACTGAGAAACAAATTCACTCTAAGAAAACATATCTGAAAAGAATAAGCAACATAACTCTCCTATTGTTGGGCTGTGTCATGCAAGCACAGGAAAGACCATTAAGAAACTACTCTGGCTGCTGACGTGAGAATTAAAGTGCTAAATTTAGAAGTAACTGATGATGAACTCTGAACCAAGTATCAGAACGCTTTGAGAGAGTTTTATTGAAACTGTGTTGTGCAAGTGCACTGCTGTTCTTTGAATGTCAAGCAAGTTGCTTCCAACAAATCCACACTACAGAGGCAGAGTTCACTTGGCTGCTAGGAAGCAGCACTCCAGCAGGTAGTTAAACTCCTGGCAAATCATTCCCAAACAAGATGGGAAAATTAGGCAGCTAAAAGCAGTGACATGCAGCAGGCAAACAATGAAAAAAACAAAAACAGCCACAAAAGAACATGACTTATGCCAAAAACAATGCAAAGAGACCACAAACATTTTATCTTTTAATCAAGATTACAGCAGAATGTGTCTTACCAGCAGACAGCATTGTCCCATCCTCAAATTGCTTCATTAAGACCACATCCACAAATTCTCTTGGTGAAATAACCTTCATCAAAGCTGAAGGGGTTGTGGTTCTGCATACAGAGATAGTCTGGAAATCACAAAGGTCTTTACATCAGTTGACGCTTTCAAAAGTATGGAATAAAAATCCCTGTGCTTTTTTTCCTCACATTCTTTCAGTTACACTCAGTGAACTTATCAAGGAGTTATATTACAGAATCACAGAACTGTAGGGGTTGGAAGGGACCTACAGAGAGCACCTAGCCCAACCCCAATACCAAAGCAGCTCCCTAGACCAGGTTGCACAGGTAGGTGTCCAGGTGGGTCTTGAATGTCTGCAAAGAAGGAGACTCCACCACCTCTCTGGGCAGCCTGTACCAGTGCAAATCATCACAAGCAAAAGGCACCAAAATGAAATACAGTTTAATAAAGGAAAACACACCGATGTTGCATCAATCCCAGGTCGTTTAAGGAAAGATGCCACAAAAAACACTGAAAAGCGAATCTGCCACATGTGCCCAGTGGACAATTAAAATACTGCTCTTTTTCAGGAGTGTCATGAAGTTATCCTCTCTGTAATATACTGCTTAAGTAGGCAATTCATGCCCAGATTTGCTGCACTGCAGAAACCTTAATGCTTCCAGCTAGCTAAAAGAAGGGACGTTTAGGTTAGATATTAAGAGCAAACTGTTCACTCAGAGAGCAGCGAGGCCCTGGCGTGGGCTGCCCATGTTTTTGCCCTCCCCCACGCGTGACGCCGCCGTTTCGTAACCGGCAGCAGCGGGAGAGCCGAGTATTCCCCCCCCCCCCCCCCAAACCCACGCTCGGCTCCCGCGACGCACTCACATCGCTCACAGCCTCCACCACCTCGAAGTCCTTCACGCTCTGGTCCCACTTGGTCCTGAGCCCGCCGGCCACCGGCTTGATGCACTCCCACACGTGCTGCGGGCGGGCGGGCACCGTGCCCTCGGCGCGGTACCTGCGGGAGGGCGAAACGAAACGCACCGCGCTGCCGCTCCCGCCCGTCCCCCCGCCCGAGCCCGCTACTCCCGCCGTACACACTTACACGTTGCCGGCGAACTCGGCGGACGGCTTCCAGGACACCGCGACCTCGCTCTGCGGGCAGGGAGAGCCGTCAGCCGCCCCGCCGGGACACCCGCAGCGCGGCCCCGGCCGCCCCCTGCGCTCACCGTGCGGCGGCAACTCCGCCAGCCGTCCGCGTCCTGCCGGTACAGCTCCATCTTGGCGGCGGCAGCCTCGGCGAGCCCCGCGTAGTCCATGGCCGGGACGGGCAGGGCGGGGCCGCGCCTCGCACGCCACCTATGAGGCGGCCGCGCCGCACCGCCCCCGTGGGCCGAGATGGCGGTCCCTCCTCCTCAGCTGAGGAGCCGCGGCCTGCCCGCGTGGCGTGGCTTATCTCTAGAGAGTGTCGGCTACCATAGGGAGCGAGTG
Organism: Cyrtonyx montezumae; assembly: GCF_038088225.1. Classification (NCBI taxonomy): domain Eukaryota; kingdom Metazoa; phylum Chordata; class Aves; order Galliformes; family Odontophoridae; genus Cyrtonyx; species Cyrtonyx montezumae. Next base: position 28,131,717 of record NW_027071903.1, on the reverse strand, counting down.
GAAGGAGTGGGGTGGAAAGGTCGGGAGCACGGAGTTGCCGATAAAGGGTTGGTGGATGCCCAGCACCGTGCCCTCGCGTGCTCAGAAAGCCGAAAATGTGCATCCAGAGCAGCGTGGTCAGCAGAGCAAGGGGAGGGGATCTGCCCCTCTGCCCTGTGAGATCTCACCTGGAGTACTGCGTCCAGAGGTGGAGTCCTCAGTACAGGAGAGATGTGGACCTGTTGGAGTACATCCAGAGGAGGGCCACAAGTGACTCAGGGGCTCGAACGCCTCTAACAGGACAGGCTGAGAGCTGAGGCTGTGCAGCCTGAGGGAGAAAAGGCTCTGGGGAGACCTTAGAGCAGCCTCTGAGTGCCTAAAGGGGCTGTAAGAAAGAGGGGACACACTTTAACGGGGTCTGTTGTGATAGGACGAAGGGAAGTTGTTTCAAACTAAAAGAGGAGATATCTAGACTGGATGTAAGGAGAAAGTTTTTTACGATGAGGGCAGTGAGGCACTGGAACAGGTTGTCCTGAGAGGTGGTGGATGCCCCGTCTCTGGGGACACTCCAGGTCAGGCTAGACTGGGATCTGAGAACCTGATCAGCTGCAGGTGTCCCTGTTCAGGGCACTTGGACCAGATGGCCTTGAAGGGTCCCTTTCCGACTCAACGATTCTGTGATTCCATACTGCAGGGAGCAGTTCTGCTTGTGGGATAATGGTTACCTGCTGCAGTGGGAGCACCCTTCTGCAACCACGTCAAAGATAGCCTTTCCTGACATATTTCTATACAGGTTTAATTCACTTTGATTTTCCAGTAGGTTTTTGTTTTGTTTTTTTTTTTTTAAACAGCATAACATGTAATAAAGGGGAATGATACCAAAGCGAGGTACAGTTAACAGGAGAACACAGGACTAACTATCCTTTGTCCACCTTGACTGGCAGCATGCAGTTGTTCCAAAGACTGTGGTGGTTATTCTAACAGATCTCAAACAGCAAGTACAATGACTGCACAAACACCTGTTCTACACACAGAAGAGTTGAGGCACTTTCTCAGACATTTGAGCATACCAGCTCATTAGGCTCAGACATGTTCAGTTCAAGATTGTTTTTTGACTTCTTTTTGTTGAGTTTTGTGCCAGGTTTCAGGTACTTTTCCTTGCTATGGATGACCTGGATGTACTGGTCATTGCTGCTGTTCTGCGGGTCGCTGCTGGATTCAATTGAAATGGAATCGGATTCTGTTAGTGATTGCTCCAACTTATGCTTCGTTTTAGGTTTCACATGTGGCTCAAGATAGTGCTGATCAACTTCAACATTTTTCAAGTGCACTTTCTTGTAAGCATATGGAGGCCTGTCCAGGTCTAGCTCAAAACCATCATCCCAGGATTTGTAATGCACTTTGGCTAGGTCTTTGCTCATAAGAACATGGCCATCAGAATGTTCCCCAATGTAAAATCGCGGTGCTGGGCGAAGGTCAGACAGTGACCGAGGGCGATGAGATCTCTTCATATAGCGTCTCCCAAGTTCCTCTTCATCCTCATCTTCACTGGGATGAGGAGAATACATGCGTTGTGGTGTTTGAACCACGTATCTTCTGACGTTGTGTGGATACAACTCAATAATATCTTCTGGCTCCTCTATTCGGAATTGCCTTTGGATTCGGGAGGTAGAACGGGATGATTTTTTGCGGGGTTCATTTTCATTAACAACAAAGTATCTGGTAGCATGTGCTCTGCGTCCCACAAAAACAGGAGCTCCTGCTCCAAAGGCATCTGGATTTACCTGCCGAATGCTTTTTCTAAAGAGAGGCTCAGAATGAACATCTTCAACACGCTTCTTGAAAGTCGCTGGTGTGTAGGGCTTGGTTTTACAGAGCTCACTTGCGCTCCCATGCACAACACTTGGATACCTTTAGTAAAATAAAAAAATATGGAAGGAAATATTGTGAGATACACTTATCAATATAATTAAAACAGAAGAAATTCAGATTGTTACCGGCATTCTGAATACCATCCATAAATGACTCTGGTTTTAAACAATTTCCAAGCTGTTGTGCAAAACCAAACCAGTCTTACCTATTAGTGGTATGATCATTTCTCGGTTTCTGTATGCTTGATACTGAGGGAGCTGGCGTTAAAGAAGCCGAAGTTGTGGGAGTTGTGTTGACAGGTCTTGCTATATCAGTTGAGGGCATAGTGTGAGGCACAGACTGGGAAATGGTTTGTATTCTGGTGCCTTTGCTCACAGGAGATTCAAAGTTCAAGACACTGCCATTCTTCCGTGGGGTTGAGGCCCGAACAGAAGACTCCTGGCTAATAAGACCACCATCTTGGTCTGGTCTTTTGTCACTCCCATCCAGATTCTGGATTCTGGCTAGAAAACAGAATTTATCACAGGAACTTTCCAGGCCTCTAGATTTAGAAATTCTGTAAATGCACCACCTCAAATTTACCCACAAGTCAGAGAATCTAATACTAATAGAACCTCACTGCATTCAGCAGAGGGGAACTGGTGCCATGCTGGCAGGCATGGTGATAAAAGAGGTTAATAGCCATACTACAGTACACGGCAGGCCTACACCAAAATAAACCTAGAAATTGCACAATTGTAAGAATCCAAAATGGGCACAAAGCCAACCTCCCTATTCAAGAGCCTAGTTCTAGTTCATAATGTATACAAAGGTGGGCAGATTCAGCAGACTGTCTCCTGCAACTATTCTGGTCACAGCCAAAAGCTGAGTTTGCTTTCTGTAACAAAGGAAATGAAACTAGTACACATACCTCATTGCCCTTTACAGTCCCTCATCACTATATTGTTGTACACATCAAGCATTTCACCATTTTTATGTGTCAACTGTAGTGATAAAAGGGGCCAGGAGCATTAACATCCATCTAGCCATAAGGACACTGAATCATGGCTTATCATCTCTTTTTAGCTTGGCAAATTTTTATTCATTTCTTTCACTGGGAAGGATTAGTAGGACTGTTTCCTTTCTGTGGTTTCTCATTGCTAAAATCTGAGAGGTGAAAAGCGTAGACACAAATCCCCTTAAGGCATAGTAGATTATTAGGTCTGAAATCTCTTCATTGCAGATGAAATGTTAAACCTAGAGAGGTCAAAGAAAAGGGGCCATTCCCTTTCCCCCCCTCTTCTGCTTGCTACCCTCTAAATTTTGAGTAAAGTCTGGCATGTTTTAATCATCAGGAGTGCCTACTAGATTCTGTTCTATGGGTTGTAAAAGCACAAATACCCAGCACAAAGATCTCAGCAAGCTTTAGGTATAAGCTACATGCCTTGGCCTTCAGTGGTGCCAAGATTAAGTCAAGCTGGGCTCAAAAACCACCTAAAAGCATGACTCCACAGGAAACTGGTTCTTTTTAAATATAGTTGAACCTCCCTATTGTGTATGAGAAATCAAAATATCTTCATGTCCAAATCCATTATTAATAGTGGAATTTCCTAAGCTCAAGAACTTACCTACTGCCATCTGCACCACCTTTTTCTTATCTTCAGTTCTTTCCTAAAATGCGTTCAGGAGAGCGAGAAGGTTATTATGGACCAGAAAGTAAATACTACATGCAGATGACAAATGCGGGTTGGATTTACACTGTGAATACTGAAAGTGGCATTAATTAGGCCAGCACTTTCCTGAAGACTCACCCATTTGTACATGAAAGTACTTTGAGCTGTACTTACTGCTTGGATCTTCATTCTCAGCTGATTGTTGGTGAATTTCAATGATCTTGCAATACTTTGTAGGTAATAGATTAGCATGCTAGAAGAAGTGAAAGTGATTATGAGTCACATTAAACATTCTTGACAGTTTTCTCTTTGAAGGTTTATGAGTCATCAGAATGGTGAACAGTCAGTTCTTGTGTTCTAGCATTTCCTTTGGACTGTGATATTGGATCATAACTTTCAGGCAAGCATATATGAAAGCATAAGAAATAAGTGACAATGAAAAAACAGATTTAACTGCATGTCTGACTGTGCCTGTGCTTTTTACAAGGTTTTCAAGGTGTTTTTTTTTTTTTTTTTTAATTGTGCGTATAGCCCTGTATCCATTTCTAGCTTATTCTGTTTCAGTTTTGGACATAATGTTTTCTCCTTTTTTCTTCTTCTTTTTTTTCAGCCCAATGTTACTGAACTACAGCTGAGTTGTAAGATCGTTCTACTGTCATTTTGTTGGCCAGCTGGAATAACACCTTGTTATAATAACACGGGCACAGCTGACATCAGATCTGGTCTGACACTGGCTTTCAAATGAAGCAATCTTATAGGTGGACCAGATAGCGTAAACATTTATGTAGGTACTTAGTCATCAGTTTGAAGCAGTCAGTAGAATTACTTGAATTTGTAAACACGACATTAGAGGAAAAATCTACAATTAGTAAAATACTGCTTTAAGTCTTTTCAATTTATCTGAAAACGAAACTGGTGGGACAAAGTCTGCACTCATCTGTAGTTTATGGGGAAAAATGATAGAAAGGTAACTGCCAAACATGATACTTCACAGAAGCAAAGTGAATTTCCAACAGTTTCAAGTAAATATTAATTCCCAGCTGTGAACAATTATTAAGAGACTGGCTTTAGAAAGGACTTCCACTGGATGGTCTGCAGGAAGCTGTATTACATTAACACTTTAAGAGCAGACCTTCATAATTGATTTATCTTGTCAGGAATCAGTATGACTGGGTAGTTTCTTTCAGTGATAGTCTGAACTCTGTTCACAGGCATAAGCTGAACTAATCACCATGAGGAAATGGAAAATTAACTTCTGAGGAGCTCTTGAAAGGGAAGAAGGTTCTTAAAACTTCCTGGAACCAAGAGCATAGCCAGCCTTGGCACAATGGAGTGAACTTCCTTTAATACTGCGTTCCCAAAGAAGTAACCTTTTGAAAAACAAGTGACAGTATTTTAAAGATACTCTTTTTCCCATCTAATGTTTATACCATGCATTCAGTAAGGTTATTTTTCTTTCCTTCATATATATTTACTAAAATTACAGTAATGCAGTGCTTGTTCCTCAGTATCAACATTTGACTGTTTAGTCTGAAAAGTTAGAATTAACACAGTCAAGCTAAAATTCCTATGAAAAACAAAGCACTTACAATAGAAGTAAGAGTGCAGGGAGCACCACCACAGGACTGCTGATATAAGTAATCACTGTGTTGAACCATGAGGGAAAGTCATTCTGAATTGTTTCAGAAACAATATCGTATATTTTTTCTTGTCCGCTGTCAGAGAAAGAAAAAATAATATTAAATAGTAAAAAATCCTTGGTTTATACAATTTTTAAGCAGTGCTGCATTGAATAAAAAAAATAATTTAAGACCATTCATATACAGTATACTCAAAGAAAAAGTAAAAGATAAAGGCTACTTGTTTATTATTTGCATTCTAAATAGATTTGCGAGAGCGCAAAAGCATTGACGAGAGTCTTGACACGTGATGATATCTGCCAGATTTCTTGATAGCACATTATATCATTTAAACAAGAATTAATGGAGCCATGTATATAAAGCAAAATGTGTAACTCCACTTATTCAACTAACTAATTCTTAAACTGGAAAACACTGATAGCATGAAGGCATTGCCCCATCCTTAAACTTCTATTTATTGATAATTTGGGTATTGTTAAACCTGATTAATGTATTGAGAGAGGGTGAAATAAAGTCATCACCATTTTCGGTAGTCCATTATAACTTACCTGAAGGGACCACAGCTTAGAGATGGCTTGTATCGAGCAATAGCAAAAATTGTTGGTAACATGCATAAAAACAACATGAACAGCAACATGGCCAAGTAGAAATTATTGGATCTGCAAGAAAGCATAAATGTTTCAGATTATCCTAACGAGAGAGAAAAACAGAAGCCACGTGAAAGATGCAAGTCTTCATCTACCTAACAAGTCTACATTTCTGAAAGATCAAAATCATTCTGTTCTGATTAAAAACTCTGAACAGAGCCACTTCAAACAGACCCTTAATGGTCAAAATTCTATTTGTACCTCCTTCCAGACTACTGCTACAACCAGAACTGTTTATAGCACTGTTCTATAAAAACTCACCTTACTGTCCAGTTTTGTTGGGGAAAATAAGAAAAAAAGAAGCAGAACTTGATTCATCTTCACAACATATTAGAAAGAATTTATCCTTAAGATGTAAAGATGCCCTAAATTGTTTCCAGATTGAAAGAATGATTATGATATTCATCCCAATTGCTTAAAAAGGGGAAGTCCTATCATGTGATGCAGCAGATAAAATAGGGTTCTCAATAATTTTCATAAAAAGAAACATCAAGTTAAAGGACTTGCAACGATTAACACATGGAACTCACTGCACTTAATCGGATTTGTATGGAAATAAGTCATCCTGTGTCAGGCCACGTTTCCATGGTATATTATTTAGTTTGATTTTTATTTACCCCCAAACTTTCCCAATGAAAATAATTTTGATGGCATTGGTTGATTTCCTCTGTGAAATGACACAATCACCGACAAGTCCTTCTGCCCTGGATACTGCCCATCAAAACTTATTCCTTGCCTTTTTGGAGAGAATATCCAAAGTTTTCAGTACAATCACAAACCAGCCTTGGGCAATTCAATCCCACTCGAGTTTCTTTTGTACATATCTAACTACCCTGCTGTAACTCCAAACTCTCAATTTCTCAGTGGCTTTTTTTTTTTTTTATTCCCAGACCTTTGATATCTGTCCACTTTGATCGTCATCATTCAGAACTAAAAGCTCTTTTCATTTTGTTTCTGTGCACAGAAGACATTTCCATGGACTACATTTCATGTATTCTTTATCTTACACTCTTATTTGGACTAACCGAGAGGCCCTGAAAACCTGCTGATGTGGAACATTACACGTTAACACGGCCCAGCTCCTCAGGTACATGAGTCCAATCAACTTGAGGACATTGAATGCTGGTAAGCAAGGTGAAAAGAAGGCTCCCATCCTGGAAGAACAATGTGATGGCAGTACTCAGTGTTGCAATTTTAACAGCAAAAAGTTGCATGAAAAAAAACAGGTGAGCAACAGGTCACTACCAACAGGAATCTCTCACTACAATATAAATGAATGCGTTACTAATATCCCGCTTGAGTTCGTTTTGTTGGGAATTGTCATACTTCAATCAGTTCACTTACAGATTACATACCAGATCATTCCTTGATTGTAGACCAAATGCAGTACATTCTCTGCAATTTTGAATTCACCATATTCTGGCTACAAGAAACAGAGTGTAGGAGAAATACTTCACCATTATTTATTTATTTTCTTCAGATCACATGTTAGAAGCATTTGGCTGATTCCATTTTCAGACAGCACACAGCCTGAAATGTCTGGATCAAATACCAACTGCTGGCAGACAGCGAGAACCCACTAAAACCTTCTCTGCGTCAGGGGATTAAATAAACTAATTCATCTGTAGTTTACTTTGTTTACTTGAGGACAAAGGACAGACTTGAGCCTTTCATACTAACAAATACTACAGTAATTTCCTTAAAGAGTTATATGCCTTTGCTTAATGTTCCTCACATCACTGTCTCCATTATGGACAGTTGTTACAGCTACAGAAGAAAGGATGTGGGATGCTACCCATTCCCTGTTTTCTAAAGGCCAACAAATTACTCATCTTTTTCTCTAAGATTGCTCCATGATCTCATTTTGGGAAAGACAAAAGTTTGTGCACTGCAGCTATGGGAGTAGGCCTGAGAAAAATATTAAATCCCAGCACCTATCCTGTACTGTCCAAATAAAAGTTGTGCCTTCGTAGATTATGCTATGTAGAAATGATTTCCCTATCAAAAGGCTTTCAAAACATCCAGTACTAAAGGAAGGCGCCTACCCATCTCTAGCACCTTAATTTCATAAAATGAGGGCCTGTACTTACAAACTTGCTCTCTAGGTCCCAGCACCAGCAATCACTTAAATATCGGACACACAGTCCGCGGAAAAAATCAATTAGCAGGATGCTCGCAACTGTGAATATCATGTCGATGATTGACAGCTTTAGCATCTCCTGTAATACATATTGTTCCAACATATTGAGTCATTCTGGAAACAAACTGCCTTGCATACAGCTCTTTTGCATTTATACTTGCATTTTGTATTTTGGATCAAGCTTAGTACCCTGATGAAGCGTGATTTGAAATCTGATTTCCTTATAAGCTTATAAGCTGTTTGACTTTTCCCTTACTTGTCTTTGCTCTAACGTAAAGAACATGCATAATCACACTTCCAGTGTGCCTTCTACAGTTTGCAGCAATAAAACTCTGGGTGTGGTGGTTTCAATCTTTCTTCCTAATGACCCTACTGAAATTTATCTAGATAAACTTGATGGAGCTATTTACTCTGCTGTATCCAGTCCATTATTACACTCTCTTGTAATACACATTTTATAAATGCTTCACAAGGAGAAATGCTTATTCACACAAAACCACAGCCCAGTGACAGTAGGGTCACCAAGCGACAATGGAAATTTGTTTAGTGCTTACAAATTAATGGGGTTGCTCCTTAATTAATTGAACCTTGAAAACATACAATTGTGTAGAAAAGATTATCTAAAAAAAAAAAAAGACAAAAACAAAACTCTAACCCATTCTGTACAAGAAATAAAAAAAGGACAGTTCAAAAATATGCCCAGTGCCTGAGTAATAGGGAGGGTGGCAGGCAGAATAGAAGTCAGCATAATAAACCTGGAAGGGGATTTGGCTCCTGATGATCAAACAAGACCTTTAATATTGCTCACTGTGGTACAAGGAGCTAAGCAGGCCAGTGTGCTAGCATCGTTTTTCCTCTAGAGGCCCGGGCACGAGATGAGTGCAGCACTGACAGTGACCAAAGCACATCAGGATCAAATGACATCCTTTGTATTATGCATCCCATTAAAATGAAATCTATCTGTGTCATGCCTCTGTAGAGATCTGCCTGTGTAGAGCTAAAGACAGACTGAAGGCTGGCTAAGGATGCTTGGACAACACTAAGCACGTTGTATGTACTGAACAAAAAACAAAGCTCTTATGCATGGCCATTTCAGTTTGTGCAGTCTTTAGTCTTTCTATACAGCCCTTAGCTACATGTCTGGAATTTACACCAAGAAAACTTCCAAAATTGAACACAACATGACATGGTTTTAACTTCTGGTTAGAAAGAAGAATTAGGAATTAATCGATTAAATAATAAAACAGTGACATACTTGGCCAACATACGTCTCCCAGCACTGATTCTGGGAATAGTCAGGGGAAGCTGTATTGTTAACCAGTGAATCAGGGGTTGTTAAGCTCTCAGTGTGAGATCCGTTGCCCTTCATTTGTACATCAGAAATAATTACAGATAAATTGTCTTCTTTAGAAGGAGTTCCGATTGCAAAAGTGTGTGTAGAATTACTTGAATTGTTGTTAACCTGAAAAAAATAAATGTCTTGAAAGCTACATTTTCAGCTGTGTTTTCTCTGCCTTTCTACCTGCATACATGCAAAGGCCTTGTGCCTTCAACAAGGCATGCATACGTATGGAAACACTTCTTCATGTGCTTTCAAGCAGCAGTTAGGTGGCTTTCAAGTAGCTGCTGAAGTACAGATACGGGTGAAAATTTTTTAGGACAGGGATGAAAGCAGATTTTAGGTCCAGCACCTCCAACTACCTAAAGTGCTGACTTATTTCAGTAGTTGAGGAATGCACGTAAAAATATTTATTTATTTTACTGCACGTCAGCATCAAATGGGTCCAGTTATCCCACAGGACTACAAGTGTTCACAAGTGAACATTACAAAATAAACTTTAGTTTTACTAATTGTGTTTCAAACTAATTTTCACCTGACTTGATATATACTACAGGTGGAATTCTTTCTGTTCTCAAGTCAACTTATTTTGCACATCAGCAAACATTAAACTTACACCGACACTCATACTGTTCACTTTATCCAGGAGAGCAATGATCAAACTGTAGAGATTTCCCAGATAGAGAACAAGAACTCTGAAAACAATAAGATGTAGGTTATCAACATTGAGATCCCATGGACTCGTGATATATTCTCCTGTTTGGTAGAAATAAAACACGATCAGAACTTGCTTCTTCCTCCTTTGTTCTTCATACTCTTTCTACTCTGCATAGTGTCCATACCTGGCAAGCTGAAAGCGAAGAGTGGTCCTCGGATGGTACATCTCTAGAGCTGCCACGAGTTCAAAAGCAGAGGGTGCAATCATCGTAATCAGTGACACAACTACGCTTACCTAGAGAACAGAAAGGCACAGCACTGTTGTAGCTTTGCATGCTGATATCCTATGGTGCCTTGACTGCTGATTGAAATATTGCTGATGCACTCACTTTTGTGACTGCTTTTCTTGGAGAATATACTTTGAAAAATTATCACTGACATAAGTAATGACTGCAGCTGGGATCCAAAATTGAAGACCTGAAATATCACTTGGGAATCTTTGCTGTAGACAGCAAGCTTTAAAGTTATTAGTTTATTAATATAACAATTAAGCATGCTGGAAATATAAAGAAAGCATCTTCCTCTGAATTGGATGAGTAGTTCTCCGTACCCATTTACTTCCTATTCTCAGCATCCACTCCTTCCTCTGAATAAAAGTATTCACAGAACATGCAGTATTCTTCAGCTGACATCAATGGCCATTGTCAAAGCTGATTCCCTTCTAACAGTTCTTCCTAGCTCTTTGACTCAGCTCAGTCATGGGCACAAAGGAGAATTAAAGCTTTGTCTTCACAAAGTAAGAGCTAGAACTGCAGTCTCAGTGAAATGAGGACTTGCAGCAGCTCCCTGCCCATGTCAGCTCTGCTGACACCTGGTGCAGATGGAGGGAGCAGATGTGCAGAGTTCCAGGTAACCACAGCTCAGCATTCCCACTGCTCATTTCTCCTGGCTCATCGCTTGAAATTTACACTTCAGCGCACACTATCACTACAGAGAGCCCTGAGACATCCATCCTGCTTCTAAAACAGCAGTGACAAACACGGTGTACCTCATTTTTTTCCCAAAGAGTCAGTTCCCTCTTCTTACTTTCTAACTTCTGGGATCGATCCACGACAAAGTAAATGATGTAAATACTTCCAGTGAGCGAGAGAAGCACAAGGATGTTTGCAATAATCCTTAAGCTTATTGTCACTGCCCTGAAAAACAAAAATTACACAGCCAATATAGCAGGCTGCCTTATTACACCAGGGCTCTTTTCTAACGTCGTTTTTACAAGCATCAAACAATCACAGTAGCCCTGCTGTCTGCATTGAAACAGTGCTTTGGAAAGTGCCTCCAATCTTACATACATACAGGTTTTTGCTTTTCTTCTTTTCTTGTTCTTCCAATATAGCTTCCTTGAAAGAAAAATATATATATATTAAATAGCATTCTGCAAAAATAATGCTCATCTTTCATAGAAGGTATCAAGTGTACTAGAAAAAACTTTCCAATATTGACACAGCTATCTCTGGTCCATTTGTTATGAAGACATTAAATATATCCATGATTTTACATTGTGAACACAATTTTGATTCTCCTGTTCAATGAGACTGCATCAGAAGCAAATTTGTTTCAATTTTCTTTTAGCTGCTTGTCACACATATGGCAGCAATAAAAAGGATATTTCCTGAGAATGCCACAACAGCCACATAGGGACAGAAGAGATGTTTGAAACAGAGTGACAGTGTCAGGAAGTGCAGTGGGACTGCAGTACTCCACGGAGTGCAGTATCCTTCTCTAGGCAAATGCGTCCATCAGTGAATATCAGGAAACAATAAGGAGTACAAAGAAATGAAAGGTGTATTTAAATTCCAAATTACCAAGAAAATAAATTTTGGGGAAGTTGATTACCCGAATGCTGTTAACTATGGCAGCTGCTTTGCTCTCTGCAGCCTCAGGGTTTCCTATTAAATAATCCCAGGCACAGAACAGTCTCCAACAGAAAGTATAGTTTTCATCAGAGGCACTTGCTAAACTCATTCTCGAGTTCTTTGCCATTCTGTGTAAAGAGAAAAAAAGAAAACAAATGACTGAAGCTCACACGTGAAGATGTATCTCAAATCACTGGTATGGCTCATAGTTTTCAGTTTCTTGGTAGATGCACAAAAAGTTTGTGGCAATCAGGAATGCCACAAAATGAAGGAAATAAATGAAGGAAATAAAGTGAGGTGAGGTTCTGGGAATGAAGTCCATGTTTGCTGTAGTGAGGAAGAGAATCACTGATTGCATTTTTCATACCTGACAAATAAAGCAAGTACCTCTCACTACAGCTATGAATTTAAACGTTTTTAAGATCGCCAGGTAGAGTTCAGCTAGAAGATAATATAACATAGAATCACTATCACTCTGTTTATGAGCCGGTCTGGAAAAAACAGTGATCAGGCAGAAGATATGTTTTGTTTTCTGTTTATTTTCATCCTCAAAAATTATGTTATTGTTAAATAGAAGTCCAGTGATGTTTTACAGGCCCTCGGAAAAAGGAAAAAAAACCAACAAAACAACACATACTCAGCTCAGGCAAGAAGGCAGAATGTTGCAAAGTCTAAAAAATAAAACAAAGATTAATAGCTTATGAAAAAAAGGGCAGTCAAATGGACAATGTTATAAGGGGAACAGTAATCAGGCAGGCAAGAAGGCAGTGGGCTAAATCAGAAAGAGAAAAGCTAATCACATCATAGAAACTGCAGATGTGTAAATCAGCATCAAGCACATCAGTGACCCGTGGATCAAACTAGTAGGCAGAATAAAAATAAGCGGAAAGAGAAGGATTGGTTTTGAAACAGAGTTATCACAGACAGCACTAAAAATTGCCCTAGACTGCACTATGCCAGATAAACGGGCATCCAGAAGGGAAGGGAAAGTGAACCGAGAGGACAGAATGACCTCACCCCCTCTAGGCACTGCACATTCCTCGATTTATGGCCAGCACTTGCAGTCTTGCTCTCTCCTAACTCCTGGCCTTCCAAGAGCCCAGGAATGCTTAATGCAAATGGGATGCTACCTATCAGCTGAAATGCTGTGGAGGCTATTGCATCCCTGACAGAATTTTTGTATTTGTATTTCAGTAGATGAACAGTAATGCCAAAAGCATTATACTTAAGATATAAATTTCTGTCAGAACAGTATTCATACTATGAAGTAAAAAAACAGAAGAAAATTCCACCTTGCGCTATACCAGCACAAAGCACGCAAATGTGTGTTGCCTTCCTTGTATAGACTAGGAAACTGAAGGGAAAAGCAAGGTGAATATGAGCAAGGCAAAGAACAAGCTGGAATTTAACTCCATCTGCATCCCTGCCATTAGCAGATGTGAACAGGTTAATAGAACTGTGCAGAGGAAATGGGATAAACATGCCATTAATGTCTGCCAGAGCATGCAAGCTTACGGACAGCCATAAATGGGAAATCTTACTTTTTTAAGAGGATGATGAAGCTGTAAGCAAACACTGCCATGCCAACCAGGAAGTAGGCGAGAGGCAGCCGGTATCCTGCTTTCCCAATCTTCCTTTCACTTCCATAGTAGCCATAAAACAAAACAGAGTACTGGAGGTAGCCCTGCAGAGACCAGAGTCTATAAGTAAGAGTGGTAACTAACAGTTACAACCAAACAGCAGTAACAGAACAGTAAAGAGTGGTTTTAGCCTTGCCCCAAGCGACCAGATGGTGTCCAGATCCTGTGCAGTTTTTATGTTCTCCTGGGGAATGGTCTTGCTGACAGTGCTGCCAAATGCTGCGCCGGCCAGTAGCTGCAAAGAGGAGAAAAAAGGACTGACATTGCATCAACCCATCTGACCCACAAAGGGTACCCCTGCCTGGGGCGCTGCAGGATTGCCCAGTGCTTGGTCATTCCTTTTCCTAAGCTCCTTGAGAAATCCTGCATTCATCTTACGCCAAATCAGATGGGTTGGTTTTTGTTGTTTGGCCTTTTTCTTTTTTTCTTTTTTTTTTTTCCATCTGTGGTCTGCTTATGAGGTAATTTAGTGCTCTGTAGACATCTTCTAAATGGTTGAAAAATGAAAAGAGGTCAATCAAAACTATTAACAAAACATTTTAAAGCCATTTTAAGTATTTTTAAATTAAATACAACAGTGTTTCATGTAATATATATATTAATTAAGCCTACTTATGAAACTGAACACCTTCATTGCTTTTTTATTTAGGGGCTTTTTATTTTTTGGCTTAGCCCACGAGAAGAAAAATCAGATATTTACACATTCTGATAACTTCACTGAAGCACGGGTTAGATGAGGAAAAGCCATATCTATGAATTATCTTACAATGTTCATGAATAACCTTTATTTGCATGCAAGACCTGAATAAAGTTGTGGCTGTTCAGCCTTCCAGAAAATGACTTCTAATGGAGAACCAGAGTCTGGAGGGAGGTGTTACTTTTTTTTTTTTCTGCCTGTAAATCACATTTGCAAGACCTGAGCATACTCAACACCAACTGCAGCTTTTAGGATTTGGTTCTCCATTTTAGTAATTGGATACAAACATATTCTGTAAATGCATTAGTACTATCTTGGCAAAATATAATCTCTAACACTAATAGCAAAATTATCCCTTGGCAGAAAAAATACAACCCTCTTAATAGTGGCATTTATTTTAAATAATTCATTTGAAATTGTGCATTTCAAATTGATGTATGCCTTTAAGTGTGGCATTTGTTTAATTCAGAAAGGAAAGCACAATGGGTAAGCATGCTTCTGTAAATATTAACAACATGTCCTTACCTCTGGTAAGACTACAAATGCTCCTGTCATTATGGTAAGTACAATATTGATTCCAAATAGCCATCGCAAGAAGATGAAGTAAGAAGCAACTCCAGACCCAAAGTGACCTTAAACCGTAGAAAATAGTTATCTGAGCAGCACAGTGTATAAAAGCCCCCATCATTTATTCACCAAGTGCTACCTGAAGACTAAGCAGAAGAAAAACCTGCCTCATTGATGCACTGTGAACAGCAAGGTAGAGAGAAACACTGACGTGTAGTGAGAAAAATACAATTACGCCACAAGCTCTGTTGGATGAATCTGGTAATTACTGGCAGTATTTACTTGAGGAGCTGCTACACTGGGTGACATAATGCAGCAATTTCCTTCGCTGTGGAAGCATGGCAGCACAACCTAACTGTTGATGTGATGTTCAGGGCTGCTCTGATTTCATCTTGGACCACCAAGGTGCCTGCTTGGTCCTGGACTTGGTCCATGGATGCTGCCCCACAGACCGTGATGAACTATAACCAAAGCCACAATGGATAAGTCTGATTTTTTATTTGTAGATTTGCTATTTTTTTTTAGTTACCCCACTCTAAGATCATCAGTGAGAATTGTGCAGTGCCTAAGGCATCAGGAAAAGTAGAAAAAGCAAAGTTCTAAATCAAAGTCATGCTGCTGGTGAAAGTTTGCATTTAACACTTCCTCCCAAATACTATTTGATTCAGTAAATCCAAGCATAAACCTTAAGATCCAGCATTTCATCAAATGCTTTACAGTTCTGTCCCATTAAATACTTATACTTACTCTCAATTTTTTTAATTCGCATTTCCCAAGGAATAAAGAGCACCACAAAATTATATGCTAGTCGAAGAAACTTCCTCCAAAGCTGAGGGGAAAAAAAGCAAAGAAGCAAAGAAATGTGACAACTTTGCATGTAGATTTAAAAGAAAAAAAATGGAAAAGAAAAAAACAAAGAAATGCATGAATGCATTTTGCTCATGTCTCACATCTGGTACCACAAGAAATAGTAACAATGCTCTTTATCACCATCTCAGACCATATGTATGGCATGGAGATGGACACGGTGGGTTTCAGAAACGCATAAGACATGGGAGGGCTCCTCAGCTTCATTTTTTATCAATAATATTATGAAGAGGTTTTACAGTTATGAACAGGGTGTACTTTCCTAATTTTACAAGCTGATTTAAAAACATACACACGTCGGCTGCATTTACCTTGAGGCTGCTGCCAGCATCTCACAGGTTGATGCAAGCACTTTGTTCTTAGTACAGTTAGTGCTTGTTTTACTGTGGTGCATTTTTGTCTCCTTCGTCACATTATTTTCTAACTAAATCCTTCCAGTCCCAAAAGCAGTTCAGTTCATTCTAGTTTTTGGTTTTGCTATTGATTATATTGTTTATTTTCAACCTAAAATAAAGGCTATACTCCTCAGTTTGTACTAAAAGAAAGAATACAATTACCCTACACAGCATTAGTGAGGCTGATTAACTTCTGAATTAAATCCCTGTGCAGAATATCTTCAAGCAAAAATGCAGTAGAGACTATTAGGTTAGAAACAGACTTCATCATTTTGAACTCTAAGATGAAAGCCTCGATTTTGTCATAGGAAGAGGAATATGAACAAGAAAGGAGCCCAATATCTGATTTACTGACACATACTGCAGCCCCTTAGCAGTCCTCCTCCTAGGTGACATCCTAGTTCCACTGAAGTATAAGGCATAAAACGGCATTTATTTTTACAGCATCCCACTTCCACTGCATTTGCTACATGCAAAGGCAGAACAAGGAAAGATGACAGTTACGCATGTGGCCTTTCACTTGATCACAAGAATAAAATGCACCATGTTCTATTTTACAATTTCAGCCCTGACTTTTAGAATTGAAATAAATTATTCTGTGAACAGTCTACTCATTGTGATGACATGAATGTTACTGACTGCTTAGATGACCAAAAAACTCTTCTCTGTCGTTTGCATATTAGGAAACAGTTTCCTGCATGTTATTAATTTCTAGTAATTAGGGCCAGAGTCTATTTTCAATAGTTTAAATAGATTTGCTAAGATTAGATTCAAATTCTTTGACTATGATGCAAGCAAAATCCTCCTTTAACAATGTATTTACAACAAGCTATTGTAGGAATGTCTTCCATACTGAAAGCTAGACACATTTTTCATGCTCAGCTACTGAGCTGTGGCCCCACAGTCTGCTGAAATTGCTCTTCAGAGAATATTAGCATCGTATTGTTAGCATCCCATTCCCATCACCCTCTCTGGCAGACATCAATATTTGTATGATTTGAGGAGGAAGCTTCTACTGTGTCAACATAAGGAGATTCATCCCTCACACATCAAATCAGTCTGCAAAAATTCACAACTGGAAAATAAAAACAACAACGAAAACAAGCTTTTCTCTACTTCTTCACCTTAATAGTGTTCTTAAGTTGGAAATCAGGATGACATAGAAAACATATGTGACTGTGAATAAAAACTTCAGATGATTTTTGGTATAATGAAGAGGCATCACTCAAGAAAAAGGAGACATACCTCTGCACCAGCAGCTTGGTAACCTCTGGTTCTAGTGAGCCTCCCTTCGTACTTCAGCACGATCTCCTTCGCCTGTCTGCATGAGAAGGTGGAATTTTGTTTGACACTGAGCCCAGCGCTCTGAACCTCTAGTTCTGCACCAGCAGCAAATAGCTGCAGCAGAACACCCTGAAACACTGCCATGGATTAGGCTTCCCCATGAAATTCTTAAGAAGGCAAAGCTTTTTTCCTGTTGAAGATTTACTATCGCATTAAAAAACACAGAGAGCTTTGCCTGAGAAAACTTGACATTCAAAACTTTTATTGCAGGGAGAGCTGTCTGTTCTTTTATTTTTACTTATTCTTCCGTCCTCTTAACCCAATACAACACAACCAAAATGACTAAAATAAGATTGCTGTAAAAGCATGGTTCATCTTATGTGGATACATAAGAACATGATGCAGAGCTCTTGCAAGATTCAAAGGGGTGCATATTCCTCTGACCCTACTTCTGCTTATACACAGTCTTTGGCCTCAGCAGCAGCTGGATAGAGACCACTGGAAACTCATGGACACAGAAGTTGCGGGGCAGCAGGGAGGCATCAAGACACAGATTGTAACAGAGTAAAACCATGGAATGACTTGGGTTGCAAGAGACCTTAAATATCATCGAGCTCCAACTCGATGCCATGGGCAGGGTGCCTCCCCCAGCTCAGACTGCCCAGGGTCTACCCAACCTGGCCTTGGCCACCTCCAGGGATGGAACACTCACATCTCTCTGGGCAGCTGCACCAGTGTCCCATCACCCTCAAAAATCTCTTTGCTTCCAGGATTAAACAAGGACTCTGCTGGGATTTCCTCAGGACTGCAATGCTATCCTAGCATCAGTCAGGGCTTTTAAGAGAAAAGTGAAATGAAGTGATCCCAAACATACAATGCTGTGGAAGACATGACATAATTTAGTCCAAATGTTGGGCACCTTTGGTGCTGTTACCTGAGCACCCGCAGCTTCTGCCTCATGGGCCATGGCCTGCAGCGGATGTTGGACATGACCTCCTTCTGGTATTGGATGTTCTGGAAGATCTGCTCTGGGTCATGGCTGTCAGCCTTCTCTTCACTGGTATCCTCATCTGAGTTGCTGAACATCCCACAAGAGGAAAAACAAGACAAATTATTCCCATCCAGATCCCCGTCATCCGTTGGTTTGTGCAGTATCCAATCCACAAGAGCAACGTAACAGCAATAAGCAAGGGAACTCACACAACCCTATTGTTTCAAAGTTGATGAATGATCTGGATGACTTCCCCATTGCTGGGATCTGCCTCTTCTCCCCCACCACTTGCTGTTTACTAACTCATTTGTGCACCCCAGCTGAATTTCAGTCTTTCCTCTGAGTGTTTACAGCTTGTCATGCTAACAAGATCTTCTATGTATTTTTCTGGAACCAAGTGCTATCTGAACTTTTCCATCATGAGCACTTAAAATTTATTTACCCAAGGCAGTGTTGGCCTTTTTTTTTTTTTTTAATATTCCTTATTAGAACAAGAGGGGAACAAACACTTAGCACATTCTTCCCTTTGCTCTTGTTCTTTGCTGCTGGGGACAGGAGTGCAGGACCCCAGCACACCAGGAATTGTAAAAATTTCACATGCTCAGATGTAGATTTCTATGTGGGATTATTAAATCTTCTCTTCTGATGCTGGCATCACCTTCACTTAGCTGCAGCTCTCTTGTTCCATTTCAAATAGGGAATTTTATGTGGGCCAGCAGCAATACTCCACTGTGTGAACAGAACCAAACACCTCCAACAACAACCAGCTAGCAAGTTTTCCAATTGCATCTCTGAGCGTTTTCTAGGAAATTCTCAATTTTTCTGAAAAAGCAACACCATTGAATCACTTGGAAATAAGTCATAACCTAACTGCTGCCCTGTAAAAACATTCGAAGGATGCACTTGGCCAGACTGCAGATCCATCAGCCCACACTCCCGGCTCTGACCTTGGATCATCGTGGACATTCAAGGGAAATGCATTATATAAAGGAAAACAATAAACATTTCCTACTCTGTTTTACTTTGGAAATACGGTGAAGATGTTTATGATATAGAAAGGGAAAAAGGAAAAGAAAAAAAAGCTTTAAAATACACCTATATACTGAGAGAAGAGCAATTCTTCTCACGTTCTTTTCCATGTTACTGCACTCCAAATGAAAGACAGACAAGACCTCCCTTTTCTGCTCTGTAAGGAAGATTTGCACTTCAGGAGAGAGGAGGATCCCTACCTGTGGGGTGGCTCCTGGTAGGTGTAGATGTTGGCGTGCCGCTTCACCATCCGATACTTCTTGCACGACTTCGCAGGTTTAGCTGCAGCAGCAGCACCCGGTGCTGCTGCCATAGTGGCAGCTGCCCCAGCACCAGGTGGAACTCTGCCACGCTGAGAGGAAGCCTCCAGCTCCCGGCCAGGCGTCTCTGAAGCAGCCAAGTGTTACTGAGCAGAGAGCAGTGGGCAGTCCTGAGCCCTGAAGCAGAAGATCTCACCCTGTGCTGCAGCAGTAGCAGGACCTGAGCCTGGAAGAGCATGCATGCCTTAAAGTGGCAGTGCACAGCAGCTCCTGTCAGCCTGCTTCTAAGGCAGGGAACAGAGTCCAAGGATGGGCCAGCTGCAGCCCTTAGCACAGAGCCAAGTTTCCCTTGTAATGTGAGGGGATTCCTCCAAGTGCCATCCCACCACACCGGGCTGGCCCACTCGGGGTGATGCTTCCACTGACATCATTGCTTCTCGTGTTTGAGCGAACATTCCTGCCGATGTAAAGCAAGAATTGTTTCTATTTTGGTCTTTGACAACAGAGAAAATGTAATGGCAGTTTCCTGCAGGGTTTCAGGCTCCTTGCTGTAAAAACAAACCCCACACAAAGTGAGGGGCCACCCCTCAGCATGGCCTACGTTCACCACACCTGGATTTAAGACTTCTCTTTTGGAGGGATCAGAACATCCGCTGTTCAGACAGGCTCATGTGAGCAAGGAATTCACTTTTTCTCAACAGTTGCAGTACCTTAAATATGCTCAATTTCATTAATTACTGTATAATTTTCAACATGTATTTAAGCATGAGTTTACAGAGAGCTTTCACTTGTTCCTATCTTGGTATTTGCTCCCTTTCATAGCTCTGTGCACAATGCAGTGAGATTTTCAGTTACATAAATCAACAGTGTGCTGTAGCTCACTTTTATTTGCAGCCTCTCACAAGAAAGAACATTAAGTTCTCTCTGCTAAATCACACAGGCTGCTTTTTTTTCCTTCTGCCTTGAGATAATATAAAATAGTGCCACTCACTGAGAATTCTTACTTTTCTGATGCTATGGTTCTGTTTGTTGCACTATATGTATTTAGTTAAATAACTGAGCAGCGACTCAGTAGTCACAAGCCTTATTACCACACGTGTAACTCTCAGACCATGAGGCTTGTGAAGCCCAGAGCCCAGGTGTATTTTGTCCAAAGCTTCTCCAGAAATCTGGTACAAAGCAGAACAGCCTCAGAGCAGTAAATACACGCCTCGTCCAGAATTCAGTGAAAACAGGCAGCTGTACTCTGCATCACTCCTTTCATTCCTCCTTATGTTATATGCACATGCCATGTAACACAGTAAAAAACAGTGGCGGGAGCACCACTTAGCATGTTCTATTTGCACCATATAGCTTTTTCCATGAATTGACCTTGTTGATCCCAGCTGTGTTCTGAACATCTTCTGTACAGACTGTCCTTAGACACAACAGAAACTCCAGTATCCAGCTTCCCAGAAAAAAAAGACCACTAATTCTAATTTTTCTTTGCTACATGTTGCTATTTTTCATTGTGAATCTGTAGAACAAAAGCTGTCAGAGATCTGGCTCATTGGGTTATCTGTATATACTTGAATTCTCCAGCCTTTGGAATGGTCTTTGCTGTTTGGCTTCAAATCCAGGGGACAGAAGAAACACCCAAATGTCCTTTCTCCACATCAGAGCATTCATCAAGAGAAAGCAAGCAGTCAAATGGGGAATGTACTAGCTCAGAATCATGTCTCCATTAAAGGGCTAATCATTTCTTTCCATCTGGAAAAACAAACAGGGGAACAATGCCAGAATTTTCCCAGTCTGTGGAAAGCCCTTTAAAGCTCTGATATTCAGACAGTGCTGTGAACACACCCACATCACCACTTTTTTGACCTGCTGCAAGATATGCTTTCAGGTTTATAATTTAAAAGCAATAAAATGTTAGTTCAAATTATTTCCTTGGTTGAAGTTAGTTATTTGCCTTTGGACCGTGGCTCGTGGCACAGCTTTGGGAGCAAGATTCTGCTGCTGTACTCAAGAGAATAAGTGACTCTCTATTCAGGCCAGTCTGCTCAAGTCTATTAGTTTGCTGCTTATTCCAGTTACATCTGCTCATTGCTCTCAAATAGAAAATTTATTTATTTTTTTTCTATGGTTGCATCATTTCAAGCAATGAAAAGCTGCAACCTGTCATCTAGATGGCTCTTTGTCATCCTCTATCATATGGAAATACTATTCTGGGCCAGAAGAGCAGAGCATCTAACATCAGAACTGACTGACTTTGTTAAACCCAACTATTTCTCCCTCTGCCTCACTGTTCCTACTTCCCAGCAGATCCTGGGCTTCCAGATGCACTAGTTTTCATCGGAAGGAACCATACCAGAGAGTAAAATTTAACATCACTGGTAGTTCCCTTTGATTACAGAGGTCACAGAGAAAGAAGAGTCCTTTTCTGCAATGATGGTATAGCAACAAAAACATTAAAATGCTAACATTCATGATTTACATGGATTTTAATTAGTTGATATATCTTAACACATCCACAGGGAATATATTAATTTTCTTTCCCTCTGTTAGAAGAAAATCTAAAATCTTAAAACAAGGCGACAATTTAAGCCTGACATTTATATGGCTCTAATAGTGCCAGTGCTAGAATCTCATGTCATGTGAAGTTACTACGAAACACTAAAAACACAATGAGCAGCCAGAGACTCGTGAATTCACAGCCAATCTGATGGGAAGATGCACAGTGCTTATTAAGAGAAAATAGAAAGCAGGTTCCAGAAACTTATCCTTGATGTAGGTGGCATCCTCCATGGCCACGACCCTTGCAATTGCTGCTGTTTAAAGAAGGCAAGGATTCACTCAGATCAGCAACAGGACATTGGGCTGACTGTTCAACTTAGCAAACAGACTAGCAGCTGCAGCACACAGCTGCCTGTTTCAATATGCTCTGCTGAATCCAGAAATGTACTGGGGTTTGTTTACTCTGAATGAATACTGCAGTGGTTATAGATTAGACTTCAATTGTCATTAAGTGGATGTAAAACAGGGCAATAACCTTTTACTGCAAGATGTAGAGAGGCAGCTATCTGTGTGTGTAATAGGAAGTCTCACATCTGATGCATAGGACCATTTTGCATTTTCAAGCAGTTAGCCACAAAAAAAAAAAAAACACAAGCCAAGCTGGTAAATTATACTCATTGAAAACTCAAGCAAACAGGGCTTTTTCTGTGCTTGTTATTCTTTTAGAGATTCAGTTTAAACTTCCCATCTTTCCACCACTATAATTTAACTTGGACCTTTTCAACATTTCTCTGCTTGGGAAGTTCAGTTCCTAATTCTGAAGTGAAAACTCAGAAGTTGCAAATGTTTTCAGTTATCTCTGTAAAAATGGAGTACCATCCATTGGACAGGATAAGAGATAATGGCTTTATGTTGGGCCATAGAAGGTGTTAGTTGGATATTAGGAGAAACTTATTCTCAGAAATAACAGTGCTGCACTAGCACAGCTGCCCAGGGAGTGGTGGGGTCACTGTCCCTGCAGGTGATCAAGAACTGTGGGGATATGGCACTGAGGAACGTGGTCAGTGGGCATGGTGGGGGTGGCTTGATGGCTGGACTGGGTCATCTTAGTGGTCCTTTCCAACCTTAACAATTCTATTATTCTAGATCCTTAAGTACACTAAACAGGCAGGAAAAAATTATTTGGAAACACTCAAGAAGTAGACTTGCACATTTTTAAGTGAAATAATTATCATTAGTATTAAAAACATTGAACCCCAAAGAAACCAGTGACAGGTACTGATGCTGTTCAGCATCCAGTTTTGTGCAACAACATTGACACAGTTTGAGTACATTTACTTTTAGAGCTGGAAGAACTACCCGTCAGAAGACAGCCTACCTGGACTTCAAAGAAATAGGTGCCATTCTCGAATTATAATCTCAGTTCACCTGTTCAGCCCCTAAAGATATTACAGTTGAGCAGAAAGATTAGAACAGTTATGGGATTTCCAGGATAACAATACCAAAACTGTTTTCTTCACTTACTGAGAGAAAATTGTTCTACAGGACTGTATTAAATCAGAGCTTCCCATGAGTTGTGGAGTCTCCTTCACTGGAGATATTCAAGACCCACCTGGACGCCTACCTATGCAACCTGGTGTAGGGAGCTGCTTTGGCTGGGGGGTTGAACTCAATGGTCTCTAGAGGTTCCTTCCAACCTCTATGATTCTGTGAGTTTGTTTGCACAGCTTTATTTTATACAGTAGGTTTACTCTTCAGTTTCTGCACACTCGTAGCCCTGGCTGACATATATCAGAGTTGGATCAGGGGGAGCACTCCCACTGCGGTTCAATTTACTTGTGAATGCACATCCCACATAAAAAAAATCTCTTATTTAAGAAGTTCCTTGTGTAGTTAACTGCTCTTACATCATTATAATAGGACTATTTTTATTCCTTAGATGATTGGGCATGACTTCTAAAGTATACATTTCAGTGACAGTACAAGCCACAACAAAATAAATCAAATTCAAGAAGCTGTCAAGAACAGAATCAGGTTAGTGCTTACGTGTGTATTTTACAGCTTAACACTAAGAACAGCTGAGGACAAAGGGATCGGCCACACTCAGAGCCAAGCACTCATGGGAGGGTAGAGCAAAACCCATCAGCTTTTATAGCCAACGCACATGGCCTGCAGCACAACCATGATTTGCCTGGCACCTATACAGAAAAGGGAACCTAAGAAAACTTTACAAGTGTGGTAGGATGCAGCTATTTTTTCTATGAGGGAAAATATGTTTTGTGCAGCTTTGTCTAACCAGAAGTATGACTTGCATCCTACAGACATATTCCTTTCACCAGAGACCTTTCTGAAAGCTCTGTAACTAAATTATTTTCCAGGATTACGTGAGTCATTGCAAGACAGACCTAGGGAGTCACTGAAAATAAAGATGAATTTAGAACATTTAAAATAATAAGAAATCACATTTTAGGAGAAAAGAGAAGAAAAGTAGTTTAGCAGTCTGAATAATCAAGTTGTGTTTCTGTTTTGTTTGTTTGACTGAGATGAAAACCTTGAATTTGCTCAATTACTTCTAAGAATCTTGGGGAAACTTATTTTTCTGTTAGATTATCATATTTTTGCCCAAGAGGAGGACATGAAGAACTGTCAGTGTTTGACATGCAGATAGTTTGTTTCAATTCAAGCTGGTTTTCATTGTCCTATAAACATTAGAACCTTTAGAACAGAAATTAGAAACAGAAATTCTACCTAGGCCGAGTCCACAAACAATCTCAATAGTACATAATGAAGTCATAAAATACCCTTTGCCTGGAAAACAAATCCAGCTGATTATCTCTAAATATAGATTAGACCAGGCTGATGATAAGAACTGGTAGCATAATGATTTATCCAGCAAAGTTTTCCAAGGGAAAAAAAAATCACATCTGGCATTAAGAAATATATTACTTAAAAACAAAAAACAACCATATATATATATACCTAGAACCACTGCCAAAAAAGGAAACTTGGAAAGCATAATAAATCAAAATATCAAAGCTTTAGAGACTTAATAACATTATGCACTGGCACAAAACCATTCGTAATATCTTTACACAAAAGCAGTTTACTACAAGCTAAATGCCATGGTAACTCAATCAGACTCCTCATTCCTCCTTACTCAACCTGTAAGACACACCCCAGTTTATAGGAATAAAGATGTTAAGACTGATGTTGATAAAACATAGTAAACCACTTTTGTTTTATACAGTCTCCAAAGTCCTGTGGGTGCTTGAGCTCAATCATGTTAGATGACCTTGGAAGTGCTTGAGTCACGAGCAGTTCTAGCTGCAATCTAAACAACCATCTTAAATCATATACATTATCATCTTCTCATTATCTGGACTTTGTACTTTCCTGCCATGAAAAGGTTTTCACATAAATTATACAGGAAATGAAGCAAAATGAAATTACATTGTCCAACAGCTCCAAGACAGATAGATAGCACGCGGCATAGAACAGAGTTCAACAGTCAGCTTTCAATAAATGTCACCAAGTAGGAAGGATGAGAATGCAGCATACATCACTAAGCCACCTGCTTCAGAATTATATCATTATCTCATCACAGGAATAAGGGGTTATAAGGTTACGGCAATTTCAAACAATCAGCTTTAAGCAGATTTCTCAAAGGGACTTCCATTTTTTACTTTTACACATCTTCATTTGGACATTAGCATATACTAGAAAATTCTATTATATCATATTAAATTGAGTTATCTCAATGAAAACATTCCTACTAAGGTCAACCCGTCCATTTAATTCCATTAGCACCCTCAGTTTTTCAACATAACAAGTTTTCTCCTAATAGCTTCTTATTCTCAAAAGGAAAAGACACGGCTATAGAGCTTTTGAGTATTCTGATGTGATTGAGCTGAACAGATGAAAGCTACAATAATGAACAAAATCACATTTTTGCCCTTGACTTCAGTGGATGATAAATCAGCCCCATAGCCTTTGCATTAAATGTTTGTAACCTCCTTTCTGGAAGGGAGCACAGAACACTGTCACATTTTCAAGGGGAGATGTTCTTCCTTCTATTGTATTCACTGATTTCCTGGTATTTTTATACATTTTGTAGGTGGAATGTTTTAAGAAAGCCCCTTAATAGACAGTATAGGCTTAGCTGAATTACATACTATGTGACACGTGCTCAAGAGATGCAAATAGGCACACTCTAAGGCTCTGCTCGTACAAAGCAATTTAAACCTTGGTAAAAGGACTGTGGCTCACAATCTATCATTATTATTTAGTTTTTTCATTGATATTGCACAGTAAAAGTATAGCAATCAGCTTCGTTTTGCTCTCCTTCCCCTCTTCCTAACAACGTTGTCATCATGAAGCCCTCCTGTACTCACAAAAACACATTTTCATGTATTTTTTTTTTAAACTAAGTTCTTACAAGTCTTATGATATCCAGTTCTCTTTATAATTCAAGAATATATCCAAGATGAAAACACAGAAACTGTATTAAAGGAACTAAAACATTTTTCTGAGTTTAAATTAAATAATTACAATTTCTTTACGTACAGTCCTAAGTCGTCTTAGCTGTAACAAATGCTGAGTTAATTCTGGTAACTGGTTCAAATACCTAAAGAACTAAACAACCAACTCCAGGTGAGGGAGTTATTTAGCTCAGCCTGTGTAATTTGTACATGCAGACAGACCTTGAAATTTGCATTCAAATGTAAAGCACATAAAAGAGATACAAACAATGAAAGCAATCTTAAAAAAGAAAAAGGAAAGACAGAACATCAGCCAGAGCTAGTTCTTTATAAGGAATATGAAAAAAATAAAGTCTTACTTTTGTTAGGAAAAGGATATTCCTTTGAGGCTTCACTTCCATTATCACACAATGAGTCTTCTGACATCAGAAAAGCAGATGTTCACTTAAGTCTGCACAAATGCCAAAAGCTCTTTGTCTTAATATCCACTCTGGAAGGACTTCTTTGTTAGTGAGGACAGATTAGCAATTTATTAATTAATGTTCCTGCATCTGCTGCTGCTCCTGAGCCTTTCCCTTCAATGTGGTCCACGTCATGTGCTATACAAAATGAGTCTGGAAGAAAGCAAAGTATATAATGAGCTTCATACAGGCAGAAACGCAGCAAGGAAACAGGGTGAGAATGGTGTGCTAATATGGTTTGTAAATATAACAGTATGCATCTGAAGTTGATGTGCCTGGCCACCAAAAGTAGGCCAAGGACCACTCTACGTCTGTGTGCAGCAGTAGGCTAAGCACAACTGTCATGCTGGAATGTGTTGGTCTGAATTAAGTGCATTGGTGATTTCACATTTAAATGCAGTTTCCCGAGCTGAAAACCAGCCTGTGGATACACTTCTCGCTACACAGGTAGGGATAAATCCCCACGTAAAGAACAATGTTTCAGAGGGGAATTTACAAGGACTTGGTAACTCTCTTTGCTGAAGGAATCCATCTGTCAGCTCTTCTGCCCACTTCTTGCAGAGAGAGCTGAAGGCTCCACCGTGTGGTCAACTCAGATTTCTAGTTCCTTATCTGCTAATGACAGAACGAAATCGATGTAATTTGGGTCTCTAGATGTATGGTCCACTCCTACAGCAATGGTCTTGACTCATACAGACTTTACTGATGCTATTTCTTCTTTTGATTTTTCTTGTGACTTACACTACACTTGTGATGTTTCTAGCTGATAAACAACTACACCTACTTCAACTGCACACTTCAACTGGTGCTGGAAAGCTAAAAGAACACCAGGAATACTAAATTTACATGAAGTTAACATGGAAGTCAATAAACAATTAAAACCCTACATGAAATCCAGATCACCATTTAAAACATCAAGACCATCGCTTGGATTCATTAATAAGAAGTGGTTAGTAATTAATTAGGGAAGAAAAAAAATGGAAGAAAAAAAAAACTTTTGTAACATATAAGATGCTTTCCTTTTTTTTTAAACCTTGTTTTATATTCCTCAGCATAAATATTCAATGCCCTGCTAAATACCATGTATCTGCAGATGTCTAGAGAGATTAATATTATTTTATTAACACATATCAGCGGGAAAGCTAAGTGATGGGATACTTAGGCTCTGATTCAAAGAGTATTGAAGGTTCTCAGTTTTCTTCAGTGCTCTCTAAAGACTTTGAAAATGCTCTAGTGGGATGAAGGAGTCCAGCTGTAAAGAACTTGAGAATATTATCACAATTTCTATCAAATGAGAACTTCACTCCAATTAAATTCCCATCTTGGAGTAGCAGAAAAAGGTGGGAATGGAGCACAGTCCTCTTCGAAGTCTTCACACACTCTTACCTGAAGAAAAATCATTCCTTTGTCTCAGAAACATCCTCTGTAGAAAGGAGAAGGTCTCATAATAAATGAGATGTTTGTGGAACAAAAAGAGGTGTCTGATTCAGATGAGTAATGCATATTCCACATTTCCTGGAAATATGTAATGGGACTCTGTTGTCTAACTGACACAGAAAAAAACACTTCTCATAATGATGAATAATACAATGAACATACTGTAAATGCCAGAAGATAAAATCAGCCAGGAATGCACACTGCATTACACGCCACATTCATAAAGGGTTTTCAGAAAGGTAAATGAACAATTTTTCAGGGAACAAAAATGTCATTTCAACTGGCAGAGCACCTTTCTGAACACTCATTTCTTGGGCTGTTTGTTTATTTCACTGTTTAGATACTGTAGAAAAACTCCTTGAAAGAAACTGATGGATCAAATATCAAGTGGATACTGGAATAGAGGAATACTGCAAAATATATGTTTCTAAGTACCAGGTCCAGACATTTAAGCTGTTCTCTTTAAGAACAAGAAGCTAATCCGATTTTGTTTAAATCTCATTTGGAATTTGTAACATGACCTAATATGAAGAAACCAGATCAATGAGATTAGGAACGTACACCTCTCTAAGGAAAAAAAGCCAATAGAATAATCCACAGACATATAAGAGACAAAACAATTGGAATCTGAGACAAATGTAGCAAATCAGGATTCTATCATTTCAGATGACAAAGAGTAATTTCCTGGAACAATTAATGTGACTTGTAGATCAGTCAGGAAACAAGAATACCTGAAAAGGTATGGCTGATGTCACTGGATGACAAATCTGCATTTTAGAAGAAGATTCTCATGCACCTATTACTGACAAATACATTTTCACCCTGGCCAGTACAGAACCTAGCAAGAATTTCAGGAAAGGAAAGAATGGCCATTCCTGAAGTATTTGTCTCCTCATTAGGGAAAGCATCTGCAAGATAAAATGCTATATAATTGGGATATGTAGCAATTTATCAGCCACCAGGCATCAGCAGGAAGAACTAGGGTGACACCTGATGCTGGAACTCAGTTTTGGATATAAAGAAGGAGCTTCTTACAATAAGGATGCTGAGGCACTGGCACAGGTTGCCAAGAGAGTGGTGGGTGTCCTGTCCCTGCAGACAACCCAGGTCAGATTGGACAGGGCTTTGAGCACCTGATCAACTGTAGATATCCCTGTGCAGTGCAGGGCAGTTGGATCAGATGGCCTTGAAGGTCCCTTCCAACCCAAACGAACCTGTTATTCTACAATCTTCAGTTATTCAGGACGTTAACAATTCAAAATGATATATCCAAACCAATCTAAAAGGAATTCCTTTGCGAGACTGTTATGATAAACAGCATGTTGTCATCCCTAAACATGCCAGAAAGTTCAGATATCAGAATATCTAAAAGCTCAATTAGCTGTGAGTTTCCCTGGTAGCTCATGAGTTATCGATGTTTCAGCAAATATGAAGATGAATTATCAATTAAGACAAATTATAGAGGTTCCTAGGAACAGAAATTATGTGGAATCATGGAGATGCTTGAAGATTTTATTTTAGTAATAAATACCTGTCAAAACCCAGATAACCGTGTCAATTGTTATTACATTCTTGGTAATTAAACTTTGATTCAGCTCTCAAATCCTATCTCACATCACAGATCTAGTTGACAACTGCTTAATCAATTTATGTTGCTTTTTTCCCCAAAGGTAGATGGTTTGGCCTGTTTAATCCTTTTCATTGCAAGATCATCTGTTGGGAGTAATTGTCATTGAGCATTTAAATGAGTGCAACAATAAACTGCAATTTCCTGTTCAAATAGTAGGATAATTTCTTTTAATTCTTTTCTGTGTATGCATTTCTGAATCGTAGCCAACAGAGCTACCCTCAGTAGTGGACCAAAGCCAGGAGGAATCCAAGAAAGAGACAAAGGACAGAGCCTCTCCAACTACCCATCAGGAGATTCTTGTGGTAGCCTTTTGTCTTAGCCCCCCCAAAATGTGCATAGATAATATTGATTTCCAGCGTATAAATCTCCCAGTGACAAACCATGGGTGCCTTTAGAAGAAAGGCATGAGCAACCACCAATAAACCATTTCTACTCTCCCCACCAAAGATGGAAATGAAGAGATGAACCTGAAGATGGAAATCAGAATAACACCAGCACAAGTCATAGAATCATTATGGTTAGAAAAGACATCTAAGATCAGATCCAACCTTCCACCAACACTACCCACTAAACCTTGTCCCTCAGTGCAACATCCCCACAGTTCTTTAACACCTCCAGGGATGGTGATGCCACCACCTCTGTGGGCAGATTGTACCACTGCATCACCACTCTTTCTGTGAATAAATTCTTCCTAATATCCAACCTGAACCTGCTCTGGTGCAACTTGAGGCCATTAGTTTTCATTCTATCACTGTTATCCAGGAGAAGATGTGGAGGAGAATTAATGGCAGGTGAGCTTACTAGAAATCTTGAGTTGGCTGGATAGGGTATATTCAGAGAGGATGGGAAAATAGAAGGCATCTAATTGATGGAAGCATAAAATGGACAGGGCCTGTTCATCCTTTCAGCCTGTCTGTAATGCTGTTCAAGCTGTTTTATAGCTGCTCTTCCAAAGCTCCTTAGGGAAGTTCATAAGTTCATAAGTTATGAACTTATGAACTTATGAACTTATGAAGCCAGCAGTGACTCTGACAACTCCTCTGCCACAGCACTATGTATGTACCTTCCTACAAAGCTGAGGCTTCATCACAACACAAGCTTTCACCACTGCTGCCCCAAGCTCTTCTCCCTGTCAGCCCACAGCAGCTCCAGAGGTATTTGGGGTCCTGTGCAGGGCTGAGGCCTGGAAACAGCACACAGTCCCAGAGCTGTGCAGCAGTGCAACCCTGCTGGCAAGTCTGTGGTGATTAGGGGGAAAATTGACACGCCACAAGAGATCGTTCACTTTGATCCAGCCAAAATTTGCTGAGGCCAAAAAGTAAAGCTTGCAAGCTAGCTATTAGCAGCAAGTCACTGTGCAGTGAACATGCCCCAAATCCCCGCGAGATGGCTGCAGAGACTGCGGCATTGCAGCTGGAGTGCTGCAATCCCAAACCCGGGGCTGGAGGCTCAGAGTTTGAAACACACAGATCTCACCGAGATTTTTCAAATCTGATGAGAAAGGACGAAGAATTTAAATGCAACAACTCTTCTTTTTTGAGGTGTTTTGGCTTTCCTTTTGCTTCACATTTAGTTTTTGATTATTATATGCTGCATAAACAAACATTTCAAATCATTAGAGTCACATTGCTTTTCTTTCTGCTTTTTTTGAAAGAAATGTTTTTTTGGAAGATATGAAACCATTACACTTCTTTCTTCTGAAAATAAGCTTTTTCTGTCAATTACACTGATTGCCAAACCTGCCTTCTTTCTTGTATTTGGCTGTCATTTACCTGTTCTTATTACTGCTTGTCATCCATGCTCAGTACAGCTGCTGTCTCTTTGCATTTTCTGATGACTGGCCCTTGTATACCCTAATTCAACACTGGCTGTGAGACTTAAGCACAAGTTCAGCCAAACACACAAGGATAAATCCAGACGTAAGCTTGGGTATGGAAAGTCTAGCAGTCACCTTGCCCTGCGAGGAAGATCAACACAACCTAAATAGAAACCTAAGCTGAGGTTATCTATTCAGTCTTTCTGTTAAGAACAGCTGCAATCCACATTCCACCTCATCGTACCTTAAACTGTTTTAGCACAGGCACTGCAACAACTTCAACCCAGGAAGAGATATACGTGAATCTTACATAACTGTGTTTTTGAGGTCTGAAGGACATAACATCGATTTTAGCCTGGGAACATCTTCTGAAACAGATATAAAATGTCATCATAGTCCAGGATCTTGTTATAGTCCATCACTAATTGCAGCCTCAGTTTATACAGTCCCACAAAGAAAGGCTACAGAAGCATCTCCCAAATAAGTCTCTATCCTGCCCTTGGCTGAAACTTTTAACTTACCAAGTTTCTCTGCCTTTCAGAGTTTTTGTACTTATTCAAATTTATTTCAAATCTCTATGCTGGAGAAAACTTGTATGACCATTATAGCAAAGAGTATTGCACTTTACTCATGATTACTTATAGATTCACATGCCGTTATTGTGTACCCATTTTTCAGTCTGGTTTGTGAAAGCATAGAGTGCTTACGCCAACCTCAGCAATAGCTTCATCAGGAGCTATATCAATTACTATTGCTGGTCTTGATTTCCATCCAGGTCTAATGAGTAACGCTAATGTTATTTTTTAAATGTGACCAACCATCAGCCATAATCTCTACCCTCACTCAGTACCTTTGGGTTTCATACTCCTCTTCCTGCTCCAGCAGCAAACAGAGCTATTCAGCATCAGACCTCCATGGACCTAGTTCATCAGAAAGAGTGAAATACACACAGCTTTTCAACAGAAATCAAACTTCATGGCTTCATCTAAACCCAGGGCCTTAATTTTCATGATTACAGGGTATGCAAAGTAATGTGAGTCACACAGATATCCGTTTGGATATGACCAAAGGCCTTTGTTCTCTGAACCCTGAATGTGCACATTTAACCTTCTGAAATCAATTTATGTAGTCATTACTAGCTGTTGTTTCATGCTTGCGGATCTGAGGCTTGGCTCTTATTGAAGAGTTGATTGATTAATTTCAACATTGCAGAAACCTCATTTAGCTGGGGGGACATTTCTGGAGTTTAATTTTCTAACTGAAAAACAACCATAAGAATACATATAAATTATCTAATTTTGAAGCTCTGAATTGCATTTGGACATG
Organism: Cyrtonyx montezumae; assembly: GCF_038088225.1. NCBI lineage: Eukaryota > Metazoa > Chordata > Aves > Galliformes > Odontophoridae > Cyrtonyx > Cyrtonyx montezumae. The sequence continues at coordinate 28,098,504 of NW_027071903.1, read as the reverse complement.
TTACTTGTTTTTTGAAAACACTTTTAGTCACTGTGTCACTGAAATTAGACATGGGTATACATTTACACCTATTACTTATCAGGGAGTTTGAAGGGGCCCTTCCTATAGTCTGTTTGCATCTTAGCACTTGCAAAAAGAGTGAGAATTATATATCCCAAAACACTGTCTGCAATATGCCATGTAAAGGTCAAGGTGCTAGATCTGTACAAAAAGAGACATAAATGCTGAACCAGGAAAAACTTTTTGTTTTAGAACTATCTCTTTGCTAAAGTAGACAGGACAGTTAATCACTTTGTTACTGTTAAATTGGGAAGCTGTTCCATTAATATAATTTCTCACTAAGAGAAAATACTGTGTTAATATTTGATTTGAAATTAAAAGAAATGATAATTTGAAAAAAGAATTGAAAATTAATTTCTTTCTCCATTTTCCTTTCTCATTAAAGCCACACTTCACAGTTGAGAGAAAATAATGGTTAATATTAAATGTTTGGGGAAACTTGAAATCTTAAAAAACCCAACAACATGAAAACGTGGAACACTTTCATTCACAAACCACAAATCATAGTCTTTGAGATGTACCTCAAGGCAAAGCACACTGCATTATAACTAGTAAGCTTTATCCATGCTTAGCAACAATAGAAGTTGCAAAAGGAAGATTCTCCATTGAACACAAGGTTCAAGAACTTGCATTATCAGATGAATTTCAAAAAGAGAATTACTTTCCCTGCTCAAGAAGTTATTGTTCTCTGTCATTCACCGAAGTACTGTACTGGCTCATTCACATGATTGAAAAAAACAAACACCATAATAAAAAAAAAAACAACTGGTAAGAAACACTTTTTAAAATTGGTTTAAATTAATAATAACTGTCAGTGATGCAAAACATTCAAGAAATTAGGGTACGTGCTAAAGCAGAATTAAAATCTAAGCATCATCAGCTATAAAAAGTTACTATTAGTTTAGCTTTAGTATTCTAATATAAGTTCTGCCTTCATATCCATTCATTTTAAGTCAATCTCTCCTGACTGTGTTTCATTTTTCTATAAATATGAGATACAGATTAATATAAAGGTGTCATGTTGAATTATGGAAACAAAGGTACTAAGAAATGGTGTCTGTTCAGATGATTTATGCGTGCAATCCAAAAAGGCCATGTCGGATATAAAGGATTGACTAATCAAGTGTTGTAGGCCAATTATGCATCAGAACAAGTGACACTGAGAATAAGTATACTTAAATGGTCTTGCAGCATTTAATATTGATGGTTTTGTTGTTCCCATCTACTTCTCTCCAAAATTAGTTTGCTTTTTCAATTTTGCTGATTTTCTTCTAATGCTTTTCCATATGGCCCAATGATTCTGCACATTTAAATAACTCCCACTGATGTTTGACTTATTCATACCTTTCAGGAGGCACAGAAAAGCAGAAGAGCATTACAGAAGCCCATTGGAAACATCCCTCACAGAAAGATAATTTCATGCCCAAGAGAGACATATTTGTCCACCCATACCTACGAGGTGAAAGACAAATTTCTGATAAGTCTTGGGAAAAGCCTAAATGCATAAAGGGGAGCTTAGTGGAAATCTAATCAGACTCTTAGATTTCACATAAACCTAATGTAGTAAACATGGACAATCGTTTCTTTCCAGACTCCTAAAAAAACTTCCAAACAAAGCCATCTTAAAAATCCATATCTTGAGGAAATTCTGGCAGAGTAGCTGCACTGTGGGTGTGAGAAGCGCTTCACAGCAATTATCTCCTATTAGTGGTGTTTAAGTAAGAAATCAACATTTAGCTCTTCCCATACATAGACAATAATATCCTGGAGGCAGCTAACTCATAAGATCAAAGAAGTATCTGTATGTGAAACAGCGAAGCACAGTCCATCCCTTCTTTGGCTAATTAAGCAGCAAACCAGTATTAACAGCTTTGAGAAAATCCAAGAGAAATTTAAGCATCTGGTATTTTCCGCTCATCTCTTGACTGGGCTTTCTTGGCATATGAGCTGTCTTTTGGCTGATTTCCACTACAAGAAGAGAGTTCGTAAGATAGGAAAAGTCAAGCAGAGTCCTCACTTTCCCACCATCCATCCTCACTCCACTCCAAAAAAAAAAGTGATAAGACCAATGTGATCTGTTCGGGCACGGAAAGACACAACTAAATTATATATTAAAGAAAGAGTCATATATACAGCTGCAATATTTTTTTACCTATTTTCTATTTTTCCTACACATGAAATGACGTGGGGATTCTTGATGACCCTTTTGGTCACTTCCTTTCTTGCCACTTCTTGCCACCCCATCTGCTACCAAAGACTGCCTTCCTGGCTGCTGCTAGCTGAATTTGTGAAAAAGCAGGATTGCCAACAAATCAGGCAAATAAGGAAAAGCTTGTAATTCTCCTCCTCCTCAAATACTTTCGTGTATCTACATTCTGTAAAAACTCTGTGTTCCCACATTTACCAGGAGCTGCAGATATTACTGAAGAAGGAAAAATGCACATAACTAATCTTCAAAATGATACTGCATGAAAAGCAATCAGTCTTCTCCACAGAGTTTGACCTCTTTTATCAGGAGTTTACAGCAGCTGATACCCAAAATAGTTAAAATCTATTTCTTGAACTTGATAAACATGGGTCTTGAACACATTCTCTCTAAACAGTTCCAGCTTTGGTTGAAGCAAGACTACAGTGAAATGTAGTTTGGGGTCTCATATATATAACACCATAAAAGAAATCACAGTGGTATAAATTACTTTTTGATCTCTAACATAGACAGTTTAATAGGCCAGATTCAGTAAAGCATTTAAGCAAATGTTTAAATCCCATTGATTTAAGTGGGATTTAAGCACATATTAAGTACTTAGTTGAATTGCGGCCATACTGTGAAGGGACTCTTAGAACAAGGAAAGCACAGTAGGCTTCAGGGATCTTTATTTACAGCTCAGATGTTAACTTCGCAAATTTGGCTTAGGAACTTGTATAATGTGAAAGGAGCCAAGGACAGACTGCAAGAACATTTGGCTGCCCTGGGTCACTCCAGGATAATGCAACATATCAATATGGGGTGGATTTAATTTCTAAAATCCTTTATCTTATAATTCACCACGTTTAAATTACAATTAAGGTGCACTGCCTTAATGCGTCACTCAGCACTTTGTACATACAGACTTCAGATGCTGCCAAATTTCTAGTGCTCTTGGTTATTCATCTTGTTCTTCCCTCCCACTTTTAACCCCAACCTTCTGGTTACAGGGTGAGGAGGAGGCAGATGACATGTGCTGTTTGTCAGGCAGCTCTCACTTTGCAACTAAGAAAGAAAAAAAAAGGACAAAAAGTTAACATCACCAATCCGTCATCCTGGAATATGGAGATGTGTTGTTCTGTGAGGGATCAAACCAGACATTTCATCTCAGTTACAGGTGTCATGCTAAAATTGTGTAATTTATCTTCTAGGTATCAAAAGTCTGTTTAGTCTGTGTGTAATTTCCAAAATATTGTACATGTCATAAAGAATTATATTGTCTATAGGATGACTTATAATTATTTCTTTATCTTCTTGACTCTAGACATTATATAAGTTTGCTAACTCTACTGACACTAATGCAGATGGTTGAACTATTTCTATTTATCTTGCAAAGTAGGAGTTAGTTTTTTAGGACATTAATATTCCTTGTTGTCAGCTTTTCTTTTTGGGAAGAAGCCTATTCCTGGGGAAGTCTGGGAAGCTTGGTTCCCTCGCTCTAAGAATAGCCCAACAGGAAACAGAGCATTATATCATGTCCAAGCATTAACATTTGTAGTGAAATTAGGATTTTATGAAATCACCTAATAATATTTGAAAATTAATTAGTTTTGAAATCACTTTTTATTTAGCAGAATGCTCTGAGGCTTGATAGAAATTCTTCTTGGCGCTATCATCATTGCAGGGCCAAGTTAAAACATGATCAAATATTAGTGAGCTTAAAATAAAAAAAAACAAAAGTTGGTTATACTACTCAGGCTTATTTCTAAAACATTTCGTTCAATGGATGCCTCTGTCAAAGCTGACAGTAGTCACAATTCTCATAAATGAGTAATGAGGATTAATTTAATGTTAAATAAAAGATGTGCTGTGTTTTTCAGGCATATTACTGGAGTGGAGGGAGGGATCCGAAAGTCATCCCAGACTTGCAGATAAAACCTTCAGACTTCTGCTGAATAAATTTGTGATATGATAGAAGGTACATCTCACCTTTCCTGCCTCCTTCCAGATGGAACATTTTCAGAAGACTTCATTCCATTCCAGGGAAGATGCATGAATCCACTCACAGTAGAGACATTCCAAATACACTACAAAGAATTATTATGCAGTCAGCTCACCAAAAAAATCTCAATAAAACACCACGAGACAAACTTAACTGTATGATAAACTGACTTCTCTGTCATTACACACATTTGTACTTCTGGTAATTAAACTCTGAAGAGGAAGTTGCATTAACCAGTAAAAATACTGATCTTTGTGAGCACAAGCATAAATGAGTACACATCATGCTGAGGATACAAAGGAGCATCCCTACTTCTCACCTGAGTGTGTGCAAAGTGCTCCCATTTCATCACTGGATTGGTTTGGATTTCTTAGCTCTGTGCTAATCCCAGCCTGAAATTTAGGACACAACAGTCTCTGAACTGTAGCCAAGTGTGTTTCTAGTGATTAGCAGATAAATTAGGAAAATACTCAGACTATTAGAATGAATATATAGTAAGAAATATAATGGAATGAAGTCATTTATTTAACACCAATAAAAGCAGCAAAAGGGTGCAAAGGTTTGTACTTTGAAGCACATTACCTGGCAGCTCATACAGCCTATCAGAGAATGAAGAGTACTTTGAAGCACATTACCTGGCAGCTCATACAGCCTATCAGAGAATGAAGAGTAACTCAGCTTTAGTGTCAGCACTCATAGCATTATGATGACTAAAAAATGGCCACTGTAAACATCTACCCCAAATCAAGTTCTTACATTATTAAACAGACATTTACAACGGTTTAATTTTTGTTCATTCTTAACCATGACAAAACACACATTGGTCTCATTTACCTCCACAGCGGAACCAAATCTGTTCCTCTGAACAGTATAGTGTGGCTACAAAAGTCTGCTGTAATAAAAAGAATTAAGCAAACAACTTTATAAGGGTGTTTTTTTTTTGTCTCTTAAAATACAGTAAAAGTTTCCAATACTTTGTGCTGTAGCTTCCTTAAGAGTCTAAACTCCACCAAAATAAGCCACATAGCTTAAGTGGCACAGGAATACAATACGTTCAGGCTGAACAAGGAAAAATTAAAAATTTTTCAATACATTTTCTGCATGTTACTACATTAAGCTGATGTCAATTTCATTCAGAATTTAAGCTTAATATGTTCTATCCCAAAATAAAAACTTACGAGGGGCTGTTCTCATTCAGAAAATACTAATCTATATCCCATTCAAGTATTTTTGGAGTAGGAAATTCAGGACTCATAGCGGGTCTGAAAATCTCATGTCTTTGGAGTTAAAGTGCTTTAAAAATTTCCATTTTAATTCATATGAATATGATAATAATGAGACTAAGAGGGAAACAATATGTTAACTGACTAGCTAAGCCATCAAACTGACACCAGTATCCCCTTAGTATATGTAAACAACACAACTTACTAAAAATGAAATTACTAATTAAGAAAAAGTCAGAACTAGGAATAAATTCTGTGGTAAATTGTGACCCTGCTGTTGCTGTCATTGCTTTATATGCATAAGAGCAGTAATGCGTTCTGGCCTTTATGTAATTGTTTAAAGTCACATCAATAGAACAACACCCAAGGGGGAAAACAGAGGTGGGGAGGAAGGGGGAGAGTGAGCCTGGATTTTTTCAAAGGGAAAAAAATAGCTGAAACTCATAGGCCAAGGTTGGCACCCCTTATAGGAAAGGGAAAGCAAAGCACAGTAGCCTCACACCAGCTTTTTGTTTTGTTGTTGTTATTTAGCTTCATCTTTTTATTATTATTACTGTTATTATTTTGTTAACATGAACATGCTTTCTGGTTTAGGATGACTGTCAACGTCTCTGCTCAATGGAAGTAAAAGTCTAGAAACACTGAGCTGTAATACCCCAGGTCTGTAACCATGTTCTGTCCTCTGCCTCATTAATGACTGCCATGAATGAAGGGCTAAAATGGCATTTATAGAGATTGTCTTTTTTCAGACTTCAGAACTCCCAAAATACACAAGGCCAATGCTACACAGGCCTGCTTGAGCCTTGATAGCTAGCCAGCAGCTGAAATGGAATGACTGGGAAATTAATTTCATCCTGCTTTAGAGTAAAATAGCTCATTTTGACCACAGACTGGTAAGAGTAGGCTGTGGTACCAGAATGATGGTGACTGCATGAGGCAGGACCTTAAGCAAACCACTCTTAGTGGTGCAGCACAAACAAACAGATCAGCATTTGCCAGGCAAACAAGGATGCACATTGACACCAACACAACACTTTTCTACAATAATATATCCAGAGGTACTCAACCAGTGATGAGACTTTAAAGGAATGTGGTGAAAACTCAACATGGTCTGGAGAATTTATTGAGGAGTCATTGCAGATGAGGAGGGAATTTACTGAAGGGATCATCCAAATGAGGCTGGAAGACTCTAAACAATGTAATCGGTCTTGTTAGCATCTAGGGGATAAATTATCCCTCAGATGGAAACTAAACTTAGAAGAGGGGAAAGTTATTTGATGAACTCACCACAATAAACCACAAAGCCTCATTTCAAAAGCAAAGACGTTTGCAGGCCAATAAAGAGATACAGATTTTGAATCCCCAGATAAAAATATTCAAGATCTTCTAAGAAGCCTTTCTTGATCTGTCCAAAAGCATAGATTTTCCAGCTATTGGCTACAGTTTCTGTAAAGTTGACATTGGGTGAGTTTTTTTAAATCATTTCCCACAGAATTCTTTGCTCTGTCCTCAGGTAATTCACAGCACATGACCCTGTAAAGCTGCTGAAGAGCAATGCCATGACGTTTTTCCCTGTAGCTTTCTTCTGTTTTTACAGGACTTCCCTTTTAGTTTGAACTTGCTTAGGTAGATTTAATTGGCAATTACTTATTGCATGTCTTACAAATTTTAAAGTAGAGCTCTGGTTTTACTACACAGACATTTCTACTGTATCTCAAATGAAGCTGTAGCTCTGCAGATAACAGTATGGTTATATGAATTCCTACTAATAGTTACTTAGGAATGCAAAACATCTAAATCAAATAACTATCCCTATTGTCAAAACCACACTACTCTCCATAATTTGTGTTTTTGTTTTTCCTCTTTTTCCTATTATTTCTTCAGTAAAAAAGCAAAAGGTCAGGACTTCCATTACACAAACAGGAATCAAGAGAAGAGAATAAGACCAAATATGTTGTCTTTTCTAACAACTTCTAGGCTGAAAGACTAGCAAATCTGTGGAAAAGTCTATAGCCAGAATTTGTGGGCATCATTATATCATTTCCTGCTGCTTTTCCATGAATCCCATGATCATTTAATACAGCACTAGCAGGAAATCCATTAAAAAGAGCACGGAATGCAGCACTACAGCAGTGACTTCAAATAAAAAGACATCATCCAATGATTATTCCTGAGAATGGTATTAAAAAAATTCACCTCAACAAATTCCAAGAGCTTTGGATAAGTGGGTCTATTGGGACACACTAAGTGGGAAACCATCGCTGACAGTCAGATTACAGGAAGAAGATCCCATAAATTATTTCTTTTGGAGAAATACTAGAATTGGTACATCACCATTATCTGAAGAACCATGCAATTCCTGGAAAGGCAACACAAGTATCGCAATAAATATGTAACAGCAAACCAGGAGTGATTCTGGACCCACCCATCTGGGAGGCACAAAACATACCTATTCCCTTGTGCCCATCATGATGTAGAGTACTGACCTTGAAGTGTAAAAACTTCGAAGTGTACTTTCATCGGTCCTTAATAAGTCACCTCTGTATCTTACCTCAGTATATCCTCTACACCAGTCTGCGACATCAGGAAGCTGATTGCACCAGCTTGGCACGCACGCAGAAACTCCTGTATCTTCTAGCAATGAGGGAGGGACAATATTTGCTGCACTGTAGCAACAGCAGGAAGCTGAGTGGCAAAACCAGCTCAGGCTGTTTTCATCAGGATTTAATTTAACCCCATGCTAGAATAACTTAAAGTGTGTTGGTGTTAGCTACCACAATGAGACTTATTAGAAAGGAATGTACCTGGTCCCTTAGAACAGTACCTTCTGTTTGAAAGAGGAAAGTACTCAGGATTCCTAAGAGTATGCCCAAATATGCTCAGATTATAACAGAATCCTTCGTTTGAAGACAATTTGAGCCTTTGGACAGTAGGATTTATAAGAATCAAAATTTAGAAACTTTCTAGCACATCTCAAGCACTAGGTAGAAGGGAAGAGATCCCTCACTAACCATTGAATGGATGCATTTTAGGAAAAACACTCCCAAGGATTGGTTGGGTACTGGAATGTGCTGTTTAGGGAAGTGGTGGAGTCACCATCCCTGGAAGTGTTCAAGAAACATGCAGATGTGGCACTGAGGGACATGGTTTAGTGGGCAATATTGGTGGTGGGTGGGCATTTGGACTAGATGATCTTAGAGGTCTATTTCAGCCTTACTGATTCTATGAATTTGTGTTTGGATTAGTAACAGTGATCTCATAGTCCTGCTGCCCAAGAGAGTGATTAGTCACAAAATATCAGGTTGTGAATACTGACTGAAAATACCATCACCAAATGAAAAATAACTCGAAAGAAAACAATGGAGCATAAGAAGAAAAAGACTTCATACAGTTAACCTATAAAAATTAACATATATAATATGTTAAAATATTACATTTTAACAAAATATACAATTAACCTATAAAAAGAATTCTGAATGTGATGAAAGATCAAGCAGAATCTTTTGGAAAAAAGTCTACATGGAAGGGCCTCAACATTCTACTTCTTGTGCCATCTTTCCCATGAGACTTTGAACAAACTAATTTTCTTCATATATTTTGGATGATATGAACCACAATGTATGAACCTGTCCCATGCTACTTATTCTCAGAGGAAGGTGGAAAAACTTGTAAAGGCAATTATAGGACAAAGATTGTGGTATTTAAACATCGACATAACAGATGAAATAGTGCTTGTAATATTTCTGTGTCCCCTTGCAAAATGTACTGTAAAATCTCATTAGCTCCCCTGGCAGTATCTGCCAGGAGTGGCTGCACAGTGCATCCTCACATTTCACACAAGGCTCCTCTCCATGGACCTTAATTCACTTACACCAAATTTCCATTAGCATCAAAGTGTCCCAGCATTCTGCTTCAACTCGTGCTAGAGTCTGTCATAATGGGCATAAATCTCAGAAGAAAAAAAACCCACCAACTTTGTTTCTCTTACACGAGATGACTTCTATGAGATGGATGGAGAGGGCTCCAGTCATCAGAACTGGCCGTCTGTTTTCCCTTTGTCTCCCTATGTGCTACGCCCAACTTGCATTTTCTCCTGAAAACAGAGACTCAAGGTGGCAATAGAGAGCTGAAAAAGACGTATTCCAGGAAAGTACTATAAATATCCCTTTTGTTCCTTAATGTGTTGATAAACCCCTTGCTAGAGTGGCCTCTGGTGTTAATCTGCCCATCAGTCTCTCAGCAATTCCCATCTAAAATTATCTACAAATAGTTTTGTCAGAAGAGAACGTTTATTTGAAGTTGCACGACTCGCAGTTTGCTGAATATGAGCTGCTTAAAACATAAGCACACAGCCACAGTCTAGAAAAGCCAGTGCTGTGAAAGCTGATTTATAACTGTATTTTGAAGTAAATTTAACATCATAAAATTTAGCAACATTTACTTTGGACACATTATGTGCCTTTAGGGAAAACATTTTATTTTATTCAGATGGTGCTCAAAATATATGTGATTTTCAGATTTTTTTTCAGAAAAAAATATATATTATTTTTCCTTAAACAAGTAAAAGAATTCTATGTCCACTTACATTGCATCACCTTGCAGTTCTAACTGGATGCAGAGTTGTTGCTGTGTGCTGCTTGATAGCTGCTGCCTCACATCCCATAGGTGATGGCCTATAAGTAATGAATGAACTTTATTCATACTTAGCTATCTAGGATACATAACGTACGTATGTTTAGATGTACATACAAAATTGACTCTTGTTTAGTAGCATTGGAAACCCTCCCCCCAAAGTTGGTAATTTTAGAATTATTGCTTACCAGTATTTCCCGAGATAAACATGACCAAAAAAAAAAAGTAATATTTTCTACAAGATTATCCATAATTAGTATTTGTCCCTTAAAACTCTTGTAATACTACACTTCCTCCAGCCCAAGTGGCTATGGTGGCCAAAGAACTCACTGTGTTATGGGCTGGGCCAGAGCTGATAAGGGTTTATCTTTACTTCAGTGGACTCAGATCAAGCCTATGGTTCCTGCCAGGGGAGAAAAACAATTTTTGTAAGTAGGAAAGACAAATTTCTGCCTAAGCTCCTGTTTCTGATCAGAGCAAGTGTTGAAGGCTTTAAAGCTTTAAAGCTGATTACAAATTAAAATATCTCTGTCCCCAGATGCTTGTCTAACTTCAAACAATTGGCTGCTGAGCTGCAGCCGCAGGGACAGGTGTGCGGAGAGCTGACAGCTATTTCAAGATCAGAAGAGGGCACTCAGGTTTAAGATACATTCAGAATAAGCCAAGACAAAGAGGAGAAAAAAAACAACTGAAGCGTGTTAAGAAATAGTCTCTTGTTATTCTGACAGTAGAGATGACACAAAGACCTAGGAGACAATATAATGAGTTAAGTTTCCTGACATTCATTTATGTTGTCACCAACAATCAGCCTCGAGATTCATTCTCACCCCACATGGAAGTCAGTCCTCCATAAGGCCACAGGCAAAATACTATCAGCTGCAGCTGGCTCAGAGGCAGCAGCTCAGCACTGTCCGTGACACCTCTCAATTCATTACATTCATTCCTTACCACTGAATATGAAATAAAGAATCATAGCATCATTTGAGTTGGAAGGGACCCTTAAAGGCCATTTAGTCCAATTCCCCTGCTATGAACAGGGACCCTACAGCTGCTCAGAGCCCTGTTTGGTCTAGTCTTGCATACAAATACACCTCCTATAAGTCTACATTCATCCAAACCAGCCCCATAGGTGCACGTAGCTTTATGTTTTCAGGACTTGGAGAAACCAAGGCCAGAAAACCCTCTGAGAAGGGAAAGCCCTTAATGAGAAGCTTAAGAAGACATTTATACCTTAGAATTTAAAATGAAAGTCAGGTAGAGCACTGATGTTAGGAAACACTATATGTGAAAGTAGGGACATAGATGTATGTAGCAATCTCCTTACAAGAGATAACAGCTATCCTACTGAGTAGAACAACTGTATCACATCTTGGCATTGGCCACGGCATATATAAAAAAACTGAGGATGTATTTGGTAGGAAAGATGCATCCTAAGAACTTTTTCAAGCAAAGAGTAGTTTTATTTTTATACACTAAAACACATGAAGAAATTTGCATTAAATCTATTTCAATCTAAACAAGACTGAATATAGACTGAAATAGGATTTCTTAGTGGTAGTTTCCAATAGGTGAATTAAACATATATGTTTAAAAGACATAGTGAGTAAAAAATCATGTATTAAGTTTCATATTATCTAGCATCTATTTCTCTGTAAGCTAGAAGTGGAAAAAAAAAAGGGGGGGAGGGGGGCTAATGCCTTGCAAGAAGATGTCCCAAACCACCTGAGTATAGTAGTGCAATCCAAATCGCACTACTATAAGGAATTTTAACTACAAATGTCCATCACAGTCTTTGTTTTTTCTAAACGCTTCCTGACAAAATATGAGATCCCCAGCATGAGTTTATTTCTACTTAAAAAAAAAGTATTATTAGGTTCTATTAAGAAGTCATGAAAAGCTTTATTTCTTATGCTGTATGTAAGATAGGGACAGAAAAGGACAGGCATACTTCTGTGCAAATCAGAGAATAGCTTTAGCAAAGGAATTAATACAGTAGGTGGAACACAAAATTAAAATGAGGGAACAAAATATTTGTGTTTCAGCAGTCTCTTGATGCAGCTTTGGTCTATGAAGAGACTCTACCAACCTACACAGTGCATTGCCTATAAAAACTGACCCTATAAGAGCCTATTAATATGCTGTTTTCCAATGTATTTGAGTCTTGTGCTTTTTGGAATAGAAATAAAATCCTTTAGCATTACCTGATTCTGCTGTACGTGCTCCCTTAGACAAGGATTTTTAAATCTTATTCTACATCTTTTAGATCATTTTCCAAAGAAATGGTTATCAAGACAGATATCTCCTCTGGTCCTGTGAAAACATGCTTGTATTAATTTTCTAAAACCTTAGAAAAGCATACATCATTGCCACAAATGTCAGAACACAAGGAATCCGTATCAGCTTGAGAGGAAAGAAACAAAAATGCCATGTTACAGTTTTACTGTGAGTCAAAGCTTCTGTACGTACTGTACAAAGGGGGTTTGCCAAGATACCTAAACAACCTACATTATTCAGCAGATGAACATGTGTGTAAATGCAATGCCAAGTACAAATCCACAGCCTGTACATAATTCCAGAAATATAAATTTTATTTACAGGGGCATCTTGACAGAATTTCTTTTAGCTCCTGTCTTCACTTTTTCTCCTTACAGCTGACCCATGTCTCCACTGGAATTTTCTTGACCTATGCCAGAGACTCTACTCTGAAAATGCTTTTTCTTCTTCTTTTTCCTTTTATATTTTTTATTTTTTGTCTTTGCTTTTCAAACTCAAGCAGCTGACTGAATAAACTAGAAATGCAGATTTATCACACAAACACAATATTGTCTTTCTTACGGCCTGCTATGTGCTTACAGCAGGCATGACACTTTACCCAAGGGCCAAAATAAGAACCTGTAGCTTGCCAGACTCTTTCTGTTGCCAGCCAATCATCACATCTCAAAAGTAGTGAAGTCACAAGTATGGTATCACTGAAATGGATCCTGTTCCTGGACAGCTATTCTTTACATGCATAGTCCCAGCCATGACAACAGAGCAGAGTCTGATTTCATAGATTAAACATATGATCTGCTACAAAGAACTGAGGAGGTAGTAACACCCACAAAATTTTTCTACAGTTATGAGTCAGGATTGTAATACCATTGTCACGGAATGTCTGAATATTTTACCACAGACTGTGCAGGGGGCATACACTATCAGAAATATCCAGAATTTTTCCATTAGCCAAAGCAGAGTAAGGAAATACTCTTGACCATAAACAATTACATCATACTGAGGTGCAGATATTAAAATGCTGAGATTTGTTTCTCTTCTGCTCTGGTGCACGACTGGCTGGGAGCAGAAAGAGTCTTGATTGTGCCCCAGGAGAATGGGGAGTTGAATTTGAGCTGAAGCAGTTAATTTATGGCTAACAATAGCAGCAAAAATGCATGCTTATCATGAGAGTTAAAAATTTCAAGGGCAAATGTTCACAAAGGTGAGCATCAATATAGCCTTAACGAAGCTTGAAAGAAGAGGGAAATAAAAGAAAAATATTAATACTCTTTTAAGTAGAAGATCAAAATTATATTAATGTATATACAGAGTATGAAATACAGCAAATGAAAAAATAATTAGGATAAAAAGAGCAGCAGTTTAGTGTGATTGATTTGCTATTTGAAAGTTAATGATGAAAGACACTGCCTTGGAAAGAAAAACAGGTTTGCTTAAAGGCAGACATTCCTCGCTTTATTCACAAAAAAAACCCATAAAATAATGCAAAAAACTTGAAAGCTAGGCATGTGTTTTGGTGAAATACAACCTGTCCAGGATGTTAAATAGGAATAGAAAACCAAAGAGTAGCAAAAAACGATTTCAGACTGAGATTTCAAACAAAGGAACTGTCCCTTTCTCTTAGAAAAGGAATAATGACTTAACAGATGTTTACATTAGTGCTTTGGTATTTTCAAGTATTCAATATAGCATCAGGAAGGGTTAGGAGCAATATTGCCAGCTTCTCTGACCTCATCTATTTTTATCTGATCAAGCCAGAAACAGACTGGACACAGAGCGATCAGCTCTATACGAAAGAAAGTGCTGCACCAAGTTTAGTTCCCTGGCGTTACAATAAAACGGTGAAAACAGTACAGAGAAACCGAGGAATACTTTGAAACTATTTGTAAATGAAAGGACTTCTAAAGGACAATGTAAAATTGTGCAGGAATTGCTTAATTCATTTAGCCCTTGAGCCGCTTTGTCCCTTAGCAAGAGCGCACTTTGCATTGATTTCCATAGGATAACTAACGATGCAAGTATTGTTATTCCCCATGAAATCCTTCCTGCTCTTGTTAAGGCGAGGGAGATACAAGGCCATGTCATGCTCCTTTTCTTATTATCCTCCTCTCAGGGCACAGTGGGGATTTGCACTGAGGGCTTAGTTTAGTTCCAGCTTGTGCACAGCCCTCCCTGATAAGCATACAAGTGATGAGAGCATCCCAGGTCTGTGCCTATTTGATTATAAAATTCTGAAGTGAGAAATGAGAAAGCCCCTACCCCTCAATATCAAACAAAGCCCTGGAGAATCTTGCATTCGAAAATAAAAGCAAAGATGATTTCTAACAGATCAGTGCCTGTCCTTCCAAGTTTTGTCTAGCAGTACATCACTTTTCCATCACAGTTAGCACCACTGTCATTAACACTCTGAAAAAGATCACAAAAGGATTAGACAGGTGCCCATTATTGTGGTCCTTCACATAATGTCTTGACAGTGCTTATTGACATGATTAGAGTGGTGAACTAATTTGCAAGCAAGGTATTAAAATATTCTACAAGGTATACTCTTACATTTTCATGGAATTTATAAATAGCATTATCAGGAAATAAGCTAGAAATCTAAAATTACTTCAGGAAACAAAGCAGGTATGTACCACATCTTGTATCTACCGTGCACAAGGTCCCCATGCTTATTTGAATACGCAAAGTGTGAAAATACTGATGCCCAGTGACTCCCTGGCTGTTCTCATATCTGCTCTGCTTTTCTATTTTTGGAGAATAAATTCAACTTCTGCTTCTCTGTGGTAAATATTCAGAAATACAACATTTACACCGCCAGAGTCACAAGTGTGCAGACCTGCTCCACATGAACAGCACATACAGCACTAGGCACAACTGAGCTCAGGAGTGCACTGGGTCTTTCTCAATACACTCTCCCATTAGCCACGAAATTTACTGCCTGTTACAACAGCTAGCAAAATTTTAAATTGTGGTTTTACTGAAATGTACAGCTTAACCAACAATTTTCCTTTAAGAAAAACTGATTACACAAAGCCATAAAGCCTTTCAGACTAACAAAGCGTGCATTTATGACTTAAACATCTTCAGAAAAATGACTGACTGGGAAATCTCAGCAAGGCCTTGGTGGAACTAAGACAATTTTTATGAAGTGATGATCTAAGCCTGAGTCTGGAACAGAGATTGTCTGGAAGGAGGGCAGTCAGTAGGACTGAGGGACAATATTAGCAGGCATGGTGGTGATGGGTTGATGGTCAGACTAGATGACCTCAGCGGTCTTTTCCGACAGTAATGATTTTATGACTCCACACATCTTAAAGAACCCATAGATTACACTGTTAAATATCTGCTTTTCCATCCCATAAATTCCTACAGCAATCTCCATGGCTCTGAACGCACCACAGGAGGAAAGGAGTAACATCATGGGCTAAATTAATGTCACATGAATAATAAGGACTTACTCATTAACTAAATGTTAACATTACCCTGCAGCTCCATGAGATGTTGGCAACACCTGTGTGAGTCAAACATCAAAATGGAGATAAAGTCACCATATGCCCATTCCCTGGGAAGGTCACCTTTAAAAACTACATATAAATGCTGTTTCTTTACTGTAGCATATTTCACTAATGCCGGTAAATATCACAAGACACTCCAGCAGTGTGGATCTTCTGCAGCTGAAACCATCGCTCCACCAACCCTCATGCTGTATGCATGCCACTTTACTTTATGTTTGCAATATGATACTCTAAAAAATGTGAGTGAACTTGACCTCACCCGCAGCTCTGTACTTGCAATATGATCCCTGCTTGAAACTTCCTCAAATTTCCTTTCATGTGCCAGATCAGGACTGAGACCAATCAGATAAAGCAGCGTGGCTTGAAGGCTTGACTCACAGCTGTCCAGACAGTTAACCTTTACCATGGAGAGGGGGGAAAAAAAAGAAAACAATGAGTTTTCTTTGCAGACTTAAAACGGCTGTATCACATGATGTGACATTAATTTCCCAACAGTGTACACTTTGAAGCTGACAAGTGTTAATTCATGATTAAAAATTCCAAATTAATCTAAGTGCCTGTCACTAAGATGGGTCTCTTGGTTGCATTGGTGACCACAGGAAAACAACTGGGACTCTATCTGTCTATGTAGGTAAGAGGAAGGTGCTTCAAGAGCCCTAATTATAGGGGGAATCAGTCAGCTTTTGCAGCAGTTGGGGATCAGAGAGTAAGCTGACTCCAAATGAGCCTGATTTGAAATTTGCTTGCAATTTAGCATTAGGATAAAAGATAGTGTACTTAACAACAAAAACAATCCAAGTGGGTGTGTGTGTGGGGGGAATTATGGGAAATCATAGACTCATTAGCATTGGTAAAGAACTCTGAGATCATCAAGTCTGACCGTCTGCCTACCATCATTACTGCCCTCTGAACCATGTCACTCTGTACCACATCCACATGTTCCTTGAACAAGTTCTGCGTATCTGTTTCCAAAAATTCACGGGTACATTGTTACCAGGTTTATTAACTATTTGAGGAAAAATGCTTGTTTTAGCAGTAAAACATATACCTGTGACACACATACCAAGAATACTTGAGCTGCAGTAGATACATAAGAAGTATAATTGGGCAACATTGAGTAAAACTGGGACTTCTGAAGGAATGTGGCATTAGGGAATAGTGACAGCCTCTTATGGACACTATGATTTTGATAAACATATTGCAGCTATTACATATGCTCTGAATATGCATTTACAACTAAACAAATCCACTGTGCCTTTCTAGCAGGACATAATATTGAATTATTATTATTATTATTTTTTTTCTGATTAGCCACCAATTCCAGAACCTTCTTAAAGTAATAAATTCACTGTAAGTAAAATACAGCTAACTGTTGGGCTTGTTAAATTGCAATATGTGTATGTTATAAAACTTAAATATCAAAAAAACATGCCTAGTAGGAACACTACAGGTGATTTAAATGAAGAACTAAAGGCTATGAAATAGAGACATTCAAAATGTTTGCAGGAATAAATAGTTACAGGAAACAATCCAAACAGTTTTTTAGTCTAGATTAAGTCTTAATCATGACGTATTAGACTAAAAAAAATGCCCTCTGGTGTCCATGTGCTGGCTTGATTTCATGATGGAAGAAGAACGGGAGGAATGTGGGAGAGGAACGTTAGCATTTTACTCTCAAACACTCACTTGTGTGAATAATTCTGCTACACGAAGAGTTCTGCTGAGTTCACCAGAAGTGTTTTTGTAAGGACATCCTCACGGTTTTCATTCACAGAGTTTAAGCCATTAAACCTCCGTGGCAATCAAGTTATTTACGTAGTTCCCAGTGAGCAGAGCCAGTCATTAAGAGGAAATAAAAAAAATTGCACTGGACAATAAATACATTTCTCATAATTACTCCTATTTAGATTTTATGTGGTCAAAGATGTCCAGTAGTTGGCTAAGCAACTAAGAAGCTTCAAAGTAGTTGAGACAAAGATCTCTAAGATCTCATTTAGTTGTTTTTTTTTAATTAATATTTTAGAAAAATCACCCCTAAAGTAGAAAAAAATTCTACCACATTAAGAATCTGCAGCTCAGGAGTGTTTGCTTTTACCCCCAGTGCAAAGTAGTTCTCCATCCTTACCCACACCAAGAGGGGTGACACCCAGGAAAACTGCAGAGCAGACCCCTTTCCTGTTTTGGCTTACAGATGCTATGCTAATTGTGATAAAAACAGGAGCTAAATATTATAGCAGTTGGCCCTTTAATTTGGGAGAAAATAACAACAGCTCTTTTCAACGCCATAATTTTCTCAATTCTCTGTAAAAGCTCACTACAGACTCATGGTTATCTGAGGGACTACTTTATAGATAGAGGCATCTGTATTTGCACATCCATCTGCAGTAACTTCTCATGCCTTTCAGTATCTTTTTCTCTGCTGAAAGTGCTGTTTGTCTCCCCAGTAGCAATGGACATAATATGGTGCAGTTATAACAATGCCAAAATTGCTCACAAGAAGACATTCGTAAATTGTTAGAAATGTGACACTGAAATGATGGCACTATAACTACTGAAAGACTTAAGGGAACATGATTACTGTAATTTATATCTTGTGTAATTACAGCAATTTGAAACTATTCATTAATACACATAAAATCTGTTACCATATTAAATTTTTAAACAGAATTATACACTTCAACTTAATGAAGTTCACCCCAACTACTTTACTCATTTCTTGTCACTTTTGTTGCACCACTACAACACAAGCACAGCACACAGCACAGCTGCTGAAGTAGTAAATTTTCTGGGTGGGATCAAAATGATCTTCTGAGCATTTCTGGTATTAATGGTGAAGAACCTCTTGAAAGGTCTTCTGTGTAAGTGACATAACTCTTCTGTTGTCATATAAATACAGTATTAAGGAATGCACCATCCATGTCAATATATACCAACCCAGCTTTTGCTTTCATAACCATTTGTTTCCAAACTACAAAGGAAACGAGCATCTCTGAAGAATAAATGTATTGAGCAACTAGAATGAATTTCTACAGGGGAACCTTACTGGGACAGTAGGATAGTAGATTAAAGACTGCTGATAAGTAACAACACAGAAGCAGTAATGCCACATACTCTGCATTGCATGGAATAGCAGCAGCCAGGCACACATTCTGTTGCTAATTTACACCTGAGAAAGATGAGACAAAGGTGAACTAACAGTCTTTAAACCACCCAAGACTAGATGATTATGATTGTCTCTAAATAAGGAAATAACTAAGAAACACGTGAGTCTTAAGAAGGCAACAACAGAAACATTTGGAAAAAAGATGAAATACATACCAGCAAAGAATGAGAGTAAGCAGAGATTTCAGATAGCAAAGCAAAATGCTCAGCAGAAATCTCTTATTCTCTCAAGTCTCCCTGGGACACGAGGGCTCTCCAAGCTGCCTCTTACCCATTTTCAAGAAAGTAGAAAGAAGCTGTCAACGATCAGCTCTTCAGTCCACTTACTGTTAAGTTTATCACTTAATGCTGGACAAGCATTTCTCTGAGATTCTGATGATGATTACTCTCTTTGGAAAATGAGGTGCAAGTGGTGACAAGCACTCAGGTTGGATGAGGGGGGAAAGAAGGAAAATAACAAACCATAGAAGCATGTTAGATAAAAAGGTCACAAGCAAAACAAAGTAAAGTGAATTTGGCAGCTGAGAAAAGAGAAGAGGGTGAGGATGGCAGAATGCAGTTCCAAAACCAAATTACCAGTGATTAGCAATGCCTGTTTGATTGCATGCAATCAAATGCTATTGATCTTCCCTAACTTCTAGCAGACCCCAAGGCAGAGGAGAATCGAGTTTCAAGAGCAGTCAGGCCCCAGAGCCAGACACATATTCCTACCTCCTTTCCTGGTTAGGTCCTTGAATTTCCTGTGCAGGATTGAATTCCATCCGTTTCTCATTAATCATCATTTTAATGGTTTACATTTACAGTAGCAGGCCAGAACTAACAGCACTTCTGCTTGTATCTGAAATGCAACATTTCAAAGTGCTGTCCTTTAATTTCACTGAACAGGGTGGGGATGGACTTAGTTTGTATTTACTGCTTATACCACAGAGACACTAACATACATCTTAAAGAAAACAAAACACCAAAACACAATACAGTTGTGGAGGGTGCACTACACAGTGCAGCTTTTTATAGTTGGTTTCAAGCAACCCATGTAGTACATATTACATTGCTCCCTGATAAGAACCAAACAACAATGCTAAGCTTTGCTATAGACTGTCTGGCATACAAGTCATGAACATCTGTATTTTTAACTTAAAAGCCAAAACAGAAGTCGTATTTGATACCAGATACAACATTTAAATAAATCTACATAGCTGCTAAAGCCAGTCCCAGAAATTATGTGTGAAGGAAAGTGCAAAAGTTAGCTCATGTTATAATTTCTAACAAATTGCCTCTTTCTTTAAAGAATAAAAAATACATATTTTAATAAATGTGTTGACTTCTTTTTTTAAAGCCTCCTTCTATCAGAAATTTATTTTATATGTCTTTCTTTGTACAGATCACATAAAAAAAGGTTTAATTTAAGTGGGCTCATATGATAGTTTTTGGAAATTTTCAAGATTTTCCAAAAGTCCTTTTAACTGGTTGTCAAAGAAGCAAGTTATCCCTTTTATAAGAAAGAATGGGTCATAAAGAATGTCATCAACTAGACAATGCCTAATGCTACCTGACCTTTTTCCTGCAAAAAAGCCCACGTTATTTAGCTTAGCTGTGCTCCCAGCTGCCCAACTTCCCATAACACATCCTAGAATTTCTCAGTGCCTCCACCTCCATTATTTATGAAGGTAATACCTTCCCTGGAGCAGAGACTTTGATTACTTATAGATGTACACAATAACTAGAACAAAGGGGACCTAAGCTAATAACAGAAGATTTAATCACAGTAAATCAAATAAATATTATGGAACACATTTTACAACTAGGTAAACAGAACAAAATTGACCAAGGTGATGGAACAGAGTAACAGCAGACTTGGAAATCAAAGCAAGAAATCTTATCTAGTTGCTTACTTTAACTAAGTCCAGCGAGTACAAGCAGCGCACATCACACTTCTCACTGCATGCCTTCCCCTTTTACTGGAGAGAGACTCGTTGCTGTCCAGAGGGTTACTTGTTGCTTAATGTCATCTGCCAAAACAAAAGTCATCTCACTTGCTGGAAATGATGAATGTGTGACAGAAGAGGGGCTGTATAAGCTACAAATATTATTATTTTTTAAACATTATTATTCCTTTTAAAAGAAGACACTGCTGTATTTCCTTTGAAATTCAGATGCAAAGACATGTCCGTATGGCAGGAGATAACCATACCAAAGAGTTTGCTCTATTTTTCTATTTTGTCACTTGTTCAGTTATTAAAAGTTCTTACAGTATGACTCAGACCTGAAAACAATAAAATACATACACCCTGTAAAAACAGGGTAAAGCCTTTTGGTGCTACTGTTTGTATCACTATTGCAACTCATTCTCTAATACTGTTCTAGGACTACTGGCTTTCCAGAGTCTAAGTGACTCTTGAAATACTAGTACATACTGTACGACAAGAAATAACCTCTACATCCATATTTCACTGCAATGTCTCCATCCCTCAGTTCCCTCAACTCATCTGTGCTTCATCACTTACAAATTCCTTATGAATGTGATGATACTGAGACAGTCTTCTTCTCCCACATCCTCACCTCATCACAACAATCAATATCAATAGACTCATCTTGTAACAAGTGTAAAAGGTTTGCAGTCTCACCCTAAGAAAATAATTGAATAATTAGCAATAATATCTTTCAGTGTTGTGTTAAAATTATCCTATATTAAAACAGAAGATGTCATTGACTTTTTTTTTTTTTAGAAAATATTATTTAAAAATACAATATACTATAAATTCATTTTTCAGAGGAGGCAAGTAAAAGTCAACTAATGGTTCTCACTGTCACTGCAGGTGAAAAATAGCAACTAAGATCAGAGTTGTGTCTTTAGGTGAATGAAAAAGCCAAGACAAACATACTAAAATTCTGCAGGCAAAGAATTACCCTGACAAGAAAAAAAAAAGGGAAAAGCAACTTCAAGGCTGCGTATAGTATATACTAAAAAAGTTAAATGACACAGGAAATTCTAGGCACTGTCATAACTTGCAAGCAACATATTGGTTACTCCAAAAAAAAAAAAAGAAAAAAGGTTTTATTCAATGGAATTATGAACCTCCATCATGGCTCTCTTATTTTCCATCTTTAAACTAATGACTATATTATAATACACTAAAATACCTACATTTAATTATATACTCTACCAAAAATATATTTTGTTGGTGGGGGTTGAAAATAAATAAATAAATAAAAAGGGCTGGAAATTGACCTCATATTTGTTCCAAGCAAACTATTTCCAAATTGTTCTTTTTTTTTTTTTGTGCCAAGCACATCACTCATGGGAAGTCAGAACATGTTTCCCATCTGAAGCTCTAAAAGTTTGGTGGTGGTTTAACTTTCTTAGCATCAGCCTAGCTCAGCAATGTACTGCTTGAAAAGAAAACCGCAAACCAGACTGAAGAGGTTTCATGAAGATCTCATGAAACCCACAGGACAGCCAAGGCTCCAGGAAGACATCCTTTACTGCTGCCCTCATGAGACCGCTCACGCAGTTCTGACAGGGTAGATGGGGACACTCTTAACTGTGACAATCTGGAAATGAGAGTACAAAAAGAAAGATATTCTAGACATTAAGCCTTCCCTGTACTACAAAAGAGGAAGGAAACCTAACAAGTAATACATACCATTGTTCCTCAAACATTTGCATGAAATGCTTGACTTCAGGTGTGAAACTTAATTGCACTGAACTGAGACATAAAAAGCATAGAGCTGCAATTAAAGATGATAATAATAATCTAAGTATCATCATTGTCATTTCAGATGATGTAAGCTGTTAGCCACACACATTTTTTCCTAAAACCATGCAGCACTTTGTAACGTAGCTATATTTTTCATTTTGCATCCATCCCAGGATGTAAGAAAAGACTCAAGGCTCAGAATGTTTTTGTATCAAATACTGCAGTGTTTTAACCCTGAAGTCAACGATCATCTGAAGTGCTAGAAGACACATTTATTTGGAACAGTCAGCTTGATGAACACTAGTATTCTATCATAAATGAAAAGACCCTGATTTATTACTATTTAACCTTAAATAAAAATGGACACCAGGGCCTTTGCACCACAGCAAACAAAAATAATAATAAGAATAAAAAAAATCAACAAAAAGACAAAGAGAATTTGAGCATCAAAATAGAAAAGTCTACAAAGTTAATAAATACCCATCCTCCCGTACTCCCAGCTAAATTTCGCTCCAGGTATCTGCCCCTTGTAGAGAAAAGATCCTCTTCTGGTGGGTCAGTGCTCACTGCTGACCATAACCCCTCCCAGATTCTCCAGATTTTAATGTATTCCTTTACTGACCTGAAAAGCACACTCAGCCTACCCTGAGAGATGAAGGAAACAAAGAGACACTGTTCACAGAAAGCTCTTCATATCTCAGAAAGTCCAGTGGCTATTATGGTTTGAATTTCCATTTTGAAACCAGGAAAATTGTGTGGGCAGGGTTTGCTTTCCTTGTTTGTGCACTGAAAAAAATTGCTCCCCTTTGCAACAGTGATCAGGACTGGCACATTCTTAATGTAACCAAGCAACTTCATACAACCTGGTTAGGCTGGCAAAATTTTGCTGGAAAAAAAAAAACCAGTAAGATTATGTAGCACCTCATAAAACAAATTTATCCTACAGAACATGAGAGATTCACATGTTTAATATTATTATTTCCTCCTTGGAAATGATTGTCCTCTATCTTTTTAATAAAAAACAGAAGTGTTATAACATGGATATAAAAAAACATCACCAGCGCCAGATGAAAAGGATTCCAGATAAGTAGCACTTCCATTTTCGCAACTTATAAAATAACTGAGTTGTTTGAAGTTGGAGAACCATGCAGATGAAGGACTACTTTCACATACAAGCGTTAGCTTACCTCCTCACTCCCCAGCTGCCCTTTTTGGGACTACTTCTATAAATATGACAAGACATTAGATTGCCAGCATCACTGATTAGAAAATTTCAAGTCCTGCCATCTACTAGGAGAATCACTTGGTCACAAACTCGCAGTATTTCAGATGTTTTGATGATTAAGTCATGGGTAGCATCACCCTGAGAGCCCCATTTGTAGCTCTTTTGCTTCACTGTAAGGTCTCATATTAAAGGTAAAAGTTGTCTTCAGTTCCTTCACACACAAATGAAAACCTGGTGAAATAAAGTCAGTTCAGCTGACTATTCAGAGCAAAAGGAAATCAGCATTCATGGTGCTGCCTTTGAATAGTGAAAGGAGCTTTTTTTTTTAATAAATATCACGTTTTATATAAGTTTTATAAATATACTTGGCAAAAAAGTTTCACCCAGCGTTAGCAATTTCATATCTTTCACTTACAGGATATTGACCCAGTTGATTTGTAATTAATTGCAGAGCTTTTTCTCGTTAGCTTATCGATTGAGGAGCCTGCAATGCATTCTTGACCATATTATAAATTACAGCTTTGGTTCCAGGCTAACTTCGGTCGCAGTTAATTCCGGTTGTCTACATTTTTCACATTGTAAGAGTTACCTGCTGTACATCTTGCCAAACTATATCCTTTACAGCAGAGAACTACAACTCCTTTGTTATTGTAGATCCACTAGTATGATTTATAAGTACAACTTTGTGCTTATTCCAATTTAAGAATGCAACAGTGAGAAATGAAAAAGCCTCCATTTTCCTGTTCTCAAAAAGATCTCACAATAAAAACCTCCTTTACTAGAAGCCCTGTAAACCTACAAACATTGTTAACATAAACAAAAACCTGACAAAAAAAAAGCCAAAAAAGTGCAAGTCTGGTTAGGAAGGGAGTAAGCTCCAGATTCATTCAGACAGATGCAGGCATTAGGTAATAGTGTTTCACTGACACTTGCTATTGAAGGTAAGTGCTCTTATTAAAACCAACAAACCCTGTGCTTAAAGAGCACTTACCTGATTTCACAGCAGTGAAGTCAGTAATAAACATGAAAGTTAGCGTGGAATCAACGTTCTATCGACTAAAATCCCAGCTAATTGGAAGACACTAATGCCTTGCCTTTCCATCCAGTTCTTTCATCAAATGAGATAGAATTAAACTATAGACCATAAACTCATTTCAGCTGAAAAAAAAAAAACAAAAAACAATAAAACTCACATCAGCAGGAGTCTCTGTGCCAGTATATGCTGAACTAATTGCTAAAACAGAAGATAGTCCAACACCAGAGCAGTAATTTAGCACATCTTTCCTCCAAAGTTTTTGCCTATAGACCTATATTAGTTTCCATCCCAGTTGCTTTGCTTCCTATGCAGCACAGCTACTTTACCAACAACTTCTGAGCACGTGTGGAGATTGTGCTGGCATTGGCACTGCAGGCAGGTAGATGCCACTGCAGTACGAGGGTAGAGGACTCCTGCACATGCAGCAGACTCAGAAAAACTGCATCTGCTCTCAAGGCTTCTTCTAGCACGGGTCTGCCCAACAGGGATCAAACTTCGTATCAACACTGTTTTGGCATTGCTCAACCCAACAATATCTATAGTATAGGCATGGCCTAAAACCCACTGCTCTGGAGGAAAAGGCCACCAGCTGAGATGCTCTCTCTCTGATCTTTTTAAATGCTTTTATCAAAGCAATGCACAGGGAATGCGCTGAAGGGATTCTGTTACTGAACTGAGAAGGAAAAGGCTGAGACATAAGAGGAGGACAGGGAAGAAAAAAAAGAAAAAGCATCTTCAAAATGGGGTCTCGGCAATATTAACTTTATTGTAGAGGCCTGTAACTGGATATGTAAAGATCTACTCTGCTGCTTGTATAAAAATGTCTGACTGCATCTGGCCAGGGATTACACATCCATCTGTGCAACCAAATAATTAATGAAATAACTGATTTCTCTTCTGCCACTCATCAGATTATTTCAGTTATAATGCTTGCACAGATGGAGTCTTCCAAGGACTAAATACCCTATATCCAAAGCAAGCAACGTGTAAATACCACAGAAGTGCATTATTTTAAATCCACGCACCTAATTGTTTCAAGCTCTTGAAAAAGTGTATTGTTTTGACCATTCTTTATGAATGGGGTCAGTGTAACCGGTGACTGCAGCCAGCATGAAATCACTGCTCAGCCTGAACCCATTTGCCTGGTTTTGACAGAGGCCAACGAGCTGCCTGATGGGTGTGTGCAGCATCTCCCTCTCCAGGTGGAAATTCCAGACCTGCACAAGTGTCTGCATGCTTTGCAATGCACTGACTGAGACTGGACAAAGATATGTTGAGACGCATGCTTACACAGCCTAAAGCAACTTGAAATAAGGATTCTTAATACGTGTGAATGTCAGCTCACTATCACACAGGGATTTTTGTTTACCTAGAGAGCCTTGCTTCTTTCACCAAGGCACACCAGCCAGCTAGCCCAAGGGATGGTGACCTTAGCCCACCTTAAACTGACAGCTACAATCCTTGCTGCTATTCCCTGAAGGAGCTCGATAGCACTGACCACAGTTCCTTGGGGGATGTGCTGAATATCTCAGTAAAGCCCTTGCACAGAATTGGTACAGTCAAAGACTTGAAAATAGATCTTTCAGAAGTAGAAAGAGCAGATTGACTATTTTTTTTTTAATTCCCCCACTCTTTCCAACAAGACAGAGAACCAGACAAACTCCAACTGTCTCACAGGAGGAGGGCAGAAACTCATCACCCATTAAAGCAAATAGTCAGAAAATTAGAAAACCCCAGAGGAGTTCCCTTATATACGTTTATTAACAAAATTAATCCTGGCCTTTTAAGTTTCTGATGATACTTTTAAAAACTAAAAGGAGAGTGTTTTGCTTTCCTGGCAGCTCCATAGAAAACTGCAGAGAAGGAACAATTAAGGAAGGCCATTTTAATATCTGAAGCAGATACTTCTCCATTCAAGACTTTCATAAAAGACAGATGACCTGAAATTCAATGTTCTAGACAGAGTAAATTCCCCAAGCAAGCTAGATTTCTAGATTTGAGCTATTTTCCTCCTGTCTTTCATCTTTCTTCCTCAATGTGCTCTGTCTGCCTCTGTCCTCATTCCTGTCCATTCCCACAAGCCACACCTGCATCCATACATATACACAGCTCTCAGAAAATAGAGCTGCAGGTCTCCTCTGCATTGCCGACTGTTCACCTTGGTTTGATCTATTGATTCTTGCTTGCCTCCAAAACCTCTTCCTTCAAACAGACTTTGTGATGTAGACTTGTGCACATCCTTACATAGGTTTATGCAGTCCTAGACATTCTAGCTGTAATGTATACAGCACTAGAGCCTGACAACTCTTGCTTGAGAATGGAATGTCCTGATACCTTTTAACTGGTTATTTTTGCAATGAGCTTTTATTTACAGTGTCCTTATTGCATTCCTACGCACAAATGGTGACTGATTTTCTTCACTTACAGTTTCTATACAGACAAGCTGGCTGCTGATGAGCGACGTTAGGCCAGGCCTCCTGGTTGTGTAACTGGATGAAATCATCATTCCTTGGGTTTTGGTTTACAATTATCCTATTTTGACTGAAGGAAAGGAGGAATTAGAGAGACTTACTTTCAAGTGACATCACTCAAAAGGATTGCGAACATAGTGCATTAGGTCAGCCATACCATTACTAACTAAAAAGCAAGAGCTTATTCTTTACTTGTGCTCTCAAAATCAATCTGATGGATAGTTTTAGCAGCAACAGTCTTATTTATGCACAGAGTGCATCACAAATGATACTGTTACATTGCCCAGTTTTGGTGGAAGAGAAATTCTCTTCCAGGGAATGGAGAACAGTTAATGATTTGGCTTTATAAACCTAGACATAAGATTAAGCTACACCTGGTTGAACTGGAAAGTCAACACACAGCACGTATCACTAGTGATATGAGCCTAATTTCTGCAATGGATTATGAGTATAAATATCTACTGGGCAATTCTTCAGTGTGACATTTCTTCTATGACTTTATCCAAAACAGTGTAGTATCAGCTATCAGGAAACGTTCCACTTCCTAACACAAAGGTTTCAGAAGACTCTACTGCATTTTAGATGCAGCAAGAATTTTGGTGATAGTTTGAGCACATAGCTTACACAGGATTTTCTCTGTGAGCCCCATTATCATCAGAGAATGGTGTCAAAGTTGAACATGCCACAAAACAGAATTAGCCTGCCAACAGGTTGATTTGAGCTTTTCCTACAAGGCCAACCACCTGTGAATTCAACAAGAAGAAAATGTAAGTGGCTGAACATAGTCAGATCCCTTTCACTGGAGGAAAAAATCTTACCAAGACAAAACTAGAGCTGAGTGATTTAATTTCCTCATTTTTGTATCATTATATTATCAAATAATTCCCATAAAACATTAAACTAAGACAGACAAACCCTGACTGCCATGCACCAAAATGAAAGAGCCAGTTTAGCTGACTTGAACATATTTGCCACCTTTTTTTTTGTGTGTGTGTGTGTGTGTGGAAACAGATATAAGTCACCTTAATGCCAGGACTGGGTGTTTACCAGATGCGTGGATTAATCACTTGAATCAGATGAGGCTTCTGTTAGGAATCCTGCAGTCTATAAAATGATTTATGTGACTAATGTCAACCAGCTTGAGAGTATATGTTTCAAGGGCAAATTGATCAGACTGTCCTTTGCCCCATAGTATGTATTTATGGTCTTGTGTAGAAGAGGAGGACATTAGGTAAAGGAGAAAACTATAAATACTAATAGGCAAGACATCTCAGCAATTTCTTTTCTACCAGGCAAAACAAAAAACAAAACAAAAAAGCAACAACAAGAATTTTAGTGGTCAATAGTGCAATTGGTCCACATGCTTTAAAGGAAAAAAAAAACCTATATTTTAACTCTCACATTATCACAAGCAAGACCAACAACTGAGGAGAAAGCACTGGTTCTTGTAGAAGGGAACATTTTATCAGACCATTAACAGTGGTGATTTTATATGGCAATCTAAAAGGATTTAAAAAACAAAATCCTGCTGTTCCACCATAATGGCCCATCTTAGTCAGATATTTTTTAAATTACTTTCCTCATTAGAAGGTTTTGCTGATGAATGGTGTAAGAACAATCACGATTTGCTGTGCCACCAATTTCAGTCTTACTATGGACATACTGCAGTGCACTTCACAAGCATATATCAGCAGCAATATAGTCTAATAGGGTAAAACTGATACCTCCAGCACATTGACTCAGTCTCCTTGCAAAGCAAAATGATCTCGTTTCTTAATGACAGATCCCTGCCAAACTCCTGTAAGAGCAGAGCACGGCAAGAACTTGACCCCATAGTGCTTCGATATTTAAAGGATTAGAACTCAATGGTGGTAGTGTTGCAGTGTCCAGTCAATCATGCAATGCTCTCTTCACAGACCCTGCCTTGGGATATTATATATATTTGAAAGAAAAGAGCATAGGAATTTGGAAGCCTAGAATGCAAAACATTGCAGCCAAACCTTTACACATTGTTTAGTGCCGACAGTCTAAACAAGATGCATCTTGGTTGCAGCTGAAAAGCTCAGCAAAGTGTCTGGTGCACTCACCAAAGTTAAAAGTTCTTAATAACATCTACTTTGAGCAGAATTTTTCCACAAGTCATCTGAAAATACTATCTAAAAGGCTTTCCTACTGGAGTTCCAACATCTCAGATACCTCACAGCTACCTGAGGACAATGTTATTTAGAAGAAGCTGTTAAAATAGACAACACAGAGCTAGACTTTGTTGATGTTGAAATGCAAGCAAATTTGATAACCAATTTAAAAGCATATCCACAATTGCTATTTGACATATACATAAAACCACTCACCAATTCAGAAAAATTAATCCTACATAGAACAAAGCTTTTATAACAGCATCTCAGAAACATATGACATGTTCTCATCATACACACGAACAAACAGGAAAGAACGGATTTATTGTGAACTGAGATTTTTGCTATAAATTAAAAGGCCATTCCCTTTTATATGCCATGTGTATTTAATTTCATTCCATAGGGTAATCCTCTGAGAATTAAGAGAGTGCCAAGATCTACTTTCCCCATTCCTTTTATTTCCTTAGGCAAATATCTAGAATTAGAGACAGAAAAGATGAAAAAAGGGAAGGCCAAGGGAAATACAGTGCTCCAAGAAAGAAAGTAAGAGCAGTCTAAACAAGGATTTTTTCTGGTCTATGCAAGCAGCAATGATTATTTATAACAGGGAAAGGCATCTGTCTTTGATTATGATTTCATGTATACTGCGGACTGTGGTGAGCTTACTGTGTGCCAGAGAAGACTGTCATCCTGCAGCACAAAATTCCAATGAGACAAACTAATCTCTCTCTCAGGGTGAGTCTCCTACCTTTGACTAACTGAAGGACAGACGGAAAGAGATTTCCTGCCAGGAAAAATAAAACTGAGAGCTGTTGTAGAACGCAGGGAAATCAGATATAATTTACAAACAAAAGATAGAGTCAAAGTGCATGAATGTTAAGTAAATATACTTAAAAGTATAATTGTTCAAGAGTTTTAGTCTATATTTTGCAACAAAACTTGGGAATGCATAGGTTAAAGATCAGCTTTCCTTTCCATGAGCCTCTAAACAATGGCCTTCAGTTTTGTGTTATTTGAGAAGCACATGCATTCTACCCTCAGGGAATAAAAGCAGCTTATGGGCCCAAGAAGGCACTGGATAAATGCAGAACGTGGATGTACAGAAGACATTTGTGCACAAGTAAATCCATAGAGTTAAGCGAGAAAGGCACTCTGCCATCTTTCAACTCATGACAAGATGGTTCAGTCTAACAGTTACGTTGGGAGGTAAAATATTACGCTTGCTGAATCTGTGTATTATGCTCCCTTTCTGTACAAACTAGAAACAGCTGGACTTCCCAGCCAAGGCAATTCACAAGATGTGGAGATAACAGCAACCAGAAGTACCTTGCAAGCAGAGGATTTACTCAGAAAGTAAAATAGATGCTATTTCATTGCAGTCCCTCTTGAAAGGATGGAAAATCAGGTAATAAAACGACTGCAGTAAGAATCAACACATGACATCTAGCAGTCTGAACAAATGCTCCAAGCATTGATTTCTTTTTCTAGGGCCGGGAGAAACAGTTGTCCATTTTTGTCACTGAGGACACCCTAGTCCTATTTGAAACGAAACAAGCAAAGAATTAAAGTCTTTAGAGCTTTCTTTCTTTACTACCAGATTCCATTGACAGTTGGACGTGTAGGGCTTTTCCAAACCTTAACAATTCTATGATTCATCAAAAAAAACTTTTCTTCTTCCTCCCTCATCAAGATCACGTACCTCAGGCCTCTGTTACAAAATTGTCTTCCTAATTTTACAAAAAAGCCACCAAACTGCCTAGCTGCATTACCAACGTTGCCAAAAAGGACATCTGCTACTTTGATGGGCAAGATACAGTTCAGAATAGTATGTAATCTGTACAACTTGTCAGGAGGCAAGGAGACGACAGCATTTTGCTGACACATTCCCTCAAAATAGTGCACAGACTTATAGATTTGATTTTAAAATACTCTGCATTTGGACATTGCCAAGTGATAATAACATGTCACAGGCACTGAAATTCCATTTTGTCTTGTTTCTCATCTGCTTGAGCAAATGAAGAGTCTACATTAGATTTTTATTTTTATTTTTTTGAAGTTGTGATGGTGGGGTGATTACTGAAGTTTATCCACTGGAGCAGGATGCTGTCCAAGTGAAGCTGTTTGACTGATTGAGTGGCTATATCTGGTAACACATTAGATCAATCAAAACCCTAAAATCACATATTTTTTTTTTTCCTCATAGCAGCTACTGTCTTACAGCTTCTCATTATACACACTACATTGAAAAACAACATATATCTTAGGTACAATAACAAAACTATTGTCACCAATCACCTCTGGATTTCTCTAATAGATCTTCAAGCCGGAGACTACATTTTTTATGTGACTGGGATTTTTGCCATTTCTGAACCACTGGAGTGGGATCAGACTTAGACTTAGTTGGCTACAATGATAATTATAATGAATGATAATTTCTAGTAGGCGGCCTAGGTGAGCAGGGAAGGCTGTCACATTTCTTTATGTACCTGACACTGTGCTGAGAAATTACTACTGCTGCATGAACTGACTGAAGGCAAGCTTGATAAAAGGAAATGTCAAACTGAATCCAAACTCTGCATATTCTCCCACTTCTCCTCCCTCTTCAACAGCTTGCTTAACCCCTCTAACTCAACTCGTAGACCACAGCCTTTCCCAGCCTCAGCACCCCTGCAATTTTCCAAATCATTCCCACTGTTTGTCTTTAATTCTGAAAATAGAGTAAAAAAATATTTAGATGATTCCCAAGGAACAGGGTATAAATACTGGAGCCAATATTTATTTTAACTAGCAGCAATTTCTGTGAAGTTGTTATGCACCCAGAAATCCCAACTTTTCAAGGTTACTGTTCAGTATTTTAAGACTGTTGTGCCCTCCCAAGTGTCCCATTTGGGACCCTTAAAGTTTAGGGCCACAAAATCCCTATTGCCTTTAAATGTTTTAGAGAAAACCCAGCACAAGCACATCACTTTTGCTTTGCACATTTTTCAGATCTTGACTTTATACTACATCCATTGATTTTTGATTGAGAGGAGAAACCAAATGAAAGATCTGATTCCTTCTTCAACACAAAGTCCCAGCAGGAGAAATACAGCATTCATTTTTAGGAAGGCCTTTGCTGAAAGGCTTTTATCCTTCTGGGCATATAAAAAGATCCCTTCTCAGAGGACACAGATAAAATTTCAAAAGCAGCAGCATTGGCTTCTGGGACAATAATGGGTATGCCTGTCCCCCCCATCTGCCCCAGGAATTCATAGTCAGCTACAGACTTGCAGCATGTGACAAAGCTGAGTACAAACACAGCTTCCAGATCGTAAACCTGTGGCTGAACAACATAGAGTTAAATGGTGCTGCCCTGAGCAAGCAAAAAGCTTTATAATGTTGGAGAACCTTCCTTGCTGCCAAAGTACAATGATGAGGTTGTTGAAAAAAGGAGAATAAAAAGCAACATTATCAAGCATTTAACATATATCAGGCAGAGAAAGTTTCTCTTGCTTGTACTTTTACCTTACTAATTCCTTTACTCATTTATCCCTGTTGACTCTATAACTTGGCAAGGTGTGACAAAAATGACGAAGTTAAAACTTGGTACTGGGAGGACATGTTAAATGCTGCAGCCTTTCTGCAAAGGCCAGGCTTAGGTCACTAGGGAAGATGCACTTCTGGTTTCTCTGGACACAAACCTGTGAGCATCTCACCATACAGTCTGAGGATCAATCTTGAGATAAGAAGAGCATCGCTGGCCAAGATGGTGGCAAGAACAAGTAGAAGGTGCTGAGAGTTGCAGAAGACATCCCGAGCCACAGTCTCAGCAAGCTGCTGCTGGCAAGGTAGCAGGCCCAGAGGCTCTTCTGCTGGGGTCAGATTCCAGCACTCTGCTTTTAGGATCACAGAATCATTAAGGCTGGAAAGAACTGCAAGATCAATTAGTCCAATCATCAGCTCATCACTACTATGCAAGCTTTCTGCTTGCCCAGAACTCAGCTGTCTCAGTGATATACCAAGTGATTTGTTACCTGCTGTAGATGCTACCTGAGCCCTGGAGAAGCTAAAGTTCACTTCATCCTGTCTGGACAGCATCCAGGATACCAAGTTTGGTTCTTATCCACATCTCCTGACTGCTGATGCTGCAAATTAGACTTATATCTAATATTTTAGGTGCCTTTCTATCTCCCCCCCCATTTTCATTTTCATATAGCCTCTCACTTCATGATTCCATCAGTGAAATATGATAATTTTTTTTGAATGCAAAAGTCTGGAGATATTCCACAGGTAAATGTGAAATGAATGTGAACTCCAATTTAAAACTAATACTCATTCTTACTCATAAGAACTTATAAACCCTCTATCATTATATGTTCCTCTATTTTTATATAATTACATGAGTAGGGATGTCACCAGACTCAGAGTTAACTAGTGGATCTGAAGTCATTCACTTGATCACTGCAGCTCTAAGGACTATTGCATCGCTACTTGGCTGAGCACTTAAGAAAAACAATTTTCTAAAGTGATGTTTGTGATACCAGTTTCAGTAGAATGGGAGATAGAGGGATAAAATTTCCATTATGTTTAAAGGCACCAGTAATCAATCAACAGGACAGAAGAACAAGAAATGGCATTTTTAAGCAACATATCTCAGTTATTGCCCATCTTTAATGCAAGCTTAGTGCAGGAAAGGTAAGAAAGGACTTGCAGTTTTGGTAACCAACTATCATGGAGTTGCAGAAATACAAAATAAAAGCCTAGTAACTCAATCAATTTTAGGTTAAATAACCCTATGACTTTAAAAATTACTAATTGCATTTAGTAAAAATATCATTCAAAGTCTGACTATGCCATAATGCTCAGAATTGGGTGAACTGTTGTAAAATTGGGTGAATTTTTATGCATGACTCATAGAATCCCTGCAAATCAAAGCTAGCTATGGAAACGGTGACATAGTTACAGTAGCAGTTCTGTTTCATCACTGCCATAATGGGCTTTAATTATTTCACATTTCAACTGATTTGCACATGATGTTCATGATCCTAGAAGCTTTAAAAAGTAACATTTGAGGAATGATGAGGCTCTATCCAAGTAACTGGATGTCTTTGAGCAGGAGGAACAAGCAAAAACCCTCAGGATTTTAAGGTCTGAACACCATTTTCCTGCTTAAGGTCTGAACACCATTTTCCTGCTCAACCATAACAATTCTTACCGGGTTCAATCTTGCTTTCTGGATATTCTTTTTTTAACAGGATGCACCCCTGCTGAAGCTTGAGCTCAATTATCTTTCCACATTTAGATTTACTGAATTCTCAGAATTAAGATTGGTGTTAATGAAAGTGGAAGCACACAGACAGTGGAACCCCAGTTTGAAGTTTGACGATGAATAGAAAACAGAGGAGATGCTTCCCATTGCATTAAGCATACTGGAAACAGAAGAATTACTGCACACACACACCCTCTAGAAATGATCAGTTATTCTGCTTAATTTTAAAAAATTGTCTTTGTAAAACAAATCATATTTGCATAGAATCACACTGCCACATGAAAATAAATTATAGTTTCTGCCTGCATTTCTGTTGCAGGTTTAATTGATGTAACAGTGCAGAAAACTGAGACAAAATTTTATTTCTTCTGCCTTTTAATTACCATCTGCTAACGTAAGATTACATTTCTTAAAGTGACTGGGTCTACCTGCCAGATGAATTTTTCGCCTGATTTCCTCAAGCTCTGGCAGCTGCCTTCATTATTGGTGAAAATGGCATGGCAAAGCTAGCATGAAAAATGAGGCTAAGCACCTGTCACTTCATTTTTCTGCAAAGAAATAAAGAAAATACACATAACTCAATGCTCTGCACCATCTACACTCAGCAACAACTTGCTGCAAAAAGAATAAAGCATCAGTTTGTTCTTGCACACAATAAGACTCATGACATGTAAAGGAACTCCAGAAAGCTACACGTGTACGATAATCAGAAAAGATAAAACTCCAGACAAAAAGCAACAAGGAAATTAAGACAAGGCTACATAAGAATCTCCCCCATATCTGTTGAAGTTCTTCCGGAAATGTAACACCCTCTACACATAGGCTGTTTGGGTATAAGAGCTTTACCAGGGAACTTCACCTAACAAGTGACACAGTTGAGACTCATTAATTTTCTTTGCAGTAAAAAGAGACTCAGTAACTGTGAATCAGCCAGGCACTAAGCCACTCTAATTGCACCATGGTTACATGTGTTTGGATGCCTTCATGTTTTCTAGAATCTGTCCTCGTGGAAGATGGCCAACATTTGGCATATCTGAAGCCAATTCATGCCAGGAAAGGTGACCTTCTCATCAGCCCCAGCTATTCCAGATTCCTTTGAAACCTGTCAGCTTTCACACATAGGAAAACACACCTGAGGAGAACTCAAGGAAGGAAACTATGGAGGAGGGCAAAGAAAAAATTAAAAAAATGCATTACAACAGCTTGGTTATATCAATTTTTCTGCTTCATCACAAAATAAGAATGGCTATGTCAGCAGTTCTTTTCCAATAGCAGAATAATGAGGTTCAGTAAGCCTAAAGCGGTACTGATGTAGTTAAGCTACAACAGCGATCAATGAGAAGCTGTATCCCAACTTACCCAGGATCACAATGTTGAGGGTGAGCACTGAGCATTGTGTTAGATTCTAGACCCTCCTCGACAAGTAGATCTACAGCAGCAGCTCTAATTGTGGGGGAGGAAGTAGAAGTGGATCTATGAGCTAATTCTTTTAATTGAGTGAAGAAATAAGATGAAATACAGGTAGATTCTGCAATGGCTCAGATATAACCTACTTTGTCCAGCATGTAGAATATCTATAACCACCTGGAAGAATTTGTACCTCTGCACTTCAAGTATAGCAATTGCATGATGGAAGGACTTTAGAAAATATACCACACAGTAAAAAGGAACATACAACCATTCAAATGCAACCATTAAAAGTCAATTAGGTTTCTTGTTTCTGCAATCTTTTTAATTTTTTTCCTGGTTGTTCTCCCCTCAGCCCCATTCATGTACATTACTTTATTTCCTATTTTGCTAAAGTGACAGGAACTACAGCATGATCTTTATCTTAATGATGGTCCAGCAACTGCCTATAGGAAAGATCCTGAGCTTTTGGATGCAGAAGTCTGCCTGTAAAAGATCACAAAGGGACCATGATGCAGATATAAGGAAACACTTGTAAAGAAGTCTCAGATAATTTCTTCCCAACAAAAAGACTCATTGCTCCCACTTTAATGATATTGCAGTATCTCATATTCTAGCAGAGACATATAAAATACCAAGCTTTATATTCTGGAGACATTTGGGCCAGTTTCACGTTGTCACCACACTCATCCTTTAATCCAAATGAAACATGGGAATACAAATCACCAACTTTGAACAAAAAGTTTGAAGCTTTACCTGAAATTCTTCCTCCGAGATTCAGTTTTTCTACAAAACTGAAGTTTATCCCATTTTCCTTTGGGCACATGTATGTTCATTTCCAAAGATGGATTTTTTCCCCTTTGCCAAAAGAAATATTCAGTAGGAAAAAAAGCACAGAAAGATCTGCAATTGAAGTCATGCTGGAATAAAGAATTTATGAGATAAATATATACATTATTCCATCTTCCATATTTATGGAAGGATAATTGAATTTCTTTGCATGAGAGAATTTGACAAAATGCATTTTAGTATCTATGAGGAAACCTGAAAAGTTTTATTATTTTAACTCTTTTTAAAGACATTTCTAATTTTTATGAGACTAAGACTGAAATAATACATTAATTATTAGTATATTTCCACAGAAATCATTAGCAGTATATTTTAGCTTTTATAGCAGAGGAGAGTTCAAATCAGGGTCAGATAACAGTAATGTTATGTGGGTTGTTACTAACTTCATTTTTATTGCAGACTTTCATAATTATCATGTTAAAATACACGTTCAGATGTCTGCAGAGGAGAAAAGGATTGTGTTTCCAAGTTTCACAGCTCAGTAATCTCATCCACACCGCGAACATTACATTTGGATATGTCACATCAAGGCCTTGATATTGCACATTTCTTACAATACTCAAGAACAGGATTTGGTCAGTATTTTGGGTAAAAAACTATCAGATACATATATCACAAAGTAGAGAATTAGTAGTTCAGTAGATGGCACTCTTCCCTTGGAGTTGGTACTGTACCAAAGCACCAGCATGTTATTAGAAACCAGAGACATTAAATGGTGAAAGTAGGTACTGAAGAGAGAACTTTAATTGCATAAGGTTGAAGATCCTGAAGAGTATTTTCTACATCTATGGTAAGCTCTGTTTTTGATCATCACGGCCACATTTCCTCCTGATGCTTGTGTAGGGCAAGGAAGTGTGTAGTTTTTGCAGTCTGATGTTGCAAGCAACAAAAGGGTTGAGCTCCCAGAGCAAGTGACATCTGCAGTTCAGTTTGTTCAAACCAGGACTGTACTATCACACGTTTCCCAGAATATGGAACCACTTTCAAAGCTTCACTCACTCTTTCATCTAGAAAGAATGGAAAAGAGAATTTTGTCACAACTTTTCCTTAATCTTCACGTGTAAAGCAATTAACTTAAAGGACAGTCATTTAAGTCCTGAGATTAAAGAAAAGTAGCTTATAAAACATGATGTGTTTACTTTATTCAATTTGAAGGAAATAATCAAGTTTAGCAAAGCTCTGATACGTATAATATTATACGTAAATATTATCTGGAGGCTCTACTACATCTGCATTAGGGCAAGAGAAACACTACAGTACTTCTCTGCAATGCACAGCACAATAAATATGAAGCAAATGCAAGTATGGTGAAAAATCAGATGAAGTTATTACTAGAATTTCAGCCAGAAAAAAAAATATGGTTTTGCTAGAATAATTTTCTGGAGCAAATACAGCATCAATTTCTACTACATCAGTTTTCTACCATGACCTCCCAGTCATAAAAAGTAAAACAAACTGCATCTCTTAAGTGTTCAGATCTAGGATTCTGGTTTGTTCCTTTTTGTGTTTTGAAAATCTTCTTCATGTTTTAAAGATTCAGTTTATGAAGCAAACATAACACCAACATTTATCCCACTCTTAACTACAGCTATCCCTATCCCACACACCATGGGGCAGATCTCCAATTTCTCACACTTGCATCCTGTTCACCCTGCTAGGCTTTCATTATCCTCTGGTAAATCATTTTTTTTTTATATGATTATTTTGCCCTAACATTGGCCAAGGCTCATTGCAAGACTACAAGGTTCCCAAAGTAAGATAAATGATGCCTTCCACATTTCTATGGGAATACAGCTTGGATCTTGGACTAGCAATGCAAGGAAACAGAAAGACAAGGTTTTGCTTTCCCCAGAAGATGGGGAAGGCATTCTTAAACTTTTTTTTTCCTGAACGATAAGAAACTCAAGACTTTAATACTTGCAGTTTTGTTAGAAGGTATTCTTACCTGAACATCAGATGCTATATCACCACATTCTCTAACCAAGTTCCTAAATTACAAAAAACTGACAAAGTATTTCAAAGAGACACCAAGAAAATACCGAACAGTTTTCTGGTATGTTTCAGGTGCAGATCCTTTCGGTTGCATAGGGAATATACAGATATATTTGCAGAACGTGCTGACAGCACACTATGAATATCAAAAAGCTGAGGAGGTCTTTTAAGTCATTTGCTGTCCATATGAAACATCATTAGCTAATATCAACCCAGTCTTTCCCAGAGAAATCAATATTAGACTATGTGCTAAGTTCGTATTTTATTAACTACCTCGTAGAGCAGAAAGCACGTATATTCATCTAAGACCAACTATTTAAAGTCATCTGAAAGTGAGGAAATCTTTTAGATATAAAAACTCTCTCAGAATAGAATATTAGGGAAAGGACCTCTAAGATCATCTAAGCCCAACCATCAACCCACCCCACCATGCCTGCTGACTGTGTCCCTCAGTGCCACATCTCCACAGTTACTGAACACCTCTGGGGACAGTGACTCCACCACCTGCCTGCGCAGCCTGTGCTGGTGCCTGACCACTCTTCCAGAGAAGACTGTCCTAATATCCAACCTGAGATACAATGCAAAGTTGCCTGGTTAAACTGATAGGCTAGCATTTCAAGCACATTTTCTACTTTCATATCATACGTAACAATGAAAAAGCAGAAAATAATGCTTATTTATGCCCTGTTACAGTGGAAATTAGCATCACAGCTCAGTATTATATGTAAAAGAAAAGTCCATCTAAAGCAGCATAGCTATAAAACTTCAAATAGCACACCACATTTAGTGGACTGCTGGGAGGTCTGTGTAAACAATTATAATTTACATCAGGATTTATCTTAAGGGTCATTATGTTTCTGTACCATAATGATGTTAAAC
This sequence comes from Cyrtonyx montezumae, assembly GCF_038088225.1. Lineage (NCBI taxonomy): Eukaryota > Metazoa > Chordata > Aves > Galliformes > Odontophoridae > Cyrtonyx > Cyrtonyx montezumae. The sequence goes on along the minus strand of NW_027071903.1, from coordinate 28,058,514 downwards.
AGTTTGACTTTTTTTATTACTAGATAATATATTATCAATACTTAAATACTAGTTATATTGTAGTTTTATGACAAATTCATCTCTGGAAAAAAAACCCACAACACGATGTTCTTAGATTTCCTGTCATTTCATTTATACAAAGGCACTGCAGGAGTAAAACAACTTCTGTAACTCAGACTTATAGCACTTTACATTGCATATTAAGGTGCATATCAAAATTTCACAGATAACTATATACAGATGTTACACACCTCATCAAATCAGAGTGAAGTTACCTTCTAAAGACAAACCCTTTCAGAGCTTAGTGAATATCAGCAATAAAACAACCAACCAGCTGTCAATCTGTGTAGCAGGGCTTCCCTCCCATCAGAGAGATTTGTTTACTTATAGTTCACAATAGATTGATTGCATCTCATCAATCATCTTGGTTTACTTCTACAAATGCTATTGAACGGGATGGGAAGAGTTCAGAATTTTTTTTCAGAATTAACATAACTCTGCCTGAAATAACAAAATAGAGATGCAATTAAATTAATATACTTATGATCATAGCATAGTTACTCAGGTTATAACAGGAAGCAATGAGTCTTTTTAAATCTCTTCTGTTACACCATCTTGGTCAATTTTCCTCATCCCAAACTTTTCTCACCATTTCCTTCACTAGTTCTTTCACCCCACAACCTTAACATGCCCTTATCTATCCAATCACCAGTTCACTTCTCACTGACTAGCTCTAAACATCAATGGAAGCGATATCCTTTTTCCAAATGTTGTTCCCCTCACCTTGAGTCACTTGTATTGTTTTATTATTATTTTTATACTGGATATGGGTTATTCTCTCTTCTAAGGCAGCACTGATTGTTTAGTCTGTCCTTCCCAAACCTTTCCAACCATCTGCCTTTGATGCTGTTCTCAAAGAGCAAACTGCATTTGAAGCTTTTTTCTATTTTCTGTCTTTGTATCTTTTTCAGTTTTCACTGCTTAAGGCTCTGTGCTTTCAACTGTACATGTCCCCCATCCTCCACAGTCTATGCTTGTTTCAGCCTAGCCCATCTGTTTTATGCAATTAATGTAAATGCACTCTAGTCCTCAACTTAGTTTTATCTAATATAGATCAGGAGCATGATGCTAGGGCATACTGACTTTTCTTAAAGAATTTCAAAGGTATAATATTCTTCCAGATTCTGCTTCTACTACCTTCATATGAAGAAATCAGTTCTACTTTTCGAATAAAGTTAATCAGGCTCAGACCTCACCAAAGTCCATTAAATCCCATGACAGAAAACTCTTGTTTTGTTTTTGCAGTACTAGATACCACAGACTGAGAGAAATGGAGAAAGTACCATGTCCTGGAAGAAAGTGAAACAATCTGGGAGCAAAGACTATCTCCAGTATACCTAGACATCTTACCACACTCATATATTTCTACTTGCTTCCCTGCCTGAATGCTTATGATTATTTCAAAGAATCATGGAATGACTGAGGTTGGAAGGAAGGGATCACCCAATTCCAAACCCTTGCCATGGGCTAGTTGCCACCCACCACATCAGGCTGCCCAGGGCCACATCTATCCTGGCCTTGAGCACCTACAGAGATAAGGTGGTCACATATCTACACAACCTTATCCAGTGCATATTTTCGTGTTGTCACTATGACTATAGCTCAGACCAGGATTAATTTTATCTTAAACAGCCCTTAAAATCTTACTTTATCATTCTTTTTCTTCATACACACAGTTTAGGCATGCTCTCCCTTCAAAGTTTCTCAGCAGGAACACTCAGTTTGTCATCGGGCAGAGGCTATCATACTGCTTTTACCTTTCCTCCTCATATTATTCCTCTTGTAACAAATTTAGAAGCATGCTGTTCGATCCTGATAGTACAACCTCCTATAATTCAAAATATTATTTAGCACAAAGTTGCACCACAGTGTATATAGAAAGCTTTATTCTTCTACTGCTGACTTTTAATACAAGCTAACAATAATACAAACCTTTTTCATATGCCCTTCAGATCAGAACTGCTGTGTATTTATACTACTACTGCTTTTAATTTGCAGTTCTGTCTTCTCTTGCTCAAACTGCCTTGCTTGCTATCAATATGCAAGTCACTTTACACAGTTCTGTAAAGCATTATCTCATTATTCTGTCTCTCACTATTGAGCATTTTCAGACCCTCTGTGTGAAAGATGAGATATAAAAATAAATTGAATTGGAATACATGATGCTATGTCCTGAACTTAAACAGACTACACTCACAGTGCATATGTAATTTGACAGCTACAGGCTATGCTTTCATGATATACACTGAAAGGATTTATGCAAGAGATTTAAAGTTCTAACCATTCTGGGTTGTCTGACCTAGACATTAAACTCAAGGCCACGTAATCCTGAGCTATTGCTAACCAATTTGACAAACAGGTGATTATTATGAAAATTACTAGTTACCAGAGTCAACCTTCAAAGTCCAGTGCTTCTATAAATGTTCTTTCCTTGCCAACAATACCTGGCAGCTGCCTTCGTCGATACAACATGAGAAAGCATTGATAAAACATATAGATTTCCATCAGACAAAATCAACACCAAGACGTTTCAGGGAATTTCTGAACGGGAAAGCTACGTAGCATGAAGCTTTGGGTGTTGACTTTGATTAAGCTGGGCTAAGGAAAGGAAGAAATGTTAGTTACGATTTCAATTTTCAGAAACAGCGAAGAGGGAAGAACTGAAAATGAAACTTGACATAAGGAAAAGGCAAAGTGTCATCTGAAAGTCTCAAAAAATCCACAAAATTCTCATTTTCTTTTCTTTTCCAATTCATTTTTCAGATTGTTTAAAATAAGGGCATAGAGATAAAAGAAACTTTACGCATCTGATCCTTTGAATGTGATTATTTTAACATTGTAAGAACAGAAATAATTACATCCTACATCAATATTTAAAAATTTAAGATATATAGTTTCTCTTTGAGGAAAGGCAATAAAAGAATACATCATTAGAAGTCATTCCAATTGCTCTAAATTTAGCACTCTCTGTGCAAAAGATGTGGTTTTGCAATTACATCTTTCCATGTGTTTAAAAAATAACACAGAAGTAAGCAGCTAAGAAGAATAAATAATGAACTTGTCTCACCTTATTTATTCCTAAAGAATAAAGAAATCATTATTATCTGAATCCATCTGATCAGAATTAAAATATGAATGGCTAATCAAAATTTAAGTTCTTTTAATTAAAATAAATATTGAAGAGGGTAAGATTGTAAACTGGATAAATAAGACTCGGATATCAACTAAGACTTTTGTGAATGCTCATTTCCACAGCAAACTTTTTCCTGTAGTGGCCATAACAGTGTAATTAAGCATCTGCTTATCAGTCTGCAAAAATTCATGCACCAAGATCCACATTAATTCTTCAGTACAGCAATAATTATTTTGACTACAGTATAGCTCAGAAACACGGTCACACAAAGATTTTTTTAGACACTTTGAAGAAACAATATTCAGAAGGCCTTTGTATGTTCCTTAGTAGAGCTGCAGCTGTACTGTATTTCCCAAAGCCAATCAGCCTTTACAGTCTAACAACATAGCGTGCATGATCTACTGCATTGTTTCACATACACCAAGAAATACGACTGGGAGTTCTTCCACTTGAAGATTTAGATTGTAAAATATAGGATACTTTTATGCAGGAAAAAAACACTTGTTTCCACCTTCTTAGTACAGCACAAGAAAATGACGTTTTGTTTTTTTTTCCCCCTCCAGATGTCAGTAACATAATATTGGTAAAGCTGTCTAATAACATAGGAAGAATTTAGCTAAAAGCAAAAGCCATTTTGAAGTGGATTCGGTCCTTTCATCAAATCTCCAGTAAAAATAATTTAACTGGGGTAAAACATCAAATTTTACCTCAAGCCTTCATTTAAACATTATCTACCCACAAGTGCAGATCTGAGCTCCTCACAGTATATATAGAACAACCTGAAATAGAATAAATGTTTTTAAAAAAGAAACAGAGGTTATGCATAAGCTGGAAAGTAGAATATTCTAGGAATATTTATTGTAATTATCAGCCAATTTTATATTTCAATGATCTAGCTTTAAATTAGAGAGAAGCATAAAACATGCTATAAAAAAGCAATTCCATTTATTCCACTAATAAGTTGCAACCTGTTTCTGTTTTACAAGAGTGCACATAAATGGATTCAGTTAACATAAATTATGTATGCATGCCTAAACGTTCATGAACCATCCCTAATGGCTTCAAGTTATTGAAAATCTGATATTCCACAAGTTATCCATAAGTATATATGTATGGAAGCAGAACATTCATGTCCTGTCTGTTTCTGCTTTAGAGCGTATAGAAAAATAAAATAAATTGAAACTTCAGTTCTGGCTCTGCAAATGGGTGGTCTTTTAGTTTGCCCAAGGGTTGCTTTGAGCAAGATGGGATCCTCCTTCAGAGCCATGAGTACCACTGAGACGCGTCCTGCCTGCTGGATTTCCATAACCATCTGACAGCTTCCCAGGGAGATGAAAGGCTTTGAGGACATTTAGATAAGGAGGAAAGATGGTCTGGGGAAGGAACATGATAAAAGAGCACTGTGCTGCTTGGACAAGTTATATTAAAATACACTTGGGAGTTGTAAATAATGAAGCACAACCTGAACTAGTTAGTTTCTCAAAACAATATATTAGTATTATCTTCTCCCTTTTAAAAATTCTGAGTCATTTATTTTGTAGCCTGAGTGCTGAAAAGAGATGGTTTAAAAATGAATTCTGCAATGAACACTCAAGAAAACATATAAATTCCTGGTCCACTCTAATGTCTTGTCAGGTAGCTTCAGCTTTAGGGTTTTACTCTATGCTGCACACACCTTTCTCACAGCCCTCCATAGGTACAGACAGGCCACAGAGCTGCTCTGATCTCCAAGGAGCAGATTGACTAAGTGTTCACAAACCTGGGGAATACTCGACCTAGAGTCACAGCCTCTCCTTTTCCATTTGATAGCTGCTGGGATGAACAGCAGAGTGTTTTCACAAAGCTAAAAATCACCCATTCAATCCCAAACAACGAGTACAGACATACTCAAAAACTGCCAAACAAGCAAATCCCATTACAGTCTTGCCCATACTCTCAAAAAACTCAGCCACGGGGTGTTTCCCACTTCTAGAACCGTTTCCATGCAGATGTTTTCTTAGTGTTTGTCCGCATAATAGCAAACAATTTTTATCACTGTTTAAGAAAAGGAAAAACAATGCAGAACAGACTATTGTAAGCAATACACTACCTTTAAAACACAACAGTAAAATTCTTTTGTTTAAAACAAAAAACACAACCAACGAACCAAAAAAGAAAACCCAGAAACAAAACAAAAAATCCCTTGATTCTAACACACATCTTGTCACAGGTCGAAGCAGAAATATGAAAGACCAGTGAGGAATTTGAATTATGCAAAAGAAGATGTGTTTGACTGGTGTGTGGGTGTGACAAAGAGAACAGCAGAAACACCACAGATGAGCAGATTTTTAGAAAGAAAATCCAGATGCACGCTGGGCAAATGTGGGATGCACCACCAAGAGAAGCCCAGACAGAGCTGTCGGGTCTGAGTACCAGCTGAAAACAATCTCCTGTCATTTGATCCTCCTATGCTCCAAGAAAAGGTGCTTGGCACATCTCTGTAAGTAAAGAGGATTACATGAAAGACATTTGTCTCCAGCACTGAATTCTCCCATCTGGAATAAACTGGTCAGACTAAACTCTTGAGTAACTAAAAACCAGTCACAAAAGTTTTTGGTAAAGTCTTAGAGAGTTCTCCTTAACAACATATGCATCCAGGCAGTTCGATGGTCACTGTGCTTTAGTAGCTCAAAAACAAAGCTTCAAGTTAAGCTTTTTACCAGGATGCATTAAAAGCACCCATCCCAAAAGTAACCATAACGTTTGATAACCTGTTATACTAAATAACATTTCTGGGGTCTAATCCATGCTGATGACTCAAGGCATACAATCACTTCCCCAGAAACCCGTACTGCAAATAAGAGCACAGCTATGCTGACTCCAGTATTAAGTATCAAGAACGTTTAACATAAGATTGCAGTTCTAATCAAGAAGCCATGTATATTTAATGTAATTCTACCAGTCTAATGCAAGGGGTTGGAGCCAGATGATTCTTGAGATCCCTTCCAACCCAAACCATTCTATTATCTCGTTCATTTGAGAAACTTGGATGAAGGACAGATCCAGAGGTATACTCTAAGGCACAAACAGTGATGCCTCTAGGTAACATGATGGAGTATACAGACAGAATTCTCAATTTATTGATGAAAAAAGCAAGATTATTTAAGGCCCTTGGACTTTAACTGACAGGCCAACTAACTAGCAAAATACACAGGCAGGGGTGTTTTGTTGTATGAAGAACAAATAATTGTATTGCAACATCTGAATGAATGAAGATAAATGAGGACTGACATCAACAACACTTACTCCTGGGAGAAGACTAAGCTCTACATGTTTTCAGACAAAATAAAGACCAAGTCACCAGCCACTGCAATGCCAACTTCATCAGCTTATGAGCTGACAGGCTATACCTGGCTGTATGATAACTAAGGTGCACTTAATTCATTTCCAGTTTCCAACAGGACTGAAATTCAGGTGCTCTAATGGAAAGATAAGTAACCTGGCTAATTTGCTTCCATGTTAAATCTTCTGTGTGCTGAGCAATGGTAAGAGGAGCAGCAGTGCCTACGCTGTGTCTGCCTTACCTGATGGGCAGGCAGGTTCTGGGCCAAGCAGCTGCACACATTCCCTCCTTTTTCTCAAACTCATACTTCTGTTTGGCTTTGTTGACTGTGGATACGGAGCCAACTTTTCTGCCAGTTTTAATGGATTTCACCCTGAAATCAATAGAAAAATGCCCATCTATAATAGCTACTAATTTAGCTCCTAATCTGTATTATGCCAGACGGGAAGTTTCCTTGGCTCTCTTACTTCGAGAGAAACACTAAAAAACACAGAAACGAAAAAGGGCAAGATTTGTCTAGGAGGTGGCAGCAGCTAAACTGCTTCAGCTAATGCAGCTGCTGACATTTCCAGCCATTCAGTGCATTCCTCCCTAGAGAGGATAAAGCTGAAAGAAACTTCTTAATATGAAACTACTGGATGTCCATTAAAAACCATTCTAGTGGTAAAGATGAAGAGGCTCATTGGCAAAATACCCTATGTATAAATCTAAAAACAACATTAAAAGCCATCTAGAAAAACAATAGTTAAAGAGATTCTTTCAGAGAACCAGCAGTACAGGAGACTAAAATGGATTCCATAGGAAAAAAATTACTTGCTTTAAACCATTGATAGAGATTTCCCAGTCAACATCTGTGTAATGCTAAAGAGAATTTTTTTTTTTTTTTTGCACAAACCCAAGAGATGTTAGACATGTGATTCAAAGAATGGCTTTAGAAGCAGAATTCAAAGAATATGGGAGGATGGTAGATCACCTTCTTATATTACCACCTGTTATGAAGGATAACAAAGAAAAAAGAGCTTTACTCTAATGAAGGATAGGATTTAAATGTTCTTTCTACTCAAGCAATGTTGAAATTCTGTGGGATAACAATATCTCATGCAAGGAAACCTTATTAAGTAATTAATGGAGCCATGGTGATTTATACTGAGAAAGTTTCCTTTAACTAAACTATGAAAAACAATAGATAATCTTAAGAAAGCGTGAGGTATAAGCCAGTGGTTCTATCTTGTTCTAAGGAATAGGAACACAGCAAATGTCTCCCTAGATAAGACAATGTATAGTGATTTTGGCTGGGATAGACTTAATTTTCTTCATAGTTGCTTGTATGGTGCTGTGCTCCTTAATGCACGTGACATGCATTGAGTGACACTTCTGTGAGGTGACTTCTCAGGATCCAAATCAAGGTCAATGCTTCAGAGCTCCAGGCTGTGCACAAAACTAGCAAATCCTATCATCCCCCAGAGCTCCAGCTCTGCAGGCATACCTATGTTCTGATCTTTCTTGGAGCTTACCTCTGGGAACAGGGAAACACTTCACAGAATAGGAATGGGAAAGTGCACCTTAGAAGTCCTATTTTGCCTTCAAGGAGATATGCCAATCAAATCCTTAATTAAAGTTATCTCCTACCTAGACAATATAAACTCAAGCAAGACTCCCAATTTAAATTTTTGAAGAGTACGATGCCTGCTGACCTCCATTTGAGTCTTCTACATATATAGTCAGGTTATTAGAATCAGCACTTCTATTTCATATTGATTTCTTCTGTTCACCACCTCTGTAACTAGATAGAAAATCAAATCATTTACCTCATTTTAAAAGCTGGAAATGTCTTTTACCTTGTTACATAAGCCTAAAATGAAAAGCCAAAAGCCAAAAAAAAAAATTTGAGGATCTTTGTCAACTTCTGTGAATACCATTTAAGAAAACTGAACAGAAAATAGATATACATGGAGAAGAGAGTAAGGAAAACATTTCAATTCATTTTCAGCAAATCTAGTTTTCAACTTTCCTGTTGAAATGAAAGCACAAGTGGCAACAACTCCATGCCTACGCTTGTTATTGCCTACTCAAGAATCAAGTGCTCTTTCAGTCAAGATTTGATTGTTGGAAAGAAAATAAACTGTCAACTGGTGAGGCTTATTATCAAGCTGGAAAGTGAGAAAGATTTGCTTGGCTGCTGCTAGTTTGCAGATTTCATCAAAATGGCTTTTAGAAGCACTTTTTTTGTTGTTGTTTATGCTATAAGGCTTGAAGTAGTTCTCTTAGAGGGATAGCATGTAACCAATGCAACCAGGTCAGAGTCGAAGTGCACCCCAGGTTTTTTTTTTTGTTGTTGTTGTTGGATTTTTTTTTGTATGAATTTTCATCTCTGTAACTGAGACAACACAGTCCAACAGAGGAAAAAAATGGGATTCAAGAAACTTCATTTCTTCTCTCAGCTCTGTCAGCGATCTGTTTTTACATCATAGGAAATCTACTTGAGTTTTCCATTCTTCAGCTTCCCCATCTGTAAGACACAGCTGATATTACCCTTCTAATGACACACCAGGAGGTCTTAGATGCTCTCTAGTTACACAAGCCAACTTGCAATAAATCAGCTGGGCATTTGATCAAATCTCATGCTCTCTATCCCCTGCAAATTGCCTTTGAGCTGTAGCCCCTTTCTGTCCTCTGGGCAGTGGTTGCTCTTTTCTTGTTTTTCACAGTGCTTAGAATGGGACAAATGAAGATTTTTTCCCCTTCAACAGCTTTTCACATATCACTGTATTTGTAACACTAGAAAAACGCTACAAAGAGTCCCTGATTTTTCTGACATTTTGCAGCTTTAAAGACTCTGCAAGGTTTCCCTACACATTCAGAAAAGACTGTGCAAGAAGTTCTTACTTTAGTTAGGCAGCTTCTCAAGATTTTCAAAAGGGAATGCTAAATGTGAGCGTTAAATAATCTCTAGATGTGACCCTTACCCAAAACCAAGGTGAATAAAATAGCAATAAACAATTAAAAATCATAAAAAAGAGAGATTCCATAGAAAACACAATCCCATTCCTGTACAGCGAGCTGGCACAAGAGGAACCTCTGCTCATCAGAAGAGACACACAGATAGAAAAGTGCCTGATTTCCAGCCAGGGTACCTCTCTACAATGCTGTAAAAGCTTGAGATTCCATGGCCCCAAACTTCACGAATGTTGTATTCTGCAAATAGCACTTCCTTTTTAGATCCTATAGGTCTCATGATAAACACCAGGAAGCTGGGTGCTCAGAACTTCTGGTCAATATAAGATTGACTCATGCCCAGTAACAACAGAGTATTACATTGATTCCTCAAGGATTATCATGTTTTCCATACCCCTGGGATACGTAGCTGGCATCAATGGGAAGTCTGACAGAGTCAGAATAGCCAACTGTTACTTTGAAAAAGTAAAATATTTTTACTTTTATTACTTATGTTTTCAAGACGTTGAAATCCCATTCCACCTCAACAGGAATGTCAAATTTTGCATATTTCTCTAACTTGCTTGTAAACAACCCATTAAACGCAACAGTAAATAAAACTGTATGAGTCCAGGTTTGCATGAGCAATTCTCCAGAAGGATTCACAAGGCTTACTAGAAACAAAACTTTGTTGACAGGACCAGTAGGATTACTAACCCATACGTATGAAACACACATAGGAAAGGGCAGATATTCCCCAACAAACTCCATTCAAAGTAAATGCCATCCAAACTTTAAGTTAAAGATCAGTTTGCATGCTGAAGGTTAAACAAAAGCTTCTTGGCCTGCTGGCAACTGTCGCACAGATATGAAATTCTTTGTAGGGTAAGCCCTAGAGAAACTGTAGAATGCTTACAGCATCCCACTGTGTTTACTGCTTGGTTCTGGCTCTCTTTGCACTACTTCAGCAGGAGACTACAAATACTGCTATTCTAAAGAAGTCAGAGCAATGGGGGCTGAAGCAAAAACTATTTTGAGTGATGTGACTAATAACTCCAAAAAGATAGTGTCAATTCCATTACATTTCACTTATTAATTGCTAGTGGAACAGCCTTCAATGAGAACTATACACAAGGGTCTACATATTAGTTAATAATTTTCCAAGGTTATATTAACACTTAAAAGAAACCTTCAAGATAATTAAAGGTAATTGACCTAGGGTCAGCGTTCTTATTAAAGAGCTACAGAAAAAGAAATGAAAAATTATTTGCATAGACCAGATTAATATACATATGAGCCAGTAGCAACATAACATAGAAGAACACAGTTCAGGAGAGCATGCTGGGAAGTAGGACATAAAGTTGTACCTCCAAGGTTTAGTCCAGTAGATTATTTTTCATACAAGAAATTAAATAACATTTTAAATGAAAGAATAATATCTTAGCAGAAATTAGAATTCTTAGAGTTAAATTGCACCTAGTCTGCTGTATAGATACTTAATGCGGACCTTCACTGATTGGTTCAGCAAGAAGCAAGCTATACGGTGGTTTGTACCAAAAAATTTATTCTGGTGGATACTTAAAGGAAGGTTATAAACACAAGTAAGTACATGGTGTGCCCTGAAAACTCGAAGCAGGCCTTCAGTTTAGATACTTCCTCTGAACTGCAGGCTGGCCCCACATCAGTGTCTTTAACAGGTCTCTAAGAACTATTCTTCCCTGAGTTTTTCTAATCATTTTAAGAAACCATTTATATTTTGGCATCTGTAGCAATGGCTTCCATAATTTAATTAAGTGCTGCCTGATCATTTCACTTTTTTTTTTTGTCTAGTGAGAAATAATAAATAATCAGTATATTTTTACTTTCTGCGCATCACTCTTAGCTTTATGTGACTCCAATATACCCTTCTTCCTCTCATTAGTCACCTTTTCTCAAAACTGGAAGGACCTGGCTGACTGAACCTCTCACATTGAAGCCATCCCATCCCTCTGATCATGTAACCTTCTTTTGCACCTCTGCAGGTTCCATCCCACCGCCCTTGAGATGGAACAGCTGGAATCACAGAAAGTAATCAAGATGGGGCTGCACCATTTATTTTATTTTGAGGAAAACACTAAGAACATCATGCATAACCTCTAACATATTTTACATCACGCCCCTATTACCACTATTCAGCTGGTACAGCATCTCTCTGATCTTCACATGTTCTGCTCTCAGCACAGCTCTGCGCTTTCCATCATCCCTTCATCTCTGATAGCAGCACATCTTTCTCTGTCTTCCCAATTTCGTTTGGCTTCTGACACCAGACAGCAAGTTTCTTGCTATATCTGTCTACAGAACTGAAGGACTTAATGGCATTTTTCCCTATATCTAATTCTTCATCTGTTTCCCATGTTTATCCACTACATAACATTTACTATTGATTTTCTTTATCCTGCCCCTCTCTCCTTATTTAGCAACTAACACCAGAGTTTCAGCTTTGGAAACAATATCTGCACGCTTTTCAAGCCTTTTACATGAAATTTTTGTATGTCTGATACCACAAGGCATTTTGCCTAAAGAAGAAATGCCAAGTAAGACTTGTCAGGTACAGTTCTCACACATATAGCTATACGTTAGTCACCCAAATTGTGAATTTAGCCATAACTACTTCTCACAACCACACAAGCAAAGCAAAGTCACCCTCAGGGGCAGGTCCATCTATTGCAAGGGTCAAATTACCTTTGGAGATACTCATATCTCATCGACTATATTGAGAATCCAGGACACTTATGATCCTAAATTTAACATCTCAGTTAAGTGAGATGATGCTGGGTGGGAATTTGCATTTCTAGGACAAAGTAGTCTGGGGTTAGATATACACAGAACAGCAGCTAAATAGCCAAGCCAAACTACCTTCACCCCAATACCCTTGACCCTACAAGTCAACAACTGAAGTTTTTAAACCACCTTTTCCTAAACAGATTTTACATAGCTGAAGTCAAGCCATAGAAAAATGCAGTACATTGTGCCAAGCAAAATTCCCAGGGTGTTGTTTTCTGCTGGAAATAATTGCCAAACAGGGACAAGTCATTGAAACTTCAGCTTTCAGGTTTCTCTGTTATTCCTATAAACTTCAGCTAGATGGGCATTTCAAAATAGTCAAGTTCATATCCAAAACGCTTCCTCATGACATGTGTTTCCAACAGCACACAGTTGGAGCTCCAAGAATAAGCAGCAAATCCACTAGCATCTGCACACTCTCCTCTTTTCTTCTAAATGTTGCACAGTCTTACATTTGAATTTCATTTCTTTTCTTGGTTTCTCAGTCTTCTAGTGTTACTTTAATGCAATTGCTGAGCTGTTAGTAGAACGCTTACTGCCAACTGCTTTCTTGAACCAGCTTCATGCTTCAGATCCACACAATAAAACCAAACCTCAAAACTCTCTCTCAGAAAAATATGCAGAGACCAATTGGCTCAGATTAACGTTTGTTTCATTTTTATTTTCTTTTTTTTTCCCCATTGTGACTGTAAATCAAAATAAACCGAGCAAATGGAGTGTACATAGCACAAACAGCTATGTTCACGTAAGGCTTCAGAGGAAGCCTCCAAGAATCAGAACTCAGTTTTCTAAAGCAAAGGAGCCTAATTTTTTCAACCATGCCTAGTGATACCTGAGAATGCATTTGATCACAATAATTTGTACTAGAAATGCGCTAGAAACACAGCTAAATAATTCAGTTTATTCACAGAGAAGCAATTGCAGCTCAAGCTTCCCCAGTACACTGAGCCCATGAAAGCACCTCTTGGTGCATCTTTAGCTGCCCTGTTTGCCATGACAACAAATGGCACTTCTTGTGACAAGTGCAAATGTTTACTAGAATTTATTTCAGACAGATCACATCATGCTGTGTATTGAAAGAAAGGCAACATTGCTGGAAAGCTCTATTATGTAAGCGCTACCAAGCCAATTACATAATTATTAATGTTGTTGTGCCATCAGGCATAAAGGAAGAAAAGTTTCTCACTCACTTGCAAAGACATTATTTGCTTTGCTAACTAAACCACTGCTGCACTGGCATTTACTTTAGAATAATGAGAATGGTGAGAAGAGAAACATGAAAGTGACTCCAGAGTTTCTCAGTTAGGGTGCTGAACACTGAGGCCAATTGCCAGAGAATTAAAACACTGCAGACTCGCAGTACAGGCCACTGCTACGACACCTCTGAATTGGCAGTGCTTTGTAATCAAGGTAATCAGATCTGTCACTGTTTGTTTTTGTTGCTGTTTTTTTTTTTTTTAAGTGTTTTTATTAACTATAGAAAAAAAGATCATTTCATGCAACAATTCTTAGTGCACATTTTTTCCTGGTGTCTACATATGGTCTGTACTCAGACTCTGGATTCATACCATCATGCTGACCAAGAGACACTACACACAGAGCAAAGAGGTATGGTTTGTCCTTTGTGAGTTTTTGTTTTCCCTCTCAATAAGTACCTTATTAATATCAATAATGAGACAAAAAAAAATCACCCTTCTGTTCCAGTGTGAAATATTTAAAGACTTGCCAGAGTAATGTCACATAGCAAAATATGCTATTCCATTGGTCTTTCTGCATGTCCCATGTCATCATCTCTCATTTTGAGACATTTGTTTTGTAACTCAGCCTTTAAAAGGACTCAAAGGGACTCTCCTCCTTACTACTCCCTCTGTCTCCAGGTCCCACTATACCCAAATCTCAGGAAGTCATGCTCTTTTCCCTCAGCTTTTCTTGACAGCTTGGCAATATTTTAACCTGCTTACCTACTGGAAAACAAAATGTATTCTTGCTGCTTGCACTCTGGAAAGGGGTATTTATGTGAAAGAACAAAGCCAAAGATAGCATTTTCTGAAACTTTTGTTCACATGGCCATGTGTATGAGAGGTTCCTCTCTTTATCTACAGATTTCCCCCAGTCACAACATACCTGACTATACAGATTTGAGCGTGGCTTGACAGGTCTCCTCCAAATCAGCACTGCGCAACATATGAGAAGTCTCATACCTCCCAGAACTAGACCAGCTCTTTTCTCAGTACTCTGAGCCCTTCTGGGAGAAGTCTGGAAGTCTGACTGTGATGTGCTGCTCTCACCAACTCAGTCCTCTCCCAGCAGCACACATCACAAAAGCTGAACTCCTGGCTGAAAACAGAAATCTGTTTTCAACTCCCTTCCCATATCTGCCCCATCAAGTTATGGACTTGGATTATACGTATTTGGATTAAACTTAGATTTGAAAAAGCAGCTCAGAAAGATCTAATGAAAAATGACTTTTTACACAATCTGTTAATTTTTGCTCTCCTTGTGTTAAAAAGCTTTTCACAAATGGCTGAACTCCAAGAACTACAAAAATCCAACACTAGAAGGTATGTAGAGAGAGCACAAGAGATTATAAAAAGATTTATAATTGAGAAGGTAAATGTGTCCATTCACCAGACAGACTAGGCTTGCAGATGAAAGAGCCTTACTAAAATAATTGAAAAATGTAAGCAGCACGATTGAGTTTGGAGCAGATCTTTGGACACACTCTTTGCAATGATTACAGCCATGGAACCATGCCAGCCATAACAATAACTGAAGTCAGATGAGGGATGCATGCAGACAGCCCTGCTCATACAGTCTGGCTCTTGCACACTGCACTGATTCGTTCTGATCTCAGCAGGAAAGCATGTGTTTGCAGAGCTGGCTTGGGCTGCTCTAAGTTAAACTCTTTATTAAATCTTCTAGTTGGCAGTAGTCAGCAACAACTTTCAAGCATGCTAAAAAAGTTTATTTTTGAAATCCAGATTTATACAGTGGAGCGCAGCACATGTTTTCTGAATCAACGTTTCCCCCTCCTCCTTCCCTGTGGAGAACAGAGCTGCAATTTTTCCAGAGCTGGTTGAGATTAAGACTCCAGCCTCCCTTTCAAAAATTCTAATTTTCATCTGGCTCTGATTCCTGCAGCGTAACCATTTACTACTACTGGCACTGTTCTTAATCTAAGTTTTCATTTTAGATCAGTCCACAGTCAAGTGATACATCTCACTCTGGATGAAGAGAAAGAAAAGGTGCACCCCAAGAGCTGAGGCTAAGGCTACTCAAGTGCAGACTGCCATGGATGATTACATCTACAGAAGTGCTAAGTGCTTCACATCCTGAGTTGATTTACATTAGACAGAAATATCCAACTGAATTTCATAAGGGTACTTTATTTATTTTTATTATTATTATTACTTTTAGAGTTGCAACGCTTGGCCCACAGAATTTTGATATTGCCAAGCTAAGGAAGACAGTGCCTCCATGAGAGCAGCAAGGATGCTCTGTGCAGCCCTTGGCTCTGAATCTGACAACAACTGTATATCATTTCAGAATCGATGCAATACAGCTGAAAGAGGTGTGACTGGCTGGTCACTGTACTGCAGCAATTCCTTTTATCAACATCATGCTTGAAAGCAGTACTCTCTCTGTTCAGCAAAAGGCAGCGGCACACCCACATGGGCAGCCTGCAAGGGCTGGGTCCAGGAGAGCTGCTCATCCACTCACCTTCCCTGAGCACCTGCATGCCAATCATAGAATCGAGTTGGAAGGACCCCTAAAGGTCATCTGGTCCAACTCCCCTGCGGGGAGCAGGGACAAAGCCTGATGGTTGTGATCCACGTGGGCTGGAAACACATGAGCTAATCGCAGCACTTACAGGCTACCTCTGCCTCTAATTGCAACTAATTTCTTTTGTAAATTGCTTCAAACTATGTACATTTGATCTCACTTAGAAGTAGCCAGAACTTTTACAATCACTTTGCCAACACTGAAACATCTCTTTCAGATACCTAGAAAACTTATCTTTTTATTCTCACTGAATATTTAATTCCTGAGTTCATTAACATAAGCAAGAAAAAAAGCCTAAAAAAGATGCTTTTACTAATTAATCCAGACAGTAGTGTAGCAACTAGTTCTTATGATGTATCAAAACCACAGAACGCATTACTTTCCAAAAAATGGAGGTGACGATTGAACTTATGGAAGCTCACATTTAACCAGCTATTGTCTAACTAATGAACATCAATGAATACATCAGTGAAGCCAATTTATGTCATAAAAAGCAATGCTATACACAAAGTGTAACATGAAAACTTTTGGCAATAGCGTATTTTAAAAAACAGACTGCCATGCAATTTTTAAACAAGCCGAATTAAAAATAAATCTCAGACAACTTGTCAGCACCTATAAACATAGACAAACTGACCTCTTCTCCACCACCCGCACATGTTCCTGCCAAAAGAAAATTACGTACAAAAATGAAACAACTTTCGAACCTATGTGCCAAACCCACAAGGGGAATTCAGATCACTGTTTCTATCTATAAATGTCTATAGACAGGAGCTCAAAACAGAACATTTAATGCCAGGGTCAACTGTTAAAATCAACTCCATAATTTCAAAACTCTCACCCTCTGCTCAATTATAAATTGCAACCAAATTCATTCTGAACTGAAACCTCATACATCATTGTGACTCTTCTTTTTATTTTTGTAGTTTGGTTACTAAAACATTTCTTCTTAAAGTGAGGAGAGGACTACAGCTGGAGTAGCACATGGCACTGAGGGATGTGGTTTATGGCCATGGTGGGCATGGGCTGATAGCTGGGCTTGATGATCATAGAGATCTTTTCTAACCTTAATGATATGATTCTCCAGCAAGTAGTGGATTTTAGTTTCCATGCTGTTATTTCATAAAACAGAAGTCTTAAAATACACACCTTATGTTTGCAATTCAATCAATCAAGGAATGACAAAATATACTGACAAGATTTAAAAAAAAAACAAAACAAAACCTTTTCCATAGCTGTGCCCTACTGGGTTCCATAACAGTGACAGTGTGAAGAGCTGTAAACTTTACAGCCCTTTAGGCTGAGTGTTTGCCAAACACAACAGCAGCCACACCAATATATCAGAACAGAAAGAATTATCCCTGCTCCTTGTCCTGTATCAGCATCTCTCTCTGGGATAGTGAATTTCCTCCCTTTCTCCCATTTTTTTTCCCATCTCAAAGCTTGTGATTAGATTAGTATTATGTGCAATCATGTACCTGACAACTTAAAGTCTTGCATTCATTGTTCTCCCTGTCCCTCAGGGTGAGTTTGCAGCTAACCCAGCTAAGAAAATGCTCTTCTCTCATGTGAAAATTACTTTATGCAATGCACAGACTTCAGTGATGCACTGAGAAACAACCTAAGAGTTAGTGACACCCCTAAGAGAACAATTCATTGCTCTCCCAGACACCACAGGAAGAGCAATTTATTCGTTTCTTGGACAGTGCTGACACATTCCCTCCTCGGAATAAAACAAGCCAAGGGCTCAGCCTCTGATTTTCAGTTAGGATGTCCTTTAGTTTGCATTAAGAAAATTAAAAGGTCAGGTATAAATGATAAGTTCTATTAAATCTGTTCATAGATGCAGTTTTCCTATAGTTACATAATAGGTGCAAATGGTGAAAACTACCAGGCTGCAAAGAGAGCATTCAGCGACCTTCGTCTGCAGAAAAAGTTGCCAACTTGGAAATCTCTCCGCAATTATTTCAATTGTACACATTTTAACACTTTACTTGAAAAAAGATACCAAAAAATATATATATATCCAAAGGGATTCTTCTAAAAAGAGAAAAATAAGAAATAAAGTACTAGGTCTCTGCTGAATCAACTGTAACTGTAGCAATACATCATGAGAAAGAAGAACAGGTTTTAAGCCACTAAATTTGTTTGATTTAAAATAATGTAACACTCATGTAGCTACATTGGAATGTTACTCCCACTGGATTTACACTGCACTTCTGCAAACTCATATGAGAAGATATACAAAATAGGAAATGTTCTTGGACAGAATGTTTAGCTTTTCACTTAAAAAAACACATCCAAAAAACCACTGTGGTTTCCCATAAAAATCAAGATCTTTAACACAAAAAGGATTATACAGCATAAAAGCACGTATCTGAACTTACTATGCTTTGAAGACACCCATAATTTTCAATTTCACACAAAAAAATTAAGAATCTCATCATTTATGGGCAGTTACACAAAAAGGGAAGCATTTGTGCTAAGGAGAAAAGCTAAATGTTGGCCTCCAGTAACTTTATTTACCATTTAGAATTATCTTAAATTTGGCAAGATTATCAGTGCAAATGGAATCAGTTTGACAAAATTTTCTTTTGCTTCTGAAGGTGTATAGTGGTCTCCACAGAATATTTCTAATATTTCATTGGCAAATGGAATGATCTGGGGGTACATCATCTTGTTAACTTCTGAAAAATAATCCACAACAGGTCATACATTCAAACTTGGCCCATTCCTTGTGGCTATTACAGAAACTAAACAAAGAATGCTTAAATTGTATTTGGAGAACACAGTTTGAAGGATATAATTTAACTGATTTCTGGGATAGGATTCCTACCATTCTAACAATGCTTGCAGGTGTTTTTTGTTTTTTTTTGTTTTGTTTTTTATGTACAAAACAGCGTTAAAACAGATGGAGGACATAGGAATTTTATATAGAGGTGTATTTTACAGACTCCATAGCACAAAGGTACTACATCACTAGAAAGATACTAGATTCATCGCTAACCTTTGCACAGCTATAGGCATCCTGACATTCTTGCTGCCACCAGCTCCTTATGGTCTTGGAAAACAGCTACCATCTTGAACAAATTCAGATCCTTCTCCGTGTTCCTCTGCCTCTCAAGAGATGGGTCTGCAGACATCCAAACATCAAGAAAGAGAAGAAGGGTTACCAGATGTCTAGTATACTTAGTGGTCACTGCCAGGTTTAAGCCCTGTGATTGATGCTGAAGATAGGACTCACATTCTCAAAAGAAGCACCTTGAAACCAGCAGGGATAATTATCTAGCACATAACAATGCACTGAAAGGACAAGAAAGAATAAAAAAAAGGAGAAGAAGCTTTTCTAAGCCCTGTTATCTTAAAAGCTTCTCTGCTGTGTAGGAGATGACTATATACTGAACCCTGAGAAACACCCTGGGATTCACAGCTCGTTTGTCTTTTGTTCCTCACTCTGAAGAACCAGGAATGCCATATTTGCAATGTCTTCACTGGAGATCTTCTGTCTGCATGTACACCTGAAACATAGCCATTGCCAGGAGCTGCCAGGATTGTTCAGAGCCAACTCTTTTCAGAATCATGAGGCATCTCCTCTTTACAAACAATTAATAATTAAAAAAAAAACACCACACACTATGCAGACAGATGGCAATTAAACCAGTGGGTGCACATCAGGGCAAAAAATAATTAATGGTAGAAAGCATTCATGAACCGCATTCAATATTTTCCCTAAAAGAAGGAAGGGAAATATTACAAAGATAAAACATAACATATAATCCATTATTCAAATACAAATTATGACTACTCAATTATCCTAACGTGAATATTTGTTCAAAGAGATACAAATACTGTAATATTTGGGCACATTTCCTTCCTTGGCACAGGTGGCTGCTGGAAACTAATCAAGTAATGAAATGTTCCAAGTTCTGCTACCTTTCTGATGGTTTCAATTTTTCATTTCGACCTCTTCTTTAATATATGATTCAAGAAACAAAACTAAAAAGCCCACCATCTTAATCCTGCAATTCTTGTGCTAGCACACATCTAAAAAACAAACTCACTGGCTCATAAGTCAACCATTTCATTTATCCCTGTGAAATTAACTGTTGAGTTTCTCTTGTCAACTCTGGAAAATAATATGAGGGCTGCTCCAATGGTTTTTTTTCCTGTGGAAAAAGAAAAAAAAATGCTTCCCCCTACTTTCAAGAAACAGAGGAAGGCAATTTGTGGAAATTGTTTTTTGTTGGTTATGGATAGACAGATCCAACAGTAGCCAAAGAGATTTCTAAGTATGGCAATCTAGCATCTTCTTACAGAGAAACTTTTGGGATGACGACAACCGTTTGACAGATGGCAGTAGTTTAGCAGCATCAGCAGAGATGCAGATAATCAGAGACATATATCTTAACAGTGACATAAATTATCAGACTGTCAACCTCCTCACAGATAAATCAGTATGACAGGTACATTTCCAGATCTGAAGTAGGACAAGACCATTCCAGAAGATCACCACCACTTCTGAGAAGAACAGACCATAGGTCCAGGCCATTGCTTTGGAAAACAAGCTGTAGGCTTCATTAAACCATTCAAGTTTCTTCAGATTGCCAAATTCAACTTGAACTTCTACAAAGAAAGACTCTCCAATGCCCCTGCCATGTGGGACCATCTTCTTTAATGCTGAAATAGGGCAGTGAATAGCAGGCTATAAAAGCTTAGACAGGATTAGATAGGCCAGTCTGGCATGAAAAACTATAAAATTTCCTTTTATTCCCTGCCAGAAACAACAGAATTTGAGGACCAATGCAATTACAAACATCACAAGAAAACAGTATTTCCAGAAGGAAAGTAGTTCTACTTCTCATTAAAAGCTAACATGTACAAAGTAAGTATTGCAGCATTATTTCCTTTAACATCACCAAACACCACAGATCTCCATTTCCTTTAAAATGGTGCTTTTAAGATTCTTTTTCCTTTGGTCCTGCAGGACTTCCAGACATATTGATAAACAAAAGCGGGCTGACTACTCTGGCATCTTGGCATGCAGTCATTTAAAACAGAGACACTTCCTAACTTGCGTAAAATTGAAACATTTGTTTGAGAATAATTAGTGCCTTAGCCCAAAAATGTTTGGCAGACTTTTCTAATTAGTTAAGAAAAATGATTGAGGCAGGCAGGCAAGTAAGCAGACTTTTTCAAGCATTCTGTGAAAATAATTTGGACCACACACTTGGCTGCAGAGCCAGATAACGTATGTCATTCTTTGCTATCTTAACAGGTAGGATAAAACGAAAAGCAACAAGAAAAAAAAACAACAACAAAAAAAACCCACCTCCACCAAAACATAAGATCAAGAGCCAGCCATCTGGCATATGAAATCTGTACTGAAAGGACTTTTCACTTCTGCTAATGTAGCTCTTCTGTTCTCTGAAGCACAATGATCAAGTCACACTGTGTTAGGCCCCAGCAAATTACTTATTTTCCTTTGTATTTCCTATTGTACTGTAAGAACCAGAGCTGAAAATATTCACTGTGAGTCACAGGCTGTGCGGGCCCCAGAACAATATTTGTAGAGTACTCATGCTGGGATAGCCAACTGTGTTTTCCTTCTCCAGGGATGTTTTAACGTGCAAAGCATGTTCGAGACAAACTGGGATCAGGACAATATCAAATCACCACATGCTTTAGTAGGCTGTGCAGCTTCCAGACACGTTTCCTTTCTGAGATCCTTCCAGAAATTAGTCTGCTAGCAAATGAAAACTCAAGTTGCCATGTCGTTTAACTATACGTAATCAAATTTCATGGCATTAGTTCAATATATGGCAATGTAATGCTACTTCAAGCACTTACTACTTCATACACTAATTCAACTAACTCAGGCACGTGATGCAGTTAAAACTTTTTGACATCCAGGCATATCAAGAACTCCTCACCTCTGCATTTTACATTATTTCAGTTTAGGGAGTAATCAAGGGAAAGAAAGTTTCAGATTTTAAAAAGAATTGATTCTAAATGAATCTATAAAACAAATGAGCTGGTCAAGCCATTAGATGTAAATGGATATATTGCAACTTAAGCTTAGATTTATGAAATAATTACATTTGCCAGTAGTATTTGCATATTTCCTATGTCTGCAGACTGAGTGGTAGCCATTTGGCTTATTACACTTTGATAACCACCTGGAACTCCTTCCTGGGAAAGTTCCCAAGTCTAGACACTAGAAATCACATATGTTTTCAATTATAAGAAACTATTACTGTAAGACCAACATAAATCTCCTACATCAACAATCAGTTGCCAATTATATCACATTCCACAATAAGCTTCTACTATAACTAATTTATGGAATGTTTGGCTTAGAAAATCAATAAAAAAGAAAGAGAGAAGTAAAAAATATCAGGTCCTGACATCAGAGTGAACATTTGAACCGAAACACTAGTTCAGTAAGGGAAAAATATCTGCAGTGAACTGGATGAACAGTACAATATCAGTTATAAACTAAAATACTTGGTTCAGCATACAATGACAGTTGTGCTTACTTGCAGTAGCCATCACATCCACTCCTGCACCATGTGTACCACATTCTGTGAAAAAGTTTTAACAAAGATATCAGTGATTAGATTTTTATTCTCTTGTTACGCTATACATCCACTATACGAGTGGCCAAAGCTGTAATTAGGCTTCTTGAACAATACAATAAAACCCAAGGGGATGTGCTCTGATTTCCATCAATAACTTGTAGTCATATGACAATAACATCTAAAACATCAACTACCTAAAAGTCAGCTCATTTTTTGGAAACTACAGAAAACAAAGATGATTCAAAATGACATAACCAAGAAAACAGCATTCACAAAACAAATTTCCATATAGGAAATAACAGACATTTTATATGTAAAGAGAAATTGCACAAAAGGACAAGTGAAAATACCTGAAATCACCCAAACCAAGAGAATATTTTCCTTTTTCATTTCCCACTGAGTGCCATGGATCATACTCATCTGCTTTCTGTAGCCAGGAAACATTAGCTTAGTTCTTTCAGATAGTACCTATTTTAATTTAAGCACAGTAGAGTTCTCTATGGCAAACCATTAAATGTTTCTGTAGAAATACAATAACTTGCAATTTTACTATCATTTGCAGTCTTAAATTTTGATTTAATTCTGAAAATTATCATTTCCCGCAATTTACAGATGGGAAGAAATGTCCAACAGTATAAGGATTAAAATCTTTGGTTACAGAGCTCAGGACTTAACATTACAGTCCCTTCCCAGGCAAATCACTCAATCTTTTTAAGCTATTGGTTTTCAAACAGGATGTGATGCAATATATCAGGGGCCATAAAATTGTTTTTGCCTGTGGTATATCTGAGTGCAGGACTGACAAAATAAGGCAAAGCAATAACCTACATTACTGTTTTGATCTGTTTTGTTCACAGTATCTCATAAAAAGCATTAACTGGAAACAATATATACAGCACCGCTTTTTTTTTCTGCTTCTCATTTGATAATACCTTTTGACTAAGTAAAGTTGATTGAGAATTTGTGTTGTTTATCAGATCTGAAAGGAAATTCCCAGATTCAGCCCAGACTTTTTCAATGACAGTGCTCATTTCGGCAGAGATCATTTGGTTTAAACGAGAGCAAAAGGTTAAAGTTCCTCCACAGTCAATGTTCAATAACCAGTGACAGGAGAGATCTCAGAGTCATGTGGGAGCTTTGAACAGTAGGCCACCACCTAACCAAAACCCATCCTTCCATTCTTCAAGCAAATCACTTTTCCAAGACCTAATTTCACCCAGATTTGGAATAAATTCATTTCTAGTATTTAGAAACCCAGAACACACACCATTTGTCTGCAAGGGCTCTCTTTAATACTAGAGGTGTATCTATTTTGCTATAAACTGAGCTCAGTCTTTTGCGGCTTATCAAACCGATCTGCCATAAAGCTCAGCATTTTAGAATCACCTCCACAATTACAAATGCTGAGATGACAGTATGTAGACTACGATTGAAGGAAAACGTGACACTGTTTAAAGACATGAACAGTCATTTGAAATCCAAGTGAGCCTATTTCTATATGTTCCTATAGGCTCCTACTGTACCTCAGCTGGAGAAGCTCCACTGTTGTCAACACAAACAAAAAGAATGAGGAAGAGCAAAACTTAATGAAGTTGTCTCCTGAAATAAAGTGACATATTGAATGTTATCCTGGTTAAGATAAATGAATTTCTTGCATTCCTATGACTGCATACCAGACTAGGAAAAATGAATACTTGCTTAACTGCTTGAATTAGTCTCTCCTAAACACTGAGAGCTGAAATTAAATTTACTCCAAATTTTATTCCCTAAAACACTTGAGAATCAAAGAGCTTCTGATCAGTGGAAAATATAACATTATGAGTAAAGTTTTTCCCCTCCCATCCTCTACAAGTTTGTTCCTTGAAAGAAAAAGAGTTCACCATAATAGGGGGTCAGCTAGGATTTACCTGACAAGAAATGAAGTCATAATATCCCTCCCATTACTACCTTTCATCAAAGGATTTTCCACAAGTCAGTATATGTAGCAAAGTAAACTAGTGAAAGCTAAAGGGAATTTTGGCATGGGACACTCAAAGTCACTCTCTATTTCTCCATCACAATGTCTTTAACCTTCAAAGCATGGATGTGTCAACACACATTTAATTTGAAACGTCTACCAATAGTAATAGAGAGATCCATTATCTCCTCCTGTAATGTAGAAGTGATCTACAATCCAAATAATTCTGAATAGTCCAAGTGTTGCTAAAAATACAAAGCAATGCAGTTAAATACATTTTACAACAGCTAACTTTGGAACAGTGAATGTTCATCTTGGTACTCCCTCCTTCCTTTTAAATAAATGACAGCATGTTGCCTTCCATGTTAACATATCTATTTGCATAATTCAGTGGTTCACTCAAGCCAAAAAACCAAATCCAAAAATAAATCAGGAAAACCCTTAGAGAAGCACAGACATGAGTGAATAGTGTCGAATTAGAGTTTCTCCCGAAACAAAGGTCATTTTAAAAAGCCACAAATTCTTAGTATCATCATCAGATTAAACCAGGTATAATTGCAAACTAAATAGTTATCTGAAAGATCCTTTCATGCATAGCACATTAATTCATCGCTCTTCATATTTCTTAATTAACCACCTTGTAGCACCAAGTTATATCATTGTTTAACTTTACCTTTAAGCAATTCCTGAGAGTAACACTGTGTGAGGCAGGGAGACTTTGAGGTGGTTTTAATGGCATCTTCAAAGAGTAAAGACTTGGCTCAGGACTGAAAAATGAAAGAAACTCACACTTAGTCTGGAAAAAGAAAGAAAACCACTTTTGGATTTAGATTAGTCATTCAAAAGCAAAGAGCACCTGCCTCTTCTCTTCTAAAGAACTCTACATGTCTGGTAATTTTTCACTCACATGTATCACTTCCATGAAGAACTTAAAAATTTATGTGCTTTGAGATGCTCCTATTATCTTTTTTTCAGATTTAGGTTCTGGAGAAAAAGCCCTGAACTTCTAAATAAAATGCACACTTCTGACAAGTGGTCTAGTGCTGCAGAATGATTTTGATATATCTATTCTGCTCAGTACTAGTAGAAAATCACCAAAGGCCATCTCCCACTAAAAAGCTGTGGACTGTTAATTTCAGAATTATAAAGGTATGCAAAATACAGAGCAGCACTTGACTTTTTTATTGCAGGAGCTCATGATGTTTTTAGATAAATTTCAACGAAAGCTGTACATTTTACTTTGTTACATCCTTCTGAAAATCCGTGTAAACACGTTTGTATGCAGAAATTTTAATCCTGACGCTTCCTAACTGTTGAGTGCTTGACTTTAGAATCATAGAATCACAAAGATTGGAAAAGATCATCTAAGACCAACCATCAACCCACCACCCACTATGCCCACTAAACTTTGCATGCAATAAGCCTTTTGAGCACCTTTATTTTTGAGAATTCAAATTTGTGTGGCTCCCATACATGAGTCTACATGTACTGTACAGCTGCTGTATTAACAAAAACAAATTAAAGGGCATATGCAGATAAAGTGCATTTGAAGAACAAGGCCATGACATACAAATAATGAACCTAAAGGAGCTAAATCACGAAAGATTTGTTGAATTCACAGAAATATCTGTTGAACGTAATCAGCCCAATAATCCTTAGATTAAAATTCAGGAATAGGTCATGGCATAAGAAATTGAATCAATGAAGGCAGTTCATTCAGTTGTGTCAAGTACTCTATGGTTTGAAGAACTCTAGATCACTCTATGTTACAACAAAATGCAGAAACAATGTGGAACAGCTATCACAAACATTTTCATAACACATGAGCAAGTCCAACTGGCCATAACGCCAGAGCACATTTTTTTCCCCAGGATATCAGAAGCAGGTTTAATTATAAAGCTGCAATGAAATCACCAAAAATGAAGATAAATAGAATACACCATCTAGAAATAATGTGGGCGTGCTAGCTAGGAACTGATGCCTGTGGTATGTACTGCAGTCAGTAATCTGATTGGGATCAGATTGTCTGATACATTGCAGAATTACAAGAAACTCCATTATTTAGTCTTTGAGATGCTAGCGTGGCAAAAACTTTTGCTACAGCTTAGATGAAGATCTCAAAATGTAAAAAGCTTATGATCTGAGCATATTGCATCTATGAACATACCACAGGTTCTCATTTGCAGTTGCAAGATGAAAGAAAATCTGGGAGTAAGATTGTAGCAACCTAGTCACTGGTCACAACGTGTTACTGGGAGGAACAGTTTATTACTGATTACATGGTAAAATTATGAAAAGCACATACTTCTTGTGAAATACTTACTATGGGATAATTTTTCTTTGTCGTTCTGTAACAGCTGTAATGAGGTACATTTTTATTTCTTGCTTTGCTTTCACAAGCAGAGACAAGAACCTTATTGAAGCATGATCACAATTAAAATAAAAGATTAAAAATGACAAAAAGAATGGCAAACATTCTACCTTTGTGGCCTTCAGAGCAGTAAGGGAAAGCAGTAAGCTCAGCAAACTGGCAAATGTATTTTGAACTAACATTGAAAGAACAGTGTTAAGTAACAGCAGCTAAGGCAGGGCATATAAATGTAGCGACACAGTGAAGTTCTCATACTCCCACTGTTTCACAGTCGTTGAAATGGTACAGCGCTGCCACAAAAAGCTTTTCCAGGTGGTTTTGAATGACAACAGTAATCCTTTATCCTCTGCTTCAGGTCAAAGCTGAGAAAATGGAAGAGGTACTTGAAACCTCTTCTCTCAAGCATATAGGGGGATGGAGGGCCACACACACCTAAGGGATCACACAGGAGTAGAATGCCTACCTATGAGACCTACTGTAAGTTACCTGCTTTTAGCAGAGGAGTTGGCTTGACCTCTTGAGGTCCCTTCCAACCCCTGTGATTCTGTGACTCTTTGGCCAGCTACTTCCTTTAAGCTTCTCATAAACATTCAGAACCTGCAAGCTGCTGGCAACTAGCTCAAGTTTAGGATTATAGGGCTACTCAATCAATTCTATCCTCCATCTTCTTGGTCTCCCCTACCTTATGTCATCTTTGGCCTCGAACTATCCCTGAGTTCCTAAGCTCTCTCCCCTGTACTCATCCATCAGCAACTGGAATGATGCCAAAATAAAAGCCATCTCTACCCCATGGGAATGCACAATAAGAAAAGCACCATTGTTATGTGCAGCTTGTCAGATGAGGAAGCAAATGGGGTAGGGAAGGGTGAAACACTGGGAAGAAATCAGGAAATAAATAGCACTGATCTTTAAAACAAAAATCTCCCTTTCATTCAGGGGGTAATTTTGCTCATGAGATCTCTGGAACTTCAGGCACATAACTATAAAGCAAAGAAACAGGTGGAAAGGAATTTGTGTGAATTCAGTAGACCATTCCTCTTTCCATTTGCAGACAATTCTCAATCAATGGCAGCTCCAAACTAAGAGATGAATGCAAGTCATTAATTATCACTTCAGAATCAATTGTTACACCTGAGACATAAAACGAAGTATTGTTAGGCATATATAGTGATTCTCACCATATACAAACTTAAAACATACCTTAATAACCTGTAGCAGAGCTCTTTTTGCCTGTTATCAACATTAGACAGCAAAATAAGTAGAAATTGGGAAGCCATTTGAGATGTTAAAAGCTAAAGTTGAGATGATAGAATTGTTTGAGTTGGAAGAGACCTTAAAGGTGATGTAGTCCAAAGTTACAGAAGGCAGCCAAGCAGATTTAACAAAAGAATAATTAAAACCTACAAGAAAAAGTCAGAATATGATCAATACAATGGGGAATTCTGCAAATTTGTTCCCACTGTATTTTTACACTATCCCTTAAAAAGGAGGCATTGATATGATTTCTACATTAACTCACATTGTGAGACTAGGAGAAGTTACTCTGCTTTTCTGAACCCAAAGAAACACAATATTTAGTCACAATTTGTGATGATTGCCTTGGTAGCAGTTCCAGAAACTGCAAGCATGCCCATACCCTACCCATTATGCTGTACAATGCACACAGCCCTCCAATCCAAGTCAGGAAATAGGACTTAAGACAGAACTGTGAGGACTGATCCTATGCTCAGTGGAGGCAGTGAGGATTCACCACTAAATAAGAGAACTATTAAAGAGGTTGCCTACAAGAAAGAGGGTAAGAGCTGTTTCAAAAGAAAGGAGGAATGAAAATAAACAGCAACAAAAGACTAGCACCGATGCAACAGCAGCCCTAATGCAATCAGGGACAATTGGTGACCTAAATGAAAATAAGAGGTAGGAGCATACATTTCCAATGTGCTGTATCATACATTAAATGTGCACCTTGTTCTTCCATCTCTCATTTGGTCTAAAGTGCACAAAACAATCTATCCCTACATATTTATGCAAGTATGTTTTTCAAGTCCTCAGCAAGGAAAGAAGAGTATTCATTACTTGGCCTGGGGTGAAATGAGCCATACATCAATAAATACAGCAGCGAGCAAAGGGAGAAAAGGCAGTCAGAGCAGGGCGTAACTAGCAGGTAAATAGATAGAAAAAAGAGGAAGAGGTGACAGTAAGAACTACAGAGTTAATCTGAGACAATTCAAACGATAAATAGGGGGGAGGCACAGACTGCAAAAACGGAAAATTTCATCAACAGCAGTGACACACTAACACACATTTCCAGGATGGATGGACTCAGGGATTAGACAAGGCTCAAGGAACAGCTGCACGAGTATTTTACTGACAAAACACACAGACCATATAGACAAGATAAATGAATATTATGCCCCAGTATCAACAGGGATGCACAGCCAACCGATTCCCAAAATTGTACCATATCTTCCAGGAAAAGAGATTGAAATGCTACGGGAGCACCAACTTACACTGTTGCTTTACTCTATGAAGTGATATAATATTCTAAATTCTCAACAAGAAAAACTGCCTTGTAAATTCTTCAGAAGTTAGGCTGGAAAAATCAAATAGACATTTACTTTCCTAATTAGATATTAGGATGACAGCAGGAATTAAGTATGGAAGAACCATATCCCAGCTCAAGACAGACACGTTACATGCTCATTTCAGAGACAAGGCAGAGACTTTGGCTAAGTATTAATAACAATAATAATCCTCAAACAAAGAAAACAAAACCCAAAACAGCTACCCTCTGGAGGAATGACTCCCAGGAAATTTAAAAATAAAGGCTAACAACACAAGCACAAACAGAGGCACTAAGCAGAGTAACTTCCCCAGAGGAAGCACAGTAGGTTTCATCTCTCCTACTCCAGAACTGGAATCTAAGCAGCCCTAACTTCCAGCTCCAGTGAAAGTGGATTTCTGCTACATCAAACATTCTTGATATTCTTTGTATTATCCATAGTCAGATTAGAAGTTTTCTGGAAAGAGATAACTGGAAAGAGATAAGTACATCATTTGTCCCACAGGGCTGACCAGGGCTATCCCTGCACCGACCGCTCAACACTGACACACGCGCTGGCAAATAGCACGAAGCAAAAGGACCCTGCTGAAAAGTACTATGTCAGGATAAGGCTCAGATGTGAATTCATGCAGTTCTGAGACAGGAGTGCAAACATCTGCTGTTAGAGACAACAAGCTCCTCCTCACTAACAGAATGCAGCTCCTTTAAGTTGGTACAACAGAGCAAAATGTCAGCTCCTCTAGAATTCCCCAGGGCTAGGGAAACCACTGCAGGATGCGCCATGGCACTGGATCAGCAATCATGGAATTACTTGAGTTGTAAGGGACCCTTAAAGGCCATTTAGTATGAGCTCCTGCACTGAACAGGGACACCTACAGCTGATCAGGTGCTCAGAGCCCCATCCAGCCTGACTTGAAGTGTCTCAAGGGATGGGGCACCCACCACCTCTCTGGACAACCCGTGCCAGTGCCTCACCACACTGACTGTACAAATTCTTCCTTATATCCAGTCTAAATCAATCCTCTTTTACTTTGAAACTATTTCCCCTTGTCCTTTCACAACAGACCCCACTAAAGAGTCCGTCCCTTCTTTCTTACAGCCCCTTTAGGTACTCAGAGACCACTCTCAGGTCTTCCCGGAGCCTTTTCTTCCCCAGGCTGCACAGCCCCAGCTTTCAGCCTGTCCTCAACCTCAACTGGAGGTTGGTGCAGGAGTGGATGGCAAGAACTTCATGCCCAAACAAGCTCTCAAACATCCAGAAATACAATAGAGCAGTTTTTATCCTAAGATGAAGTTTGGCCTATATTTACATGAGCATAAAATGACTTAGAACAATTTATTTCCTTCCATACTCATATGTGCTAGAGAATCCAAACTGGAGGAAAAGTAGAAATAAGAGTACTACTGTGCATGCGTGTTAGTCAGACAGGGTGCACCTTCTGCAGGAGTTTGAGAAGCGTTTTGGGGATCAGGATAGGCCCTGTAAATATGGACATACGTGTACATCTTAACAGCACTGAGTTCTCAGCCACTGGGATTTTCACAAGGCAGCTGCAGAACCATGTCTGGCTGCTCTCCACCTGCTAAGGCTCAGAGGACTGTGTCTGGCAGCACAGAAAATGCAACGTCTTCACGAGAATTATGAGAAATCACACACAAGGTAACAGCATCAGAGAAGCAGGGGGGGACATACAGGACAGGAGTGAGTTTCAGGGCCATCTGAAGGAAGACATTCATCAGCACAAGGAATGAGCTTCAGAGTGAGTACAGACGAAGCCTGAAGACATCAGATGATGGCAGGAAGAGTCATTTCAGCTGCTGCAATGAACTGTGTAACAGCTCTCAGCTTATGGTCATGGAAAATGGGTGAGCAGGTTTTGATATCAGCCATCACATCTCTCCAGAGAAAGAATTTCTCATCTCACATATTCCCATTTTAGAGAGATGGACCAATAATTTGTGGCCAACTTTTTTTTTATAATCCATTTTTTTTCCTTTGAAAAGCACACCTGGAAGTTCAGCAAAGTGAAAATCATAATAGAATATACAATCAGTCATTCTAACTTTATATTTCACCTGACAAACCTACATCTGAAACTGAGTGTCCACCAACATCCTTTCAATCTTTGGCGTTAAAAATGCTTTTTGCCACTGTAATTGCTAACATTTGAAAAATCAGCATCAGGGAGTCAGACCCACGAGTGCATGTAATGAGTAGCAACGTGAAGTAATTTATTTCAAGTTTATTTCTCAGGGAAACCGTTACATGCAAAAGAAGAAAACCCAGAAATCTTAAATACCTGGTATTTACCAGTGAGGAAATGCAACTTACAAATGGTTAAAAATAGACTGAAAAAAGATTGTGACTACTCTGAATAAAATCAAATCTTCTCTTTTTTCCAGAGATGCACAAATTAACTTCTAACTTGCAATAAGGAAAAATTGGCTGAAAAGTGACGCAAGTTAAATAAAAATACATGAAAGATAAATCACCTTGTCAGCTGTGCTTTAAAATTAAAGCCCATAGGTGGCTCCAGCTCTGGAAAACTGCTGCCCACGTGGCCTGCCCTCACAAAGGCAATGCCCCCAACAATAAGGGAAGCCTGAATGCCTGCAGCTCAAGCACCACGGGATGGGGAAGCTCCACCTGTGCCAACCTCTGAAAGAGTATTTGTTGAAAATGGAAGCAATGGTATTTGCCACACAGATTGGCAGTTAAAATGAATCTTTTCTCAGCCAGGGAACATTGTGGTTCCTTTCTAATGCTTGGCTTGTGCTGTTAGGGGGCTTTCTCAGGGACTCTCTGTATTGACAACAGCTCACCTCTCCCTGAGTGGATTTCCCTTCAAAGTGATGGGAGGAACAAAAAAAAAAAAAGGAAGGTGGTGAAGAGAAACAGTACCATTTGCAACCAAAGTAACAACAAAACTTCTAACAAGATGAACCAATCCCTTTTGTTCTGGGGTAAAACATTCCCACTACACAGGCAAGCCAATTTCAGCTTAAGTGGGCCTTGCCAAATGTCTGACATGAGATATGTTTTAGAAACACAGACCATCTAAAAGAGAAGCATTTAAATCACCAGGGTGTATTGATTTCTTGCAAGAACCTCAGTGCTCTAGATGTAATGGAAATGTAGCAACCCACGTTTCCTCAAAAAATGGTACTAAAAAAGAGTCTGTTGTGAAGGTTCTGCAGTTGGCCAACCCCTGCAATGCACGGCATGGCTGATGTTTCTCATTTTTGGTTGGTTGGATTTTGACAACAGGATGCAATGCATGCATTTCTAAGGTACACCATTTCTAAGAGATTCCTGTGCCAGGAAGGTTGAGTACAGATAGAACTAACTCAATTAATCATGCAGCACTATGGCAGTCTAATCACGTTGTAGGATGCAGACGAGAAATGTCATAACAATCCTTGGAGTTCGTTTATCAAAGTACCATTCCATCCGCCATACATTAAACATCAGCTACTGAACAGAGGTTCATGCTAATTTCAACTTAATTGGAATCCCAACGCAAATGCCAGCTCCTCCACCTCACTAAGGGTCTTCTAGCTGCAAAATGAAAGCTGCTAAGTATGTTTGGTTAAACAAATGCACCAGAGGAGAAGGAACAAATATGGATGGGTCCCACTCTGCCCATAACTCTATGTGGCTGACTCCCAGTGAAGATTACGAGGGCTATAATTACCTGGAAGATGATGAAATTTGGCTCAATAACCCTTGCTCCAAATTTTCACATACAGCTGGATAGACAGAAAACAGCAGAAAATATTGATCATACTATAAGAATAATAGGTTGGAAGCGGCTGAAAAATGATAGTCAAATAAATTTTAGTGTCATGCAGTGGTATCGAATTTGATTCATTTTCTATGTAAATAAGCCTAAAGGAAGAGAGAATAAAACTGCATCACTGAACATGATCTAGATACATTGCTCAAATCAAATAAGGAAATCAGACTTATTTTGAATACGAACAACAACTAACAATGGGAGAGGAACTTATTCGAGGGGGCCCCTCGAATAAGTTCACATTAAGCTGGAAGTTCATCCTCAGTTCCTTCACCACCAAATCTATGAAAATCCTAGAGAGTTGCCCTGGGCGCTGCCTGAAAAAGCAGGAATACAAAGAAAGCACTGTCAGTTGGACTTCATTTTTATAAATACAATTCAGTGGTTAATCCCTTATAACAGTTGCAAATACTAGACACTCATCTGGTATACTTGCCAAATAAACAAAATAGTAGGCCAGTTCTCTATTGCCTCTGGTTTAAAGAGGCTCTTTTTCCCCCCCTCCATGAATTATAAAATCTGCAAATTATTAGAGTGCAAATTCACAAGTTTCTACTGTGTTTACTTAATGTGCATTTAAAACCTACTTTATTGGCTCCTAATTAAATACGCCTTTGAAGCATCAGTCAGAAGCATTACCACACTCTCCTAATCAGCTTGTTATTTTCTCTTCACAATTATTTTCTGATTTGTCATTTCAAGTTGTTGCCTTTGTAAGCAATTCAAAACTAGCTTTTACTATTTCTACTTAAATCCAGTAAAGGATCTTCCTTACTGAAAGTACTGTAAGATATTAATTTATCCTGTCAGAGCCCCCCCCTTTTTTTTTTTAAGAATAGTTTTCAAGTATGTGAGAACTAAGGTGAGAGCAATATAGGGTATGTTACAAACCATAGAAGTTACTTGAATAAGAAGCAGAAAAGAGCTCAGATGAGAAAGGAATTGATGGATATTTTTTTTTGTTTGGGAAAGGAAATGAGTTTCTCAGCTATAAAAAACATTTTCAAATCAGCCAAAGCCTATGGACATAATTCGGTTCAAATTCAACAAACATCTTTGGCTGAAGAAAACAGTGAAGAGAAATGCTCCAAAATGTCATAACTAACTTCTGAAGGATAGGTATTCTTTCAAGCTGGATTTACAAATAGGCATTGGTCTCGGATAGCAGAAGGCCTTCTCAGCACTGATTCCCTGGAGACTCCAGGAGGATCTCCAAGCAGGCCTATACTGTGCACTAGGATGCACATCCCCCCCTTTTCTCTTACAGTGGATTTACTTGGCGTGACGAAACTTACTCACTGGAACAGAGACAGTGAGATGTACAAAACCTCCTATACTAATTTAAATAACATTTTCCTAGCTCTAAAAGGGGAATAATGCCTCAGCAGAAGACCAGATTAGCAGCTGGAAGCAGTCACCTTTCCAACCAGCCCCACTGCAGGTGCAGCAGGGTGCTCAGTGGTGTTCACCTGCAAGATTGGTAAGTGGCACAGAGTAGCAGCTTGGGCAGCACCCTCAGAGATGCACACTCTATTTGCAGCCCTGCTTCTAGTGACTGTGTATTTCATTTTCTGAAATAGCAATGCTAAGTTTGGCAAGTCTGTACGTCACAGCTATTTCTTCTTATTATTTATTTTTACTTCATTTCATGCAATTATTTTTTGAAGCTGGAGACGGTAACTTACTTTGTGAATTAAAGCCTTCTTCCATTCCTACATTATCTATAAACAGACTGCTTTTTTTTAATAAACTCATGGATTATTCATGCATAAAAATACTGTATTCAAATACATTACTGCCTACAGTCTGTTTGTTTACTACTTGCTGCTCTTACAGCTTCAATTCTTTATGTCATACACAATTGTAAATCACATGGCATTGTTTCCCATCCTGGGCTGGATGAGTGAAAATGTTATGAAAGGAGAAGAAAAAATGAGAGACTTTAAATGAGAGACTTTACAACGAAGATGAAGCATTTTCAGAATGTAGCTGTCAGAGCAAGTATATGCTTGCAGTCCCATACATGCAAATATAACTCAAAAAAAAAAAAAAAAAGACCAAGGTAGTTCAGGAAAGCCTCAGTCATTCAGACATTGTAGTATTTAAGTCTTTGCAGTACTCATTTAATTGTAAATAGTTTGATTCCTTCTAGAAGGGAGCATATATTGAAACAAGCATAGTAAGACAAAGGTCCCTAGAGCTCAAACTTAAACCTCCGCAAACAGCAAAAATAAAATGGAGACAGAAATGGAAAAACTGCAGTTTGCTCTTGGTTTGCAGAAGCTTCTGTTCAATTCATTTACTGAACTGTGAATCTTCACTTCAGCAGCATTAATGAGAACAGATACAAAAAGCTTTCAAACTTAAACAAAGAAATGGCTGCTACTTTAGAGTATTTTCAAACATTTTTCAGAGATTAATGTATGAGGCAGATGCTAGAATACTGGCACACAATACTTTAATTTACTTCAGCATCTCTTCAGGCAGTGGCTTCTCTATTACGGCTAGTTCTCAGAACACAACAAAATGTTATTGCAGGGCACCTTTAGATTAAAATCCCCAAATAAGCTGTTAGACTTTACACACATCAATCTTTTGTAAGTACAATAAGGCAGATTTAACTGTTTTTTTACTTTCATTTTAACAACAAATGCTATTATCTATTATCTGTTATATAAGAAAGTTATATTAAAAAGACCCATGGAAAGGATTAGAAAACAATTCCATAAACGATAAAATAGGGGCAGAGCGTTATTACAGAGGAACGTGAGCAAGTGTATTGCCAAAGTTGCTTACTGAATGTCGAATAATCATCTTTAGAAGTTGAAATAATTAACTTTGTTTCAAACTAAGGCTAACAAGAAATTCAGGAGTTATTGAAGAGGTAGGAGAAATTAAAAAGTAAAAAATCCACATAGTAAATACTAATTGATAGTCGTGATAACGATCAATGTTTTAGCTAAGCTAATGAGGATGAATAGTGCCTGGCCAGTAACATGGCTTGATCTGCAAAGCCTTGAGTGGAAACCAGCTCCAGGGAAACCATGATATGGGAACACGACACTAGTTTGAACGCCACTTAAGTCTAACAAAAAAAAAAAACAACACAACCTACATTTAACCAGCTGTTGGTTTTCCACAAACACCAGCTTCAGGTGCTGGGAATTTCTACAGCTGGAATAGGTGCTTGACAAGGTGGATGAGTGAACATGGAGTCAATTTTCAAAGTTACTAACAGCCACATAATTACTCCAGTGTTTTAAACAGAGCTTTATCCAGTTTCCTGCTAATGCCACATGCCATTGAAAAGACCTCTAAGATCATCTATTCCAAACACCCACCCACTAAACCATGACTTTAAGTACCACATCTATAAGTTTCTTTAGCACCTCCAGGGACAGTGGCTCCAGCACTTCCCTGAGCAGCCCAAAATAATAAAATTATGCATTTCCACATCTTACTACCAGAAGACTCCCAAGCTCTCTGTCAGGGCTGCTGGTGAGATCCAGAAGGATCAGGCAGATGACAGGACCTGAAAAATCTGAGTTTTACTTCAGGAAAGAACTTTCCATAAAGTCCTGTTTCACTTCATTGTAGGCTTCAAGCCCAATGTGGAACAAATTAACATAGTGCTGTGACTTATTGGACAGATGACCTCCCAGTGACCTACTGGAGCATTATAGCTTCAAGATTGAAATTTTCCACACTCATCATAAAAATAAAAGTCAGAATTTTTCATTTATCCGCGTTCATTTTGTATCTGAAATTCTGATAATGTTTTTATATTTTTCACCTTTCTGAGAGCTGATATAATAACTCTTGCTCTGCCTTCTGTGTCTCTGCTCCTCTGTTCCTCTCCCCAGCCAAAGGGATTGCCTCCTCCTCCTCTTGCAGAGCTTACAGAGATGTCTGTGCACACTCTTCCTCCCTTTTTGGCAGTTCTTCTGGCTCTAATTTCCGTAGCAGGAAACTCACCTCACTAATAAATCAAAGAGCTCTGGAAGAGGTGACTCATCACCTTCCTGTAAGCAGTTAAAATAAAAATGGACTACGTCCATTTCTGTGGTCTCCACCGCTCTCTTCCTAAGTTCCATTTCCCCACCACGTACCCCAAACCATCTCATCTCCTTGAATTATTTTCAGCCTTCAGTACAGCATACTAAATCTTTTCAGGTTGCGTTTTGTCATGTCATTTTTTCCTGCTTACCGTCTACCTGCTATACTCACTGGTCTTCTGTGACATGGAGGTCTGTCTCTGTTCCAAGATGTGGCCAATGGTCAGATGGCAATGTAACCTTGCACCTTTCTCTTAATTCAAATACAATAGAGGACATCCCCAAAATTCAATTAATTTTCTTCCAGTCCTATAGCAAAAACACAAGCACTCCTGGATGTGAACCTATTATCTCCAGTGTGCATTTTGATCACATGAAAGGTATGAACCCACAGAGCCAGCCCTGTGCCACTTCCACATGTATCTTGTGACAAACCGTTTGTCATGCAACATGGGAATGGAACTGCTCTGTGGCCACATTATAGGCATGAGGCCATAGCATCTGGCACCTAAGGGCTTCCAAAAAAGGTCATCTGGAGGTTGGCAAGAGGGCAGCATCACTGCCTGACAGAAACAGCAAAACAGCTCTGCAAACCAAACTGTATTTACAATAAAATGGTTTCCAGATTTCAAACAGAAAACAGTTCTCTCTTTTACACAACAATCAGCAGATTTAACAAACCATCCCAACTACATACTGACAGTGCAGACCTCTGAGCTGCCTCACTGACTACTTAACGGCTCCAAATTCTCTCAGAGTAAAGCTCCACTACTACAACACCATCTGCTAGAGCAGATCCACCACACAAATTCTCAAGGAAATGAGCAGAGTTGCATCCAAGCCCTGCACCAGCAGATCCCTTCCTTCTTTAGTACTGAGCTCCGTACATGATCGTTAATGAGCTTTCTCACGGTCCATCTCAGAAGAGGAACACTGTTAGCTCATTTCCAGAATCTATAATGAGTGTTAAGGCATAACCATGCAAAACTCCAGCAGATAAAAGGGAAGCTGCTGACAGTACAGCAAAGATTTGCTGTTTGCCCATTTTTACTAAACTGAGATCACTATTTTCAAGTTGAAAGATTACTTTTCAGTGAACAAAAGCCAAGCCAGGCAGAAGAGATGTTCTTAATAATAACAGTTTACAGGCCAAATGTATAATTCATCCTGGCTCCAGTTTCCAGGAAAGTGAAACATATCCATCCAGCCAAGGCTGCAGCCCCACCTCACACAGTGCAGCCAGCACATCACTACCCTTCTATACTGGTTTGCAGTTTGCCTGCAGCATGCACAGTGTTCCCATGAGAGGTTCTGCTGTCCAGGGCCTCTGCAAGGGTCAACACACAGCCACAGCAAGCCCAAACATGCACGTGCTGCTCATGGCCCCAAGCACACGCAGACAAACAACACAAAGGTATGTCCATGCCCCCACCACGAGCCACATGCCTCTGCAACCCAGCTGCTCACTCTTGGCCCCCATCCCCAGCACAGCACTTTCTGGGTTATCTTTGCTTTTAGCCCTCTAACAGCGCTTTGATTTGGGGTTTTAAAGCAACCCCTTAGTATTCATCTGTATCTCTCCACATTTGCGGGGTTTATATTATTTATCTTTTCCATTTGATTAACCAGCTGAAAAAAAAAAATCGATAGCAGTGCATTTTATAAAAGTTCCAGAAAAGCTCTCCGTTGTGTATTGTGCATTGTGCTGCTATTTTAGGAGCCAGAAGAAAGTTTGCAAATCTATATAGACAGTTTGGCAACCTGCTTTTTCTCCCTTCACCCTCTCTATTGTTTAGGACAACACAGGAATCTTTCTATGGCTCAGCATGGTGAAAAATGATATAAAACAGCTTTGGTCCATTTTTCTTTCCAGGGTTTTTTTTTTCCTCCACCAGTAAGAAAGTTAATACTATGGAAAAAGCTGGTCAGGAGGATCAAATGTTTATGCAGGACGTCATGCTGCTTTGGTGTGCCAACTCTCCAAGAGTCCATAAGGAAGCCAGCCAGACAGGCTCTGAAGCCTGCACCCTGACCCCAGCGACCTCTTAATTTTTCAGAGTTTATCTAGCCCCATCCCAGCAGTACTTGCATTGAAATCAATCCCTCTGCTCCTGGATATTTGGCAGAAGGGGACTTCCTTCATATGGAAAACTGTTTAATACGAATTTAATGGGCTGTCTAGCCACTGTAAACCCCCCAGCACCCTCCCTGAGTCTCCCACTGGCAAGTAAGAATGAAATAATATGCTTGAAATAGCCCTAATTCTTTTCCTCAGTGTGGTAGTTTTTCTAATAAGCAATTTTTTGAAAAAGTCATAAAATAGAAACTAGCAGCTACATCTGAATGACATCTAATTTTCCTTAACAGTCCCCCTGCCCCATCCCCTTCTATTTTGTGTGTGTGTGTGTGTGTGAATTGTTTCCTCATATGTACATTTGTACCATCAGGAACAGGTAGCAGTGGAAACAAAAAAGTCTTCATTTTAAGTCAGAAAGCTTGCTAGCAAACCACATTTATGCTAGACTACTTCTATACCACAAAAAAAAAAGTGCAAGCAACAAGTTTATCTTTGGTTGTAAAGAGTAAAGACAGGGCTTCACACCAGGGCCACAACTCCTAGCTACAAAGAAGCTCAAAAGAGGGAAATCTGTAGATACCATGGTTTTCCCAGAAATGTCAAGGTGAGTTTGGGTTAATTTACTTTTATTTTGTGTTTTTCCTTGTTATTTTTGAGTGTCAGAATTTTGACTCTGGAATAAAAATGGCAGAGCAGAACAAAGCGACAGATGCGACTAGTAAGTTAGCTGGGCAATATGTGAGTATTTGCACTCATGATAAGAGTTCTAACATCCTTTCAGCAAGTCATTACACCAGAACAACACACCCATATGCGCTTTCAGAACAACCTACACTGTTGTACTGAAATGCCACATGGCAACATTTTGCACAGAGTTGTGAAGGATTCTGCTTTGCACTCCTGTAACAGGTAATCTCCTTTATTGCAGCAATATATCATATGGAAAACAGCAGAAGGAAGACTGAAAACTTCCATGTGGACTTTGTTTATACCATCATTTAAGTCAACATTTTGGGGTGAATCAAAAGAAACTAGCTGAAAGTCTAAGATTAGAGATGGAGCCCAATCCACTGCTCCCAGACTCTTCCATATTCCCCATCTTTGCAGAAATCACCTAAGAGACTGCTGCTTCCATCTTTTTCTCTCATAC
The DNA here is from genome assembly GCF_038088225.1 of Cyrtonyx montezumae. Classification (NCBI taxonomy): domain Eukaryota; kingdom Metazoa; phylum Chordata; class Aves; order Galliformes; family Odontophoridae; genus Cyrtonyx; species Cyrtonyx montezumae. Next base: position 28,017,914 of record NW_027071903.1, on the reverse strand, counting down.
AGGAGGAGGATTAGGTCTGAAGGCTGTCCAGGCTGCATTCCTTCTGCCTTCCTGGCCTGCCAAGGATGGGGTAGAGCAATAGGAGTGGAAGAAGCAGCCTCCTTGCCATTGCATGCATGCAACAGATCACAGCCTCAGCCTGAAGGCCAGTGATCAAAATAAATACGACACTCTTCATGTGGGCTGCCAGAGAGAATGCTCTGAAGGGGAGAAATGAAAACAAGAGAGGAAAGAATGAAGGAAAAACATGTTCAGATGAAGCCTGGTTGCTTTTTTTGTCTTATTGGTTTTTTTGATGCTTCACCCTAAGACTCACTTCTGTTTCCCATGGTTTTGAGCTCTCAGAAATCTCAGGATGCCTACACATCAGGAGCTACAGTTTTCAAGAAGGAGCTCAGACTTACTCTACTTGGCAACAAACAATATGCTCATCCCTCACTTCTTATCTACATTGTACTTGGTGGCAGAGCCCTGACATTACAGAAGTCTCAACACACCATATGTGCTGTTATACATGGCACAGATCACGCACTGTAACCACAAAGATCCTAAAGGTATGAGAGAAGGAACTCTTCTGAAAAATTGCCTTAAGTGATCAATAAAATCTGCCTTTGGAAATAACAAGTTACGATGCACTGTGAGGTAAATTATCCAAGACCACAAATATACCCAATCAGCTTCAATTGTGCAACACTTCTGTTGGAATTTCACTAAATGCACTGTGTTGGGTAACTAATGAAACAGCAGAAAAGTGAAATATTGTGCATAAGGGTGGTTTACAGGAAAAAATGTGCAATTAGTTATGTTTGTTCAATACTTTTGTAATGTGATCATGGTACTATGTAACCATGACTACTGAAGCCACTTTTTGAGGGGCCTGCAGTTTATCTTACAAATATTTCACCAGGACTGCTTTCCCCACTGCCAATCTTTCATTGTAAGTGCTCTTTGCTTGCCCCCAGAGATCAAAGAGATGTTTTTGCGGTTTGCTGTTACATTCACATTCCTGCTCCCTCCTCTCTTCCTTCCTTCCTCAAGCTTCCCTTGCTAAAGGCATCACACAGCAGCCTCAGGCATGACTCACACGCACATATAGGGGCATCAAACACACAAAAAAGTCTCAAAAAGCACACCAGAAATAGTGGAATATCCTCCATTAGGGCAGCTGAGGGAAAGTTTTACCAAACACTTTAAAAAAAATTAGTTACAGCTCTTCTCCGGGCATGTAATTAGATAATGGTCAACTGAGAGCTTGGCTCAAGACCAGCTACAGCCAATCATGAAAGACCTCATCTATTGCTTGTTTTCTTTTCATCCTACCACAGAAAACAGACTTGCACACTTAGAGATTTCCTCACAAGCATTTGTTCTCCATGGATTAACACAGGCATTTTTTCTGTTCTGTTTTACCCAGGAGGTTAGCCAGTCAAAAGTTGACTTACCTTAAGCAAAACCTAAATTGATATTTTTATTTTCCTTCTCAAATAGGTTGAACAACTCCATGAAAGACATGATTAAATATTACTCCTGAACGACTCCATAAATAACTCTTGCAAACAGTGCACTGCAGCACTGAATACTTCAGCTCCCAGCTAGTGGAGTGTCCAGTCCAGTGGGACTCAGCTACAAGAGATGCTCAGGACTTCTCCAGATGATGAACATCATCTCCATTGTGAATATTCACAACCACACATTTCAAATTCACTGCCATAAACAAATCTATTATATAACACTTGAATTTGTTGTCAAAGTTAACAGCCTTGTCAGGATCTTCCCATGTCAAAACATTTACGCAAAAATAATTGAGGAAGAAAACAAAGGAACAGAGTTCAGAGTGAACAGTTAAAAATACTTTCCTAGATTTTTTTAATTATTATTTCAGTTTTGTATAAAAATACCAGAAAACTGCAAGTCTATATGAAGGCAAGGACAAATGACTCAACTTATTATGAATAAATCATCAGCCCAGTGCATATAAACATCACCTCTCAGTCTGAGTGAAAAGACATGTTGAGAATGCACTGACACTTCCACAGGAAGTCCCCCAATTCCTTCTGCAGGGTTTTTCATTACAAAGCACACGTGGATGGCATTGTCCTGCTTTTCAGCTTGCTTAAAGCCATTTACAGTTTGTGACTGCTTCAGTGTTAATAGAGTACACAATACAAGAGCACTGCCAAAACAGTAATTTTGGTGGGGCAGAAAGTGTCTTGATTACAAACACATGAGTTCAAGAAAAAAATACCATCAAGGGACAGGTCTATTTTCCTAAAGGAACATCTGTTACTAACACTTCTCATGAAAATAAAAACAATAAATCCTAAGTCCAAACCAGAACCTGTCTTCAAACACTGCTCAATAAAAGCCTACAATCCTTGGAACAGGATTCTCTTTAAAACCTCTAGCAAACCCATAGGCTCGAAGAGAGTCATTTCCTCTGTATACAGTGCAGCTCTTCAGAACTGCAGCCACTTGGCAGCATGTGTGCACAGCCACAAAAGGATGAGAATTAGCCATGTCAGCATCTTCTGCGGCTGCAGAATACAGCTCAGTCCATCACCCTGCCAAAAATCAGTGGTAAAAGACAGCATGACAGCCTGGAGGAAGGCAATCCTTGCCAGCTGATGCTGGCTGGAGCCAACCATACCAGCAGCATAGCGAGCACCAGCACGCACCAGCTGAGGAGCTACCTGCAAAGGGGACAGGTAAAATCTGATTCAATAAAACACCCCCAAGATGCTGAGAACATCTAGTTCAGTTCAACTAGCTGATTCAGTAGGGGTAGCCGCAACTTTCTGGCCACACAAGATGGCAGCAGGTTATTAAGGGCTTGAATACCAAGAGTGGGAAATTCCCATCCATCCATCACCTTCGGAGAGTGAAGAAAAAGCCTACATGTTCCCACACAAAACCAACAACCAGAGTAGCAAAGTCTAAACAGACTTCAAATCCTGATTGATAACGAGAGGTAGAAGGCAGGCAAAAGGGGATTTTTTTCCTTCTCTTCAGTATGTCCCCACTACCACCACTGCACACAGACCTCTTGATGCTACACGGCATGTGCACCTTTATAGAGCTATGCTGAGGCATAAAATCCATTCTTCAATAGTTTAAAGTGTTCTGTCAAACTCTGGGGCTCAGGAGCAGTGGCTTGCCTTGGTTTTCCAGTGCTTGTGCTGGTAATAACTTGAAGGATGTCAGATCTGTTCTTACTTGTTCTTGACTTCTTTCTTTACACATACCAAAATGACAAAAGAGTTCTGTAACATATGTGTAGAAATGATGAAGGCTTACAGCTGTCATCTAAATATTTTTGCTGAAACTATAATTAACTGCTTCTAAGAGCTTGGCTTTACTACAAAGTTGGTCATAGAATAAGAATATTAAATTTCCTCTGTTATCAATCAACAGTTTCTGTTCGAACTCGGCAAAGCGTACCTTTGAGGCATCCTCTCTTCTTACTGCTGTTTTGCTCAAGGGGAAAAATGAAGGATTTTTCCTATATTACACACCATTACACAACACAAATTAAGCTACATGCTTGTGGTGTACTAAATGCACCATTCTACTAATCTACACAGATAACTAAGCTTAATTACATTAATAATTGTTGTGGTTTAGTGTGGTGCCAGAATTTACCTCTTAGCTTGTTAGACCAACAATTTAATTAGTAGCAGTGAATACAATCTTAAATGAGTGATATTATCTACGGAGTTATTTAAGGAGTTTTGCTGCTGTTCCTGTACCACCTAAACAAACAAAGATGCCTTTGCTAAATTACTGTGAATTGGAGCTGTGGCACGAAGAAGGAATAGATAACTGGATTCACTGCCAGTGTTGATGCAGCAACATGGGAATTTAAGTGCCAGCATTCAAGACATCTGGGAGAAGTTTATTTTTATCCCATTTGCATTGAACCTCCATTACCCCTTACATCTCAGATAGGCTCAGCCCAGAGCCTTCCATTTACCCACACTCTTGCCTTGAGCTTTATTTCCATCACAGGACAGGTGGATGTGTGTCACGTTCTTTCCTCTCTAACAAAACCAAACCTCTTTGATTTATCTGAACTCAGCTAAATCCTTTCTCTCAGAAATGAAGATGACAACACACATGTATTTTCCTCTTGCAATCAATACTACCTTAAGCCTGAGCAAGCCCTGTTTTTAGCCAAGTGGTAATAACTCCTCTATGTTTATTTTAACTATATTAGTCATATTCCATTAACATGGAAGACAGCCAAAAAACAATGAAGTTCTTTAATCTCATCAGCCACCCCTTGTTTTAGCTTTATCCCTAATGTAACTTTCAGGCCTATGAACAGCTTATAAATCTTCCAAGTAAAAAGATATCTGTTCAAAATGTTTACCAAACATCCTCATGGTACTACATCATGCGTACAAATGTTCACGGTTTTGCAGAGTGAACTGTCTGAAGAATCAATAAAGTATTTCACCATGAAGCTTAATTAACTCTCTCTCAGACCTGCACTTAACAATATCCACGCATCAGAAGCATGAGTTACTGAACTGAAAACCAGCCTTAAAACAAATCGTATTTGGGGTATGAAAGAAAATAGATTAGGAAGTGTTTGCTATGTCTAGCTATGTTAAAAGAGAAAACGTACTGGAAGACAAATGTTACACAAAGCACAGGAAGCTTTTCAGTCGTGTTAGTGACACACGCCAGAACCAAATCCTCAGCGTCTCCTGTAAATACACTTGATTCTTGTAGTGATATTTCAGTGTATTTCTCGAAGTGGATGAGACTTAATAGGAAATAAAGTGAAGCAAGAAAAACAGTCCTTGTCAGCAGAACAGTTGTGATGCCCAGCTATGACAGCATCATGTTATCTAACGTAACCCCAAGTGGTTTTTCAGTTCATCATTGGCATTACTATACATCTGACAATAGAAAATTAATGGAAAACAGAACCTGGAGGACACACGTGGCAAGAAGTCGTCTTAAGCAGAGGCACACTCACCAAATTGACATCTTGTTTTGCCCCAGCTGCAAGTGGCATGCAGTTTTTGGGAACACTTTAAGGACAGCATGCAACTTGCAGAATGATCCTCGGGGAATAGAGTTCCTGCAATTTTTGCATCAATTCCCACACAACCTGTGCAACAAAGCTGCCTGGATTGCTAAATACAATGACCACAACACTGAACAGCTGGAAGGTTGCAAACATAGCTTGACATTTTACATTTCAAGATAGTGACCCATAGTTTCATATGCTAACGGCCATTTCTTCATTGCCAAATACACAAATAGGGCATCACCCGACCATCTCATCAGCTGTGATTACAGAAGGATTTCTCAAAAGGAATTTCTTAAGATCAAGAAAATGTTTTCTTGGACAGTTCGTATCATAATCAGCCTCCTTTTCACATTTTGATTGAACAACATGTTATTTCCTAGTAGTGATTTTTTAATACTAATTTGGAACCTCAAATATTCTTCATAAACCCCATTTTCAGAAATATATCTCAGTCCCCTCTAAAATGAACTTTTAATATACCAACAAAGCTGGACAAGAAGTAACCCATGAATCAGTAAATTTCACATTGATGTCTCTTCCATGCAATTTGCCCAATGCCAACAGTGTTCTTTGAAAAGGAAGGTAGTGATGTGTAAAAGCACAGTCACCATCTACTCTCTCAAAGGCTTATATCCAAGATGTGCTCTGAGCCAGTCAGGGCCATCAGACAATAAAAACTTAGCTAAGGGTGCTGAACCAGTCCTTCAGTAACAAAAGCTCACCTCAACCAAAACACATTACAATTAAAAGGAGACAAAAATTCAAACCTATGTGCATACTCACAGTTAATTCTGCTTTGCTTTTATAATTTATTTTAAAGCTGCATGTTGGATGTTCTTGAACACCAAAATCACAAACCATTTTTTCATAGTAAACCTAGATTTCTCAGTATAGATCTTCAGTGCATTTACCAGCATACAAAATTACAGAAGGTTTCTTCTGCACCACTCTGTACAACATCACCTCCTAAAATATTAAGAAAAAGACAGCATAAAATTGAGGTTAAGCAGATAGAACTCCCATTTAATTAAAGAGATTTCTTCTCTTGCACAAACTAAGGTTTGTGTTGTTTTGGTAGGCTTTACACAACTTATAGCGTTGTGTTAGAATAGCTCTCTCTGTTTTAGGAATGCCATTAACAACATTGGGTTAAATAAATCCAACAAAACACTAATTAACATGTTTCCATTACTTGTGTCTTGACTAAATTGAAAACAAAAACAGTATAATGAGGATCAGCTAATGCTTACTGTGCTTCGTAGATTCTGTAGGCACTATCACTTTTACACTCATCCCTTCATCCCATTATAACACGGCAGGGCTCAGGTATACACAGGTATCATACAGCTGTGGATATCAAAGCTTTAATGCATTGACAAAAGCTGTATTCAAGTGCTTCTCAATAAAAACAGGACAAAAATTATTTGGACTGTGTGCTGCTTAATTAGAAATGGCTCTCTTGAGGAAAGGTAGAATCCCTGACGTTCCACCTGAAGGCAAATTCCAGGATCTTTCACAAAAGATCATCAGGGGAAATGAGGCACATCCTGTTTACTTTTCAGCTCATCAACACCTCCACATACAGACACCTCACCAAGTTTGGGGGATTTACACGATAGAGATTTTGTAGGTACAGAAGTACACATGCGTATATTGCTTATTTTGTTTTTGCTTTTTTCAATGAATCTTTCTATCCAGGTAATATTCCAGTTATTCAATAAAAGCTTTAAACCAAAGACAAAAGGAAGAATTTAAAATGAACAGGTGGACATTATGACAACATTTAATAGCACTTGCAGATACCATTGACAACAAACGATGAGATTGTAGCAAGAATTCCAACATTTTAGTTTATTTTTAAACAACAATCATGATACTTAAAAAGCCTCTCCTGAAGAGAGGCATCTAAGAGACAAAGGTGCTTCACTGTGACTTTATTTAGTGCCATACATTTTTACTTGATTTGATGGCTGCATACTGTTTCAATCTCGATGATCGTCCCAAATTCAAAAAGAAAAGGCCTAAGAGAATGGTGGTGGCTGCTGCAATTACAGAATTCAACATATTCACCATTTCCTCTATTCTGGCAGAAATGAGCTTTACCCCTGGGAGCACCTCCTCGTTCCTCAGCAGCAGGGGCACACCACTGCACTAACACCAGCCTGTGTCTGGGAGCCCCGGGGACAGTGCTGTGTTGGGGTCACTGAGACAGCTGTGCTCATGTGCAGCACAGCACTGTGAATAACAGCTTTCGTAAACTGCTGAATGAATCCCTTTGCCAATCTGCAACCGTGCAAATTTTTCTCAAAGCTGCAGAGATGCTTTGCTTTCCCTTCCCATCAAGCGTTATTCTGCTGAGGCCCATCGCATAGTCACGAGTCTCATCAACAGCTGTTTTTTCTTTTAAGCTCGCTCTGTCACTCTGGGAGCTGATTTTTTTGCTGATGAAGCGTAATAAGAGCCGCTTCCTGCTACACCACAGCACAGCAGATGTTGCAGAAGTTGTGGTAGCCCTAAAGCTGAGCTCCCTAGCAAACTTCACTTCCACAAGTGCACATATATTTGTTTTCCTACCAGCCGGTGGAAGTAGGGATCTAGTAAACATCTTCCATTGTACCTGAGATTGTCCAGGTGAACGGGGCCCCAGAAAACAGTGGGGTGAGAAAGGCAGCACAGGTGTCACCTTAAAGGAGACTGCAAGGTGCTGCTCCACTCCCAGCCCAAAGGACACTCCAGGAGATGCTTGTGGAGCCAGTTCCTACAGCAGTGGTGATTCCTATGTAGCCCTAAGCAGTCTACTCCAGTGACTAATTATCCTTACAATTGAAAAGTTTCCCCTCATATCTAACTTCTAATCTCTTGCTTTCATGTAAGCTCATCATTTCTTGCCCCGTCCCCAGCAGACATGAAAAACAGATCATTCTTTTTCTCCAAACAGCAGCTTTCTGCTTACATTTTCTCAGCCTTCTTTGCTTAACCTCTAGACTAAACAAATCAAATTCTTTCGGTCTGCCTTTATAGCTTGTGTTTTCTTTTACCATCCTTCTTGCTCACCTCCGGGTCTCTCCCCACCCACCGCACAGCATTTCTGCTGGGCAGCATCCAGGGCTGGATGTGCAACCTAGCAAACATGTGAATTGCTGAGTAAAGAAAAAGCCTCTCCCTCTTGTATTTAATTAACAGGCAATATTTTGATTCTCTTTTATACACACTGTGTTGGTGTGTATTGATTCTGACACTGGAAATGGTTTGGTTTAAAGAAGTCAAGTGGAAAAGAAGACCTCAAAGCAAGAGCTTCCCTTATAGAAGGGAAATAGCTGCTGAACTCACATCAGCTGCCCTGTCGGAGCATACATATCTATACATGCAAGCAGAGGAACAGCAAACGCCACTACAATGGCTAATTCCCATTTGGGAACACTATAGCAGCCAGTGGAAGGTGGAGACGCAAATCACTGAAACAGAAGCACCTATTGAACAGTATGGTAAAATTCACTAAGCCAGAGCCCTTAACTTGAGAAACAAACTCTCAAAATGAAGTGTTCAGGCCAGAATAAGCAGACGCCTCAATGTTCACCATGGGTGAAACTCTGCTTTCAACTGCTCAATACTATTTTAGCCTCCTCAGGGAGAAATCCCTCAGCTCAGCTTGTACTGACATACAAGGTCAGAGGGGACTTAGCAGGTACATGTCATGCTTGTTGTTTTAATGTCATTTGCATCAGCACTGATGCCCCTTGAGGGAAAAAATGCATAGCAGCATGTTTTTAGAGTATTCCAAGTCATGAACTAGAGGAAGGAAAGGACTGCGTAATTCCATCCTGAGACAGAAAAGGAAACCAGACCAGGTGATGAGAAGAAATTCCTACAGTGTATTTCAGAGTCTGAAATGGCATCTTCATGTCTGATAGGAGTAGTCAGAAAGGGGAGAAAATTGCAGCTTACCCTAGAACTTGGAGAGCCAGCCAAGGCAAATACCTTCTCAGCAGAACCTCCAGAATTATTTAGGTTCCTATTTGTGCTTCATCTATTTCCCTATCTCTCTTTTTGCATTCCCCATTCCTGTATTGCAGACTCTTCCAGCTGAACCCCCTTGGGACTTAAAGGAAGACTGCAATTCTGTCACTAGTATATTTTCCATATACTTCCACAAACCATGTCATGAGTAAGCTTCTTGCAATCATTTACTGTTAAGAGAAATCATTTCCCTTTATAGTCATGGAAACAAAGTAAGAATTATTCATCTGCTTTCATATGCCAGAATAGTTTTTCAGTAAGATTTCCATCCACATGAATTAGAGATGGAGAGTCTTTGAGGATTTAGTATCAAAATCTCCATTCTATCACACTAAAGCTAAGCAAACATCCCGTAAGGCATTGTTACTGGTTTTGAATAAAATATTTTACAAAATGAAGTCAGATTCCTAACACATCCCAAATACTTCTACTGAAGCATCTTCTCTTACAGAAAACAATTACATAAACATTTGGATAAAGCGAAGAAGTCATTAATCTGATGGTTCACCCATTACCAAAGACAACACAAACATTACAGGATTCGTAGTTCATCATTCAAAAGGTATTTTTGCTAAAACCGTGCATATCTATGGAGCAAGACTGCAATACACTCACTGCAAAGCAATGAGTCTCGTTTTACTTGTGCAGGAGCAGCTCACTTAGAACAGATACAGTATAAATACTATACATGTACGCTCCCCAGCCAGCTCCTGAAGGCAGAGCAGGCAAGGGACAAAGCTGAGCAAGCAGCAGCTTTCAGAAGACAAGTTATGAACCAGAAAGGAAAGCTCAGCAGAGGGACCCCTGGGTTTGGTGGGTGATCCTGGCAGCAGACTTCCCATACATACCACCAGCTCAAAAAAAAATAAAAAAATGTACGCACAAATCTGTTATTTTGTCCTAACACACACTTCTTGGGTAACTAACAGAAGAGAGCAAGTTGTAGGTGACCCTGTTGAATACAGAGGAGCTGGATTAGATGGCCTTTAAGGGTCCCTTCCAATTCAAGCAATTCTGTCATTTATGATGATTCTAAGATCTCTCATTAAGTCACTGCAGCAAATATCACCTGCTCCTGCTAGAATAGTCTGTTGCTACAGTAATTCCCAAGTAAGATAATGAGCACTAACTCACTCATCACTGACATTAAAACCTGTGTCTAATTTGAGTAGGCAGACTAGCACAGATCAGCAAGATTGGATCAAAGCGATAACACCGAAGCAAGGCCTTCCTGAGGTGACTTGCACTCTGCTTCCAGGGAACAGAATGGAGTTAGGGGTTGCACACCCACTGCCACGCTGAGAAAGTTCTGCACTGAGCACATCACAATTTTGCTGTACACAGGAGTAAAAAGGCTTTGATTTGTGCATGGCCACAGGTTCTTTGTTATCTCAAATAAAACTAAAAGTTCTCAAAAAATTCCAGAAGGGCCTTTTTTTTTTTTTTCCTTTTTGAAATGGATAATTTTTCTATTTATTACAGTTTACAAACACATTGAAAAATAAGATCAAGAATATCAAGTCGCTTTGGTCAGACTTTTAAAGGGAAGTTTTGCAGAGAGATACAAAACCATCAACGAAACATTAAAGGGTTGCAAACTGTCTGCAACAGAAACTACACACAGGTTAGGAAAGGAATTTAGCTGGGACAGAAATCAGTGCTGGCTGCAGGCTTCTCCATTTCCAAGACACCAGTGCTGGCTGCAGGCTTCTCCATTTCCAAGACACCCTACACTTGTTTAAAGGAATTCTGCAGAACAGAGCTTGATACTTCTGCCAGAAAACAAGTTACTGCTGGTGCTGGCAAGAGGAATCCCTGCCAGCTGCTTTAGTTCTCCAGCAGGTAAAAGCAGCAGTGATCCCGAGCCAGGAGGGACAGCCCACATGTAAGAGGATCTCAGATCATCCTGACCTACATTCCGATTTTATTTCTTTTCTTTTTTTAATTAATGAACCAAATTTATTCCTGACATTACAGAGTTCACTTGAAATTCATTGGGATCACCACCAGCCATTAACTTGAACAAACAGAAGTAAATAGGCTGGTTAGCAACTACATCAATTACAGCTTTTAAATACTAAGAAAAAAGGAGTTAAATTCTGAGATCACACCCACACGGAGACCTGTCAGCCCTAACTGAGTTTGCACAGCAGGAAAGAGGAACAAGCACTTGCCAAGGCACTGCCAACTGCACGGCCGAGACCCAAGAAATGACAAGCTCCTGAAAATGGATTCGGCTCTGCTGTGCTCTTCAGTCTTCTTCCTCACTTTAAATGGCACTTAACATTTTATCTTAAGCTAAACAACAATAATTTAAAAAAAACACACCTGATCTAACTCTTATTTAGGGTCGGCAGCTTCAGTCATTAAAAATGCAAGAATCCAAGCAGAGGTGATGGCAGCCAGCACAATGAGGCAGGTGCTGAGCAAGTTTTCTGTCATAGGCAGCTCTGCCAGCATATATCTGGCCTGCAGCACCCTTGCTATTTCTGTCCTGGATATCTCTAGAGGAATGACTGCCAAGTGAAAAGCACTGTACCAATTTGTGGGCTGGTTTTGTGATGTGCATAAATGAGTTCTTGGATAGTTCACATTCATATTGACTTGTGATTTAAGTGCAAATTTAAATTCTGGTATGTCTAAAGGGGAAAGGTTTGCACATTGCTATGCAAGTCTGCCAGCTGGCTTCCGCTGTGACTTTGTTCCTTTGCTTTTAGAACTAAAACATGAGGCTTAAAACAGTTGTTTTAATATTTAGCACTGCAGAAGGTCATGTTCATACCAGAGCCCTGGAGAAAAGAGCTCTTGGTAACGAGGGGAGTCACTAAATGCCAGTGTACATAGGACACATCAGTTGCATTATTTTTACTCACTTCTAGTGACAACGCCCTATAACTATAAGGCTTTGTCAAAGACTGATAAAGAACAACAAACAGGAAATGAGAATAAATATTAGTTTGAATATGCATATATTCTTTGATAAAGCAAAGGAATAGGCTAGACTGTAGTGATCTCTTCTGGCTTTAAAATACAAAGACGATGTTAAGGTGCAAATTTCAGCTCCACATACCAAACACACGATGCCTGCCTGCACTTTCAAGGTGTTAGCTGAGCCCCTAGATACTAGGCAATGCTTATCTTATGCTTGATATATTGGATACTTGTTTCCTAAATCTACTCTTATTTCCCTTTGTCTGCCCTTTTCTTCTTTCTCCGGCAGCCTCAGACCACAATCACTATATTTTAATGTAGCTTTGTGGTCATCGAAACTAGATGGACAATTCCTCAGTGCCAACATGAACACATACCACACTGCCTACCATGTTACTATAGAGCCCCTAAACAATCCTACAAATAATCCAAACCACTAGCCCCACTTTTCCCATAAAGCTGAATTAACAGATACCTATCATAGAATCATTAAGGTTGGAAAAGACCACTATGATCATCACTCATCAACCCATCACCACCCATGATGCAAAGAAGCAGGAATGGCATGATAAAATAGCAGCCAGCTGAACTGCCACTTGATATTTTTCAAGTTCAGTAAAGCACACAATCATTACCTTGTCCAAACATTGTATAAGATATACAAAGGTTTTAAAATTAGAGGCACTAATTTCAAAGTGCATTTAATTATTTACTGCATATGTTGTGATTCCTCAACCCAGTGCCCAGCTCTCAGCTACTGTATTCTTAGAAATGCATCTGCTAAAGTCCTGTTCTCCACTCCTATTTGAGAAAGAGAGAAGCCCACTTGGGCCATGCTTAGAGTTGTTCTATGTTATATTGCTTCCACAGACTTCTGTTAACTGCCAGAAACAAGAAGTCAAACTACTCGCTACTATGATAAATCTTGATTTATTTTGTAGTCTCTTTCAATAAACCAGAATCAGGTTGAATTTCTTCTCAAACTTCCACCTACACACAGTACACCAAATTACCACGATGAGAGCCATCTCATTTCAGGGCAAATTGACATAAGTATCCATAACACATCCTTAGTTAAAAAAAAGGTAAAAAAAACCCTTGCCCTTACTGTTGTCCTAAGAATTATAAATGACATTTTCCTCTGACCAGCTTCTAAATCTCTTCTTCCCCTCCAATGAACAAATTTTTGCTATGCTTTCATATTATACTTTTACAGTCACGTCAAACAAAGCTCACATCACGAAGACCTTGCATTTTAAATGCCCATGTGAAGCATAGTATGGTAATAAAACTAGTAGTGCAGGAGGACAGGATGGAATATCATAATGCAACAAGAGTGGCCTAAGAAAGGTTTGGAAAATGGTTGGAAAGAAATACTACGCTCAAGCCTCCATTGCCTTCAGCTGCAGTGGCTATTTCTGATTTGTTCCACTGTGCAAACAAATGTTGAAATAGCCACGTTGTTAAAACACAGATGTGTGAAAGGGACTTAATTCATTCCAAATATTTCAGCATAGTCTCAGCTATGCCATCTTTCTCACAGCCCTTGAGAAGGCTGTCTGCGCAGCATCCAAGCAGCAATGGCTTCTGCTCCGCATATGGAGGAGAAACATGACAATTACACTGAGCTGGAGATAATTTGTGTTTATCCTGAAACTTGATAAACGTAACTGATCACTCGAAAATGTAAAAAATGCAAATTTAGCAAAGATTTATTTTCCTCACTGATCCACTGTTAACAGCTCCAAGCAGAAACTCTCCTCACTCAAACAAATACGCAGCAGCAAAAAAACTGCCCTGCAACCACAGCTGCTCAGGCTGACACATAGTGGATGGTGACAGATAATGGCAATATTAGCAAACGAGGAGCAGTCACTTCAGCACTGGCTTAGCAGACCCAGAGCTCAGTTACTTTGTCTCAGTGCAGGTCTCTAAGTGTGCAAGTCTCTCAGACTTACAGCACACCACACAAGTTGCAAAGACAGAGGACTGTGAATTTAGCATCTCCTCCACCTAAGCACAGAGCATTATCGTTACTTGCAAGGCCATTTAATTTGCAAGATACTGCAACATCTTCAGGCACTGAAGTGCTAAACAACGAATTTACTTTTGGAAAATTTTATTGGTACTTTAGTACAGCAGCACATTTTATAGCTAATTGGTTTATACTTGGAAACACAAGTAGATCGTTCAGATTGCAAGTAGGCACTGCTGTGAGATCTGTTCCCACAGGATAATTGCTGGGACACAAGAACAAAGGCTTACATACAGCTTCAGGTTGTGAGTGCAACATTGAGCTGAGCTGGGTTCATGAGCAAGAGTTAAGAACAGCCACGATTTAAAAATCCTGCATGGTGTTGGGGAGCAGCACCCTGAGTTACCAGCACGAGGAATAATAGTATACAGGAAAACCCAAGTCTTAGTGAAACCTAACAAGTAGGAAGAAACACTTCTGTTTAATTTGCTGCTTTTCTCTCCCTTTTGCAAATAGCTGGTGAGTCAAAGGAGCCAACAAATCTAGCCAGAGAATGACCTAAATCCCAAAGACAACCAGAGTTACTAAAAATTAGCAATAGGAAAAACCCTTACCCTTAAGTCCTTAAAAGGTAAGAGCTATTTTTAACATCCCTGCTAAAGCATACATCTGCCTCCAGTACTCAGGTATCTAAAACTTCTATTTTCTTTTTTTCCTCATCTGCTACACACTTTCTTCCTCTGCCATTCACAAACGTAACTACAGCAGCACCCAGTGTGACACACTCCACTCTCCCCTCCTCCAAAACACAGCAAAAAATCAGACTTATTGAATAGTGAACACAGCAGCTTTTCAGATGTCAAATATCCTCATCCTAAAATACATATATCCTTGACAAACTAATTGCTTTTCTGTGGCACTGTGACATAGACAATGCCTGGAGCTGCTCTGAAGCCCCGATCAGGGGGCTGACAGCAGGAAGAGTGATGGATGGCAAAGGCAGCCACGTGCTTTGGCTGAGCAGGCTCCATGTACTGCCCATCCATCACTCTGACAGCTTCAGAAATTCTGTACAAATTTTTCTACAGGGCACTAAGAAGGCAGAGCATACATCCCCCTGGCTGAAGGGGTAGATAACCAGAAAGGAACATTAGCCTGTTTAGTTTTTCAGAAGTAAATTAGTAAATCCCATTTAGCTCCACTGGTAATGGAAGTGAGAATACACCAGTAAGAAATGCCATCGCATTATAATTGTGAAAATGATAGTGATGTAATAAAATAATTAAAAAAAACAACAGTTGTTGGAAAAAATTTCTCCACCTTTATTTTATTTAAAGAGAAGAGGGTGAGGAAGGAGTAACAATGAAGAGGAACCTGGGCACTGCATGTACCATAAAGAGGAAAAAAAAGATGAAAGGTCATAACATAATTGAGCTCTTCAGTACCAAGTGCTGGAACTTTAAATCAGGACTTCACTGACAACAATTTAACCGCCTCTGTCAGTTTTTCAAGCCATAAGTAAAAGGGATACTCCACAGTATTTTGCTGAGAGTGATGACAATATTCTCTTCTGCTTATACACTCCCTCCCAAGCTGACACAGCATGTGCTTGTATCGTATCTGTCACACTGCTCTTGTTAATGCAATCCACCAGAATAAACCTTGCTTCATCTAGTAGTAATGCATCATAACATTGAGTATCTCTGGATCTAATAGAACTGACACTTTTCTTTTATACACTGGGAGGGAAAGCAGCTTGGCTGCAGCAGAAAAAAAAATGTATGTTAGTAATAACATGTAGTCAAGACTGAGTTAAGCAGAAGTTCGTACCCCTCAAATACATATTTTTATTGGTTCTGCCTTTTACTTTTCCTGTCTGGAAGGAAACAGCCCAACCGCACAAGAGGTGCCATTGGGTATTTGGGTCGAGAACTTCCTGCAGGTGAAACAGTGCTTTTCTATAGCTCTGCAGATTAGAGAACTGAATGCACACATTAAGCAAACAACTGCCTGTCAAACTTTCAAATGTTCCCCTGCAATAAGAGTGAGAACCATAATTGCCAGAACTGCTTTGTGTGCTTTGTTTTGTAAATGAACATCCTGCTTTAATCAGTCAACACTCCTCTTTAATTAGTAAATTTGTGATCTGAACAACATCTCTTGCTTTATTTTAATAAACTCCTGCGGTGCCTGGTACCACATTCATACACTGTTACATAAATAAGAGTGTCCTCAGAATTACTAGATTACTTTATTGTTATAAAGTCTTTCAAGTTAGCTCTTCTAGATATAGTGTTATGTTGCCCTTAAGCATTTGCTTTTAATACGGTATATGAAGAAAAAAATAATTGTTGCTGCACCCTTAAGTTACATACTTTTACAGGAGTTCATTCCCCCTACCGTGCAGGAGCATATGCCATGCTTAGTCTACTCTCATAAAGCCACAGCTCACACCCAAAACAGCCAGACCCTCACTGGCTCTGTGGTCAGCATTGTCAGGAGCAGAAACAGTGATCACAGCAGCTGTAATGATGGCACGCACACCTAGAACCAAGGTGTCGGTTTCACATTCGGGTACTTAAGTAGCTCCCAAGCTCATAACTTACAGACTGCATGAGAGTGAAAACCTTTTACCTGGCTAATTGCTGACGCCCAAGAGTCATTGGTTACTTTTCAGACAAGTTAATTCAAGAAATTAAAAAAAGCTGAACACAATTCAACTTAACCAAAGAACTTCAGGTTCTCCTTGGAAGCACAATTAGCATTTCTACCCCATGCTCCCTAGCAGCTTCAACCCTACTGTGATTTTACTTTTGTAATTTCCCCTGGATAAGAAAGTAGTAAATCAAAACGTTATTAAGGCAACCTTATTAAAATTCCCTAAGCCTTTCTGGGTCAAACTTCATTTAGTTGGGCTAATTCATTTCCATTCTTAAGTTCAGTGTTATTATTCAAAATAATCCTCGCTATTATATTAATAACACCAAAGAAGTCACACCATGCTAAAAGCATTCAGTTTAAGAAGAGGTTTTGACCATGAAGAAGGGTAGTCAAAGAAGTGCAGGGGCGTTCAAGAGACAGCGTAAAGAATAGACGTCTCTTTGATAATGGTTCAAACTGTCTACTTCAGATCACAATGCTGGTGTTGTTCGTGCTTGGCTGACCATATGGAAATTAAGCTTTTTCCCCTGTTCTTCACTGCTGTTTTCCCAATGTTGCCTTCTGAGCTATTTAATTACACTCTGTCATAAAATGGGGCGCTGGGTCCAGCAGGAACAAGGATCACCTAAGTGCTATTGTAATCACCGGTATGCTTGTACGGGCAATGGAGGTGAAAACCTTTGCACTTCAGAAAGGGAAGAAAATGCATTTCAACAGTCACAACACAATGCCCCTCCTTAAGCCTAAACAATTGCAAATGTACAGGCGCTGGGACACCACCATACCCACAATACGGCCATTCATGTAGACTTTGCTGAGGCAAGTTAGGGCAAAAGGGTCAGAGGGCTATGAACTTTGATCTATGGTTTCAGATTTGGCAGGCCTTAAAAAACCTCCTGCTTCAGTAAGTTTCTTGATTAAGCTAATAAGAATTACACAAGAAGTGCTGTGATCTTAGCACTGCATCGGATTAGCTGCCTAGACAGTGTTCTGTGAAGCCTAAAAATCTCATCAAGAAGCATAATGAGAAATAGACGATGGAAATGTTGAGAAAAAGGTCTACAGTTTGCATTTTAATTACACAGGCAAGGGTTTGAAATGAAAGTTACCTGAGAGCTGCAGCTTCTGAAGAAGCAGAGGACAATTTGTCTGTGGAAACAGACTTTAACAGAGCAAAACACAATTCACAAATAAAAAGCTCAAAGTGTTTTTCCAAATTACTGAAAGGTTCATCTTGAACAGTTTCGCTTTTGCCATCTTCCATATAACAGCATGTGGTCCTTATATTCATATAAGTTCCACAAATTAGTTAAAAAAAAAACCCATGCCATCATAAGCATTAGGAATATCCACTGTTACCTTATTAAAACCATGTCAAAGAAGTGCAAAAAACTTTTCTGTTGCAAAAGATTACCAATTAATTCCTGAATTGGGCCATTAGTGTATTAAGAATTGAGTCTATTTAATTAGCTATCATTGTGCTAGACCTTTTTAGATTACATTACCGTATAATTTATCAAATTAATCCAATACAATTCATCCTTGAATTGTCAGGATTGTTCTTTTCCTACGGATATGTTTTGAAAAATGCTATTGATAGCAAAGAGAAATCTGAGGATCCTCAGCAAGCATACACTCCGGAGCATCAAACATTCCATGAAAAGAACTAGATTTTACTATAATCATAAAACTCATAGGTTCATAGGTACATTAAGTTGGAAAGGACCTACAAGATCATCTAGTCCAACCATCCTCCTATCACCATCCCTACCCCACTGAACTACTAAATCAAATCCCTTAGCACCTCATCTAAACGCTTCTTGAACAGTGCTAGGGATGGTGCCTCACCATCTCCCTAGGCAGGCCATTCCAGTGCCTGATCACTCTTTCAGAGAAAACATTTTTCCTCAAATCTAATCTAAATCTTCCCTGGCACAACTTGTGGCCATGATCATACAGCAGCATGTTTAGCCCCTTGTTATATGTCTTCTAGTCTGGCTCAGATGATCAAGTCTTGGTGTACTGGTTTAAACTTCCTTGCACATAGCAGTGACATAAGCCAAGAGCTGAGCTTAGAAGCTGTCTTAGTAAAAGTTTGATCAGTCTTCTTGCCTCTGGTCAAGCATCAGCAAAGATAGCCACGTCCATCCCTTTACATGGAACAGGAGAAGGAGGAGCTTTTAGCTACACGATAGATTAAAGAGCAGAAAAACAAACCAACCAACCTACCTACCAACAAAGCTACTAACTGAAAAGCAGAAAACACCTAGATGACATTTTGGGCATCACCCAGCCCCCCATGGACAGCCACTGTTCACATGGACAGAAATCACTCCTATAAAAGTTAGCATGTACTATGTGCTGGCTGCTAAGCAGTACTAGGCAGCTGCATTCACCATTATGCTAATCCTCAGCCACAAGTTCTAGTATGCCTTTAGCATCTTGCACTGTATGCTCACATATCAACAGCAAAACGTTCCCCAGGAAATATTCCAAAATTGTTTCTTTGAAAAGCAAAGTTCATTTGTGGGTCAATGGGGTAATTATGGCAGAATGAGCCTGCCTAGCTCCAACAACACTTTTTCCCATGATTCCCAAGCTACTAATTTCTCCTGTTCGGTATGCTTCTCATCTCAGGAAAATAAAAATAAAAGAAAGCTAATCACTGGTATCAATTAGGAATCATCTCATAGAAAAGGATTATATTCTGAAATTAAAAAAACATTAAGTCTGCACCGTGCTTGCTAGCATTCATATTTGTATTGCTGATGCGTCCCACTGCCCGGTATCACTTTATCAGCTGCAAAGGGTGCTGCAAAAATACACCACAAAGTGCATTTTCCAGCACGCTTATAATTCCCCACCATCGCTCTGCAGAGGAATTTGAAAGAGCACAATACTGTATCTTGTCCATACATCAGGCAGCTGGGAGAACCAAGAGGAAAACTCTTCCAAGAAGCTTTTAAGTTACTGTAAAATAAAACCTGGTGCCAAGTCCAACACAGCACGCTGAGTCAAGCTGTTGAACTTGTTAGGAAGCCATTTATATACACAAGCCGCACTAATTGCAAGATAATAAATTTGTTTATCTTCAATTAGCCAAAATGCACAGCATAAGCTTACATGTCATTTGTGGTGTCTTACACACTTTTTTTATTACTGTTACAGGAACACTTTTCCAATCAAGCATGCTAGCAGTAAAATTAAAATCTAACACGAGTAAACTATCCTTTCAAGCCAGTAAAAAGAAAGGAAGTATTAGTAACAAACAGAACAGCAGCTCACTGAAACAGAAAGCAATGGTCAGTGCAAACACGGCTGCAGACACAGGAGCAGAGCACAGGCCCTGCGTTACAGTATTCTTCTGCCACTTGTAACAAATGTACAGATGACATACACTTTAAAATTCAAAGCCTCCTTCATGAAAAGCTTAGGCTATTTCCTTGCTATCACTTATCTGAACGTTTGCTTACACTCCCTGCCACACAGCAGTGAAAACCACTCACAAAGATTTAATATTACTTAGCTGTAAAAAAGACATTCCTGTGAAGATGTTCAATTGGAAACGCAGACTAGAATCCTTTCCTTCTATCTTACTGCAGGTATAATGGAAGCACCCATTTATGAAGAGATGAAGCCTATGTTCGCTGGTTTTGCTTCTGTTATGACAGTACTCTCAGATTTATAACTGCCGAACTGTTGACTAAACTGCTTTTGCTTCTGCCTTCACTAAATATTTCAGCCTAATCTTACAGTGCCTTTGTAGAACTGACATGCTGCCAAGCAGCCAAGTACAGAGTATCCTAAAGAAAGATTGATCCTTGTGTAAGTAAGAATAAGGAACAAATGTGTCTAAAGCATCTCAACATCATTGTAAGAACAGTGGACATACATTTCGCAGATTGGGTTAAGCTCTTGGCTGTGGGCTGTGCTACAAATCCAAGGCAGATGCATCAGTCATGAGAACTGGCACACGGCGCATGTTTACCTGGAAACACTTTAAGACAGGGATCTTGCAAGGATTAAAAAGTCATCTAACTTGTGAGGACTGCATGATGCAACAAGACTTTGATTTATTGCATTATCACCAAGCTTTGCTCCTTAGAAGTGTAACTAAATGAAGATGGATCTCAGTTTGT
The DNA here is from genome assembly GCF_038088225.1 of Cyrtonyx montezumae. Taxonomy (NCBI): domain Eukaryota; kingdom Metazoa; phylum Chordata; class Aves; order Galliformes; family Odontophoridae; genus Cyrtonyx; species Cyrtonyx montezumae. The sequence continues at coordinate 27,997,150 of NW_027071903.1, read as the reverse complement.
GCCTGACAAGCAAATCTCAAGTAGAAAAACATGTATTTATCAACAATATGTCTGAAAATGGTATTGTCAGAAAAGAATATTTGTGTCAACTGCAAATAATGTATAATTTGATTTTCAGCCACATCAATTTCCTACTCTATTCATAATTATTGTGTTATCTCAACCTAGTGAGCCTATCCATGAGCTAATATAATGTATGAATCCATATTAAAAACATACAGTACCATTGCTTCAAACGAGGCAACAGACCATAGAGACAATCAAAGCAACAGACACAATATGACCAGCCATCAGCAACAAGATCAGTGTCCATTTTTCTGAGCCCTCTGGCAAAGGACAGTTCCCATTAGAAGTTTCCATCTAAATCTACGAACATTTTGCCCTCGTCCATCTTTTCAATTAATATTATATATATAAATCAATTCATATCTAATTTGTATCAAGCACTGGAACAAGCAGTCCAAAGAGGTGGTGGAGTGTCCTTCTCTGGAGATATTCAAGACTCATCTGGATGCCTACCTGTGCAACCTCCTGTAGGAAGCCTGCTTTAGTGGAAGAATTGGACTAGATGATCTCCAGAGATCCCTTCCAATCCCTGCAATAATGTGATTTATTATTATCACAAATTTATTAGTGCTATTACAAAATATGCTTTAGGCAAAGCAGAAAAATACCCAAGAATAAGCACATAGGCACACTCAAAGCAGCTTTCTTTTCTGCTGAATTTGTATCAAAGCCAGAGAGGTACCACCTGGTGCTATGCAGGTCAGAGAGACTTTCTAACAGCTGTATTCAAAAGGAGGTTACAACAGAAGCTTGAGTTTAATTTTACTCAGTGTTAAGAGGTGAAATAAAACAATTCATAAATGCAGAAAGACCAAGAAGGGAGAAAGATCGATACAAAAAGAATTAGCACATAAGTTTTCAGATAGATGTGCCAGCATGTTGCTTGGATTTATAGTTATAAAGCAATTATTACACAGCTCAATAATAATTTATTTAGCTACCATGGCAACTACTGAACTACAAGGCATTCTACTAAAGGCAAGGGGATGGCCTGCAGGAGACAAATGGAGAAGGCAGGTCACACACTGGGCAGATAGTGCTCTCTCCCCAGGGACTCAGTGTGGGCATGGCAGAGATGGGTTAACAGCTGGACTAGATTATCTTAGTGGTCTTTTCCAATCTCAACAATTCTATGATTCTATAAATACTTGTATCACACAACACTTAAGGACAGCTCAATGTAAAAGTGCAGGATGCCAGACCCACGCATAGAGCCAGTTGTCAGGGTATAGAGGGTTATATTCTGTTAAGACAATTTGATTGCAGCGTCAGATATTTTTCTGCTGCAATCCTAGGAATATCCCACATCCCTTCTTACATCAAGAACTGCATGGAGCAATGATTAGCACTTATCTCTGAGAAGCAGGGGACAGGTAAGGCCACCAAAAACAGAAAAGGACAGAGTTAATGCCTAGTATCAAAAAGAATAAACTGAGGAGAAGAAAATTATAAACTAGGCCACTTTGCTGCAGTTTCCTGGAAAAATTCTGGAACAAACAAAGCTTCTGTAGCCACCTGGAATATAACAAGGAGATAACAAGCAGCCAACATGGATTTGTCTAAAGCAAATTGCATCATACCAGTCTAATTTCTTTCTAAAATAAAATAAAAAGCTCTGAGTTAAGGCATTTAATACTGCCCTTATGTCCTCATAAGCTATCAGGGAAGTTTAGTCTATCAAATTCCTGTATAACAGAGGCAAAACAATGAGTACAGATTAGTGACCCACACAAAGGCAAACAAGGCACCTAAAGCATAAACAGGTTTCAAAGACACAAAGGCAACACAAAGATATGTGAAGCAAAGGTTTGGGGTCCCCTCTGCCCAACACAGTTCTAGACCAAATACTTGGAAAGCTATTAGGATAGTCAAGTGGTGGAAAGCAAGATCTATGAAAATAGGTTAAAAGATGTGCTTAAATTTAGTCTATAGGAAAAAGCTTTCTAAATTACAGAGAGCGAAGCATGGGAATGAACTGCTTAGGGAAGCTCTTCAGAAAATTTTCCCAGAGGTCTCTCAGAGCAGCTTAGAGACATTAATTAGGAAAGTCATAGGTATAGCTGATGTTATTTTCCATCAAGGAAGTGTAGCAGGCAACTTGTGCAGGTCTCCTGCAGCCTTTTTTTTTTTTCTGTCTTGGGGAAAAGGAGTTACAATTTTCTTCCCCCTTTCTAATCTCATCTGGATGATTTGTAAGGAATTTGTCTGGGCTTTCCAGACATGAGGTAGCCTTTTCCTGGCAAAAAGGCTAGACTGACTACAGACATGCTATACCCTCACAGGGCACATATGCAATATATTGAATGTTTTTGCCAAGGACTGCTCTATATCCAGAAATCAACAGCACATGCATAATAATTCAGCACTTTGGGGAAGAATCAGCCTTCACTGAACAGACACTAGAACAGCAGTCAATATCCATGAAAAGTGGCACAGGATTATTAGAGTCTGCAGAATCCTGCTCCTTGAACACAAAAGAAATGGAACAACCTGAGAAATGTTCTTTGGTCTCTTCTCCAGGCCATCTCTCCACCAAACAAGTGCTCTCACGGATACGTATTTCTTATTGTTTTACTAGTAGTGTAGCAAGTTGACTACATCTATGATTCCTTTACTTCTCTGAAGGAAAAAATTCCAACAACCTATGACCCAGCTCCTCTGCTTAATAGCTCAGCCTCCAAAATAAACTCTTCCATTAACAGCTGAACCCTAACTCTTAGTTATTAACATTCATAACAGAGCATGGATATAAGGAGATGGGGTCCAATTTATTTTTCCAATTTACTTTAAGCAAGGGAGAACGGTTATATTCTTCAGTATCAGAAAAATCAGTAACAGTTTTTCTTTAACAGCTACATAATTTGCAAAAGCAATGAACTGCACCAGAAAGAGCTGTACAGGAAACTATCATAAATAAAACAGAATGAAGTTAGTGGAGCTGACTGCCACGGGACAGGAACTGTGCAAACAACTGTAAGAATAAAGAAGGAATTCAAGGATAGCAAAGTCACTATGAAAATTCATCCTGAAGCATCCTTGCATTATTTGTTTGAGAGCAGATAATCAAATCAGTGTATTTATTCAAATTACAGCCCTGTGCTAGTAATGAATGCATTAGGTGACTATTCACACTCAGACAGCAGGTAGCAGTTGTATCACTGTTTTAGCCACAGTAAGCAAAACCATGGGAAATGTCTGTAACTAATTCCAGTAAATATGGTATCTTAAAATTAATGTAAGCACTCCCACTAACAATATAATACAAAAGAATTGATAATAGAAGACTCTGAAAGAAGTTTCCAATTATATTAATCCCAAGTTTATCAACAGAAAAACGTGGATTTATTAATAAACATGCTTCCCATCAAAATCTCTTGTCCACAGTAGAAACAGTTCTTTCTAGGATTGAAACAAGCAGCACCCCTATATATCTGTCAAAGATCTTTATCAAGCTTTCATAGTCAAGCCCATGTATACGTAATCTTAAGTAAACAAACATTTTTTCCTCCTTTTATGCCCTCTGAGTTTGAGAAGACAGACTTCTAACCTTTAACACAGGTGAACCTGGTCCTTCATCATGAGCAACTGAACATGGATGAAGTGCGTTTCACACTTCTAATCATGACACACCACTCCACTTCCTTGCCAATGTATAAAACCAAAAATATCCTACTAATCTGATCATTCTTAGAAGAGTCCTCGCTGCCACCCGCTTAGAAAAGAACACATTGGAGGTCTTATTTCCACTGCAGTGCCACTGGAAACCCTTTTGCAAAACAGAGCTTCCTTATTCAGTCAAAGATGTGAAGGTTGAAGGCCATAAACCCACCCGGTTCTTCTGTCTTACTGAATTACTAGTGGCAGTATATATCAGAACAATATTTTGTTTTTTAACTTTCAACTTCTTATGTAGCAATTATAGCCCATTTTCTCCAAAATAACCTAAAAGGACTTCTACATTACATTTGAGAGAACAAGGAAAGAAACAGAAGTTGACGTGGAGGACAAGTATACACTAAATCAACTAAAACTAGAACATGCAACTAGAGTTAATTTTGTAGGGCACTATATGACAAAGCTCCAAGCCCATGTAAGGGAAGCAGTGAATGGATGATCTGTTCTTCTCCCCCCTGAGGTCTTCTATAGCAAGAAGAGTCTTTAAATTGCTACTAAGGATCCATACCAAACTTACTGAAACGCTCTGCCTGGGGAGAGGCACTAGATCAGGACTATATCAGGTTGCTTCAGCATGCATCACTGTGCCACTCTGCCAGCAGGCAAGAGCCCACAGCTGGGCCTGCAAAGGCTGGCAGCCCCAATCCCAACCACAGAACAAAAAACCATCACTGCACACAAAGCTACTGTATGGTACAAGATATCTTTCAACATTAAAGTATGAGAGAAGACAACAAGGCAGAAGAGAGATCCTTGTTTTTCATGAGTTCTTCTCCTGATTATTAAATCAAATCTGATCATCTTCTAAATTCATTTTATCATCTTTTATTGAATTTTTTATCATATTTTATTGAATTTTTATATAACATTTTCCATGACCATATTACTTCAATTTTTTTCATTATTACTGCCCTATTTTTAACCTCAGTCTTCCCAGAATTTGGCTCACAGATTTAATGCATAAATCACAAGGTTACTCTGGTTAATCTTATAACAGAAATGTCATTTATATTACTTTGCATAGAAAACAATAACACTTTCCAGAAATGCCTTAGCACTGAAGTTTTAACAAATTTGTGGAAAAAAATGTATCTTATCCTGTTACTAGTTTGCTGTTGTGATTTTGGAAAAACCACAGCTTCCCCCACATTTCAGCCTCTGCAGGTATGCAAAGCATTTATTCACCTTAAGGAAAGTACAGTGCTGCTTGATTCATTAACTTATCTAATGAAGGCATAAAACAGACATGCTAGGATACAGATGTACAATAGACAAATTTTCATTTAAAAATTCAGTGTTTATTTGCTCAGTTACAGCAGATGACAGTTCTTAAACAAAACCCAAGCAAGAGATAAGAAGGTAGCTCAAAGACTCAGCCTCACAATTTTTTCCTGAGTGCTGTTTCACACTCAGTTCAGAAGACTATCGCTCTAACGCAATTGCACAAGGTTCCAAGTTCAAGCCTGAAAACAAGTTCAAGCCTGAAAAAGGATGCCAGACATCTCCAAACCTGCTGACATGATAAACAGGAGAGAAGGTGCTGAGCTCTTCACCAGATCCAAACTTTAGCAGTCGCCTTTCAGCTCCTACAGACACCATTTGACAAAAACATTCCTTTTATCTGAAAGCATGAAAAGGAGGCAAGAGGAAAAGTATGCCTGAGTTGCTAAGCTAAGTAATGCTTTGTGCCTCCAGAAGAGAAATGATCTATTTAGAAAATTCTGAAAACATTCTATCCTATCATCATGAGACAGAGCCAATGCAGACAACCAATTAGCAACGTCACATTTACATTGTCATTCCAGAATTGCTTTATCTCAACAGCATTAAAAACAAACCCACTCACATCTTTCCTAAGCTGTATTTTATAAACCTGTGTTTTGCTGATGAGCATTGGCTAATGTTTGTAATGCATTCTTAATAGGAAAGCTTCTGAGCATCATGACTCACTACCCTGCTGCCCAACTCCAGCAAGAGCAACTTTTCCCAGCTGATGTATTGTACAAAATTCCATTTCATTACACAGCACTACAGGCTGATATGGATGGTTCTAGCAAGCACACCAGAAGAGTCAAAATGCTGCTACTTATTAAATATTGTGCCATAAATCATGTTAGAAGCATTAAAATGTAAATAAATGCTATTGGGTCAAAAATAAATGCACTCTGCCAGTGGAGAGGTGCATGCATGGTGATTTTCATATCATGGAGGCCAACCAAAGGCAACCATCCTGTGTGTATGGTGAAGAGAAAAAAAGGAAATAATGACAGCAGCTCTGAGATATTCCCAATGGTTAGTTCTACATAGAAGGGGCTTAAAGAAACATATTCCAGCTTCAGCTCCACTGCATTCTTGAGGGAAAGTTTCTGGGCACCTTGGCCCACAATAAATATAAAACCACATTAGAGTAAAAGAGTGGATATACTAGATAGACAGACACATGATATATTACCCATTATTTGTGCCTTAAGTTTAGCCTCGTTCAAAAAAGGCTACTATTACTTACTATTATTATTTACAAATCCCAATCTGAGGGGAGAGAGTAAGCAAATACGTGGATGAATAGCAAGCAAAAGAATCATTCCTTCAATGTTAATAAACTCTTGGGTTTTATTGTACTCTATCCCATCAGAAAGAGCACTGGTGGCAGTAGCACAGATCCTCTGAGAGGATTTGCACATATTGAGGTACAGAGATCCTTTAACAAAGCACGCAACATGGATAACAAATGGTTTTGAACTCATGTTGCTGTTTTTACTGGAGAGCCATACCCACTCATTGCCCTGTTGGGCAGACTTTCCATAGCTGCAACACACAGGAAAATCTGTAGTAAGGCTTGCTTGGCACTGTGAAGCCGTCATCATTAAACTACAGTACCTGCACTTCAAATAAAGATAAGGGCTGCGTGAGTATGTTTCCAAATACGCATGTCTCATTATTTTTGCACAGTGCACACCACATTTCACCTCTGCACAAGATGGAAGCAAAACAACTTAACCAAGTAACTGGGGTCAAATAAGTTCTGACCATGAAACAGATATGTCACATACCCTTTAAAGCAGCGCTGATATATTCATCCTCACATTAAAGGGAGACTTTAATAACAATTTCATTATGCCTCATTGTACCTTTGAGATTAATACATCATAAAAAGCTTAGAAGAGTGCAGGAATGTTATTTTCACTTATTTTGCAAATGCCTCAAGATATCACAACTCTCCATGAAGTCACTTAATAATGAGATAAGGAAAATAGTCCATAAGGAAGCAAGCACAAAAAGCTCAAAGCATTGAACCAGTGCCCAGTAAGCCTTTCGTCCACCATAACAGTCTTTGGATCAAACTCTGGAGAGAGCTCAGTAAGTGCTCAGTAAGTTCCACAAAGTGAGCTCAGGGTTTACAAAAAACTGATCTCTACTATAAATTAGTGTAGCTTTATTTGACCTTCACCTGAATCAAGCTCCATTATATCTGTGGCAGATGCCATGCTAATAAATAAATGGGGGCGCCAACAAGATGAAATAAAATGGAAACTCCCTTGCAGCATGATCCCATGTAAGTTTGTTCATACAAGACAAGAGAACTAGGCTGAAAAGAGCAAATCTTTGGGTTTAAGGCCTGAAATACCACTTTATCAGCACCTGAAAAGATTTTGACATTTGGCAAAGGTTCTTTCCTACCAGCAGGACGCTTAGCATTTCAAATTCAGCTCTAGAGGTAATCACACATGCGATTTCAGAATTTGCTTTCCATTAACATTAATGCCAATTCAAATGCATAAATGTTTATAGAAGGAAAACAGACACAACCAAAACAAGTCACTTGAAAGGTAAGCGCGTATGTATTCAAACTACTTTTTACAGTCTTGTCCCTATTCTTTTCAACCTATCCACTTCACAGGAGCCATCCTTTATCTGTTGCTACAGGTTTATGCATTTTATTTTTCTATTACTATTAGCATGCTCACTAATAATTCTAACTTTTAAAGGCTCCATAATGAAATACTCATCTTGAGCACGTTAAACCACAGCTGTGAAAGTCAGCAAGACTAATTCCAGTACAGTGGGTTTTCAGTGACAGCCAAGAAGCTTTAGACAGTATGAAAGACAGAAGCTTAGGGATTCAAAGCCAGCTGTAAAAATTCTTATTTGACTTCTCAATATAAAGCTAGACAGACTTACTATAAAGAAACAGGCTGCGCCTCAGATTTCAAGTAGCCTTTTAATTTCCATAGTGAATTCTTACTTTCTCCAAACTTCACTACCACAAGGTCTTTCCATTACCAACTTTTCTCAGTAATCCCATGCTTGAAGAACAGATGATGTTGGTGCAGGCAGACAGAAGGAGCTGTACAGATGTGTTTGTTGTGGTCTCCATGCATTGAACTATAAATTTGGGAATCCAAAGCATTGAGGTAATCTCTCTAAAGGAAATATACAGTTCTGCAAGGAAAGCTTATCTGGGAACAGATGAACAGAAAGCAGAGATCCTGCGATTACTCTAAGATCTTTGAGAAAATAGGCAATTATGACAAATTCTGCCTGTTGATTAGCTTAGAAGTATTTAGTTCATCATTCATCCTTCTCACCCAAGAGGTGAGAACACATCATTCTGAATGTACAGGAAATGTTATCACTTAAATGAGGTGGCTGGCTGAAACACAAAGGCCAGCAAGGTTGAAGCCATTCCATTTTCCCTTTTTATTTCCATCCCTGAATCCATGCCTAGGTCTGATTTGCGACACATCACAAAGTAATCTATAGGAAGATTTTTAACATTAAGAAAAGTCCCCTACTGTTATGAATATTTGACTGCAGAAAATTATAGAATGCTCTCTTAAAATCTGACTCAAGTTCTAGCACTTGTAAAAAACCATAACCAGTCAAGTTCAGAAATCCAAGGAAGCAAAAGCCTTGGAAGTAATTCTTTATACATTCAAAAAGTTCCATGATCCTTTCATGCGTGTTTATACATTTGCTCCTAGTTTTGCAATGTTAATGTAAACTAAACCCAAGCAAGTGTTATTAGATTTTCATTGCAAATATTTGTAACTGAGACGTTGGTTAATCAAAATTAAAACAAAAAATACACCTTGTAGAACACGTTCAGTATAGACAATTATGTGCACTCTTTCTTTATACCTTTTGGGAAAATCTGCATTAAATACGAGCCTCAGAAGAAGGAACTGAAATCACTTAGGACAAATGGAAAACTTGCTTAAAGTTTTCATCATATTGTGGATAAAAAATATCAACTCTGAATGAAAATAAAGACATTGGTTTATTGATCCAGTTCAGCACCACTTTCTGAGAAAAGTCTCCAAAGATCAGTGCCCCTACAGAACCACATCACTGCCCCCTTACAGGTTTGCCTGCACGCACACAGCTGTTGGATTCTCTCCCCATTCTCATCCCATGGAGAACTTGGGTTGAGTGAGGAGGCAAAGGTGCTGCTGACTGCCTGCCTGGCAGAGCTGGCAGCAGCTTCACGACACCAACAGTCCATTTGTGTGACCTTACTCAGTCTCCCCCATCTCACTTGGGTTTTGGGATGTTGAATAGTGGCACCAAAGGTCTATTTAAATGAGTTTTCCGCTTGCTTTCTCTGTTTAAGGAACCTGTGCAAGCCAGGCACCATTTACAGCACGAAATTTTCCCTTGTCTCTTTTTCTGGAAATACAACTGTTATCCTATCTCCCTAGCCTTGATGATGACCATTTTCCACTGACAATCTCAAACTTAATTTAAAGCAATTTCAGTTATTTCCTATTTTTCTTACTTCAGATCCATAGGGACTGATGCACTTGTATAACACAAATAGCCCCTTGCAGCTAGGGATCTCTTCAGCAGTTTTAATATTTCTTCTGTCACTCATGAAGCACTGTTAATACAGGGGGTTTTTTTGGGGTTTTTTTTTTTTTTTTTGCAAAGTAGTTAGAAAACATTAGACATAAATTCGTGCTTCTCTGGAGGGCTCATATTAACCAGTGTTTTCTCTACAGGCTACATAAGATAAGCACAAGTCACGTACCAAGCTCAAACAAAAAGACAGATTTAAAGCTTTCTTGTTTTGATATCAAGCTGAAATCGTTTTTAAGGAACATGGTTATCTTTTTAAAGCAATTCACAAAATATGAAACTTCACAGCCATAAAGCAGTCTTAAAAGTGAAACCAGAGAGCAGGAAATGCTAATATCTGTTGAACACCTTCCCAAATGAACAGAAAACTTCAGCTTACTGAACTTCAGGTTACGTATTCGTTCATTCACACAGATGTAAAGTTTAGTGGACTTTACTAAAATAACCAAGGTATTAATACGGGCTTTAGTAACAGATGATCTTTGCCTAGTTGAAGATTAATAGCATTATAACTTCCAAGCAAAAGGGCACTTCCTTGAAGCACCTGTACTATAGCAGTAGTTTCACTCATTTTGAACTGTTTCATTAGGGCTGACCCTCGGCAAATTCTGAGATGTGACTGTACCACAGAAAGAGCATATCACACTGGGCAGCTCAGCTAACATCACTGCTACTATTGTTGCTGTACCACGATCGGGTGCAGGTTTTGCCCTGGGCTGAGATAAGGCTGAAGCTGATTCATCTACAGATAAACACCAGAAGTTTAAATTGGAAGAAGGAAATAGAAAAAAATGTATTGGTTCATCTAAAAATCCTCAGGCCCTTGGCTGAAAAAAGAGATATGTCTCTTCAAGCAGCTTTCTGGCTCAGCAGTAACTGGGATATCCTCCAAGAACTTCAGTGCTCCCCAGCTACAGGAGGAGGTTGCTGCTGGTCAAACCCTGGGCTCTGATCCTAGAGCTCTTCTGCTCCAGGAGCACTCCTTGGCATGGCTACAGGCACCTAAGTAAGGTCTCTGGTCTGCCATTATGGGATGTCTCCACATCTACGCACATCCAGGGAGGCTGCCCCTCCTGAACAACCTTCAGTCACATCAGGAGGAGCTGTGGTCTAGCAGAAAAAGGTACGAGAACAGGATTGGTACTCCCCATTTGGAAATTTCTCTTTGTTATGAATTACAAATCTTTCTGCTAGGATGTTTGCGAGAACTGACCCCAAGCTCCACCTGAATGATAGCTCATGTTCCCATACTGCACCTGCACTGCCCACAGGTGGGAGCAACCCACAGCTTCCTGCAGGGTTGAACTTTACTTTGTGCCAGGGGAGGGAGCAGCACCCAATGTGGATGGAGTGTAAGCCAACAGGACATAGGACACCATTTGCAATCGTCTTATTTTGCCAACTATTAAAGCAGCAAAACATCACGATATCAATACATTTTTTCTGTTCCCTTATCTGGCAGGAGATCTAAACACTGAGCTATTTCTCAAAGTATTTTCAGATGCGTTTAGTTTTGGCTCCTGGGGTTTTTGATTTTCCCCAAGAGTCTTCAGCTCCAGAGGCTGAGGGAAATGCTTCGGGTGACTCACACCTGCACTTCACTAAAAGCATGCTGCTCCTGCAGCTCAGGCCACACTTTATTTGAAACAGGCTCTTCCTTGCAAGATCCCAGAAAACAACTAGAACAGTGTAAGAAGCACAGAAAGTGGTTTTTTGTTTGTTTCTTTTCTCCCCTCACTTCTTCTCTAGACTTCACAACGTATCCCTGTGCTATCTCTTTTGTATCTCAGCACTGAAGACACCCTGCTCAGAGCTTTGCACCAGGCCTAAGACATTAAGCTGAAGGGGAACTGCCAAGTACCTGCAGTGCATTTGGGCAAATGCTGATGCTGTTCTTTAGTGCACATCTGCCACTTCATTCTTTTATTTTTATTGCATATTTGTTTATATTGTACAGCTTCACATTGCTGCTGAGATCATAGTTCATAGTAAACATATGTATACATTCTAAGAAAGATGGGTAAAATAGCGAAGTACCTTTAAAACTTTGGTGTGATTCTCTTGCAGGTTAGTCATGATAAAGAAAGTATATATCTCTAGATATTGCCATGAAATTTTAATGAGTCACTGTCCTATGGGTGCCTGGGAGGCAAAAAACAGCAAGAATAACTGTTTTTACAGTAAATAAAAATGCACAAAGCTCCCAAAAGTAAATATTAACTAAAATGTTGAATTACATACCTCATACTGAAGTACTCGCAATGACATTATCCCCTGAGATCTTAGCTCAAGTTAGGTGCAAAATCGCATAAAAAAAGAACTTGGCACTGCAGAAATAAGTTGCAAATTGAGGTGCAGTTCTGCAACTTAAACAATATTTACCAGTCACAAGAATAAAGATTATTCATTGTAACTGGTACAGAAGCAGCCTCTCAGCAGGGGATGTTGGCTTCTGAATGAGTAACAAAGCACTACCAGAGAAAGTTATTAAGGGATTATGCCGGAGACTTCATCTGAATAACAACATATTGCACAACACTATATTCATCATCTTTTGCTGTTATGCTCATCAGCAGCTCAGCTACTACAGCAGACTTCTAACGTCTCCTCTGGAAGATGCATTTAGACCTCTCATAGACTGTTCTGCAGTCTTACACCAAATATCACTCCATCACAGAGGGACAGAATGGGTCCCTTTGGTTTAGGGATGTAATGACCATAAAAACAACTGTTTGTTTTTCCAGCATACACAAAAAAACTTCTTAAAGTATTTGTAAAAAAGAAAAGAAGATCAAAGCAATTAGCTCCCACTTTGGTTTGTGCTGTTCATTGTAATAGAGACACCTAAGAACAATCTTAGCAGGCTCCAGTAGGGTACCTCAAATTATTTCATTCTGCTCCTTTGGCAACTTGCACAACTCCTTTGTAGCATATTCATAATCTGCTCTTGATTCACTGACTCGCTGCTGGCTTTAGCTTCCTCTCCTGACAAACTGTTCCTGTTCTCATGAACAAGGTCTCTCTGAGGCAAACTACTCAACTTACTTAGAGGAAGCTTCAAAAATAATTATCATCCTGATTTCCTCTTTACTGAAGTTTCTAATGAACACAACATATGTTTTAAGCTATCCCAACATTCCCAAGATAACCAACATCTTTAACTTTGCCTTCAATACACAAGGCCTGGCCTGCACAATGGCCAACAGGCACCAACACCACAGCTTGGCTGCGCAGTTAAGATTGACAGCAGCACAGCTTCCACAGAACTGGTGATCTCTCTTCAACATTTGCTGAAATTTATCTAAAAACATGGGCTTTTGGCTGATCACTGACCAGGAATCTGCACTGACAAAGAGCATTTGAGGCAAAAAAAAATCAAGGATTAAAAGTTACTAGAAATAAATTCAGACTAAGGGCACAACCCTGGAACCCATTGTTTTAGAAATCATTAACTGCTGGTAAGCTCTATCAAATAATCACCACACGGAGTATTTCTAATGTTAAAAAAGCCAAAAGATAGAAATCTTAGCAATAAGAAGCACCCTATACAGTAGAGAAAAATGCCTTTAGCATTAAAAAAGAATCATGTACCAAATTACACTATACACAGACAATTTAAAAAACACAAACTAACTTACCTTCCCCGTAAGAATGACTAGCAAATCAGATAATCAAAGCCTAAATAGTGAAGCTGGGTTTTATCATGTACCCTCTTTGCTACAGATACAACTGTCCGTTTCTATCCTCTACTCCAAAGCTAGAGCAAGAGTGAGTAAACTACTCAGGAGATTACACTCCTGATACATATTGATTATGATTTACAGGGATCAATGTCTAATATATTTCATAGAAATTGAATGATTATGTCTCATCCGTAATTAAGCATTTACAGATATTAAGACAGCAGTGTTAAGTCAGAGGTGTTTATAGGTCTTTGTCATAAAGGGGCAAAAAAAGTATGCATCTAACAGTTCAGGTCACAATCTTGCTTTCATTTTCTTCATTCCTTCTTGTACATTTTCCACCTTTCTGATACTTAATCATAAACTGCACATAAAGACTGACCCAAATAATCTCTGCTTTATAAGACACATCCAGCAAGAGTGCTCAACATCCACATGGCCTGGAAGATCTGGCTACATCCAGTGGCAACATCAAATAAGGAAATCTATCAAATGAGAAATTACACTGCTTGAGAGTAGGGTTTATTGACAGAGGTATGGCTTCCCTTAAATGCTTTGCACTGAGAGCTGGTTGACCCTGGAATATTCTTTCCTGCATTTCAGAACATGGGTCACAACTTACATTCAACTATAACACAACTGTTTATTTTCATTTTCGCAGTGCCTAAACACTTCTGCCAAACTTCTTAATACATGCAAAACCTCACCTGCTGCACTGCTGTAAAAAGGGGCAGACATCTGGGACAGCAGTTCACAGGTGGAGGAAGGATCATCATTCTGATGTTCTGCCAAGAACTGCACCTTCTGCTGAGAGGTTTCACACAGCCTACTCACTGCTGCTGGTCAGCTAGTACAGAGTCTAACCTTGTCTGCATGACAACTCTTTTCTCAGATAATCACAGCCATAACACTACAACCTTGAACCTAATGCAAAAATCTCATCCAGCAAAAATCTGGATGAACAGGCACAGACCCAGAAGTAGATTGAATGCCACTACTACTTGATAGCATGAAAGTTTTACCCTCTCCTTCCTCATTCACAAGTCATACTGTGAGAAATGTGATGGAATCCTTCAGCATCTACGTGAAATTGCTTTACTCATTTAGGAGTTTTATGAATGAAATCTGTTATGAAATCATTACACTTCGCCTTTGGGTAAATAGGCTAGCGAGCTTGAACGAATGCAATTACTTGCTTGTTAGTTATTATTCAAGATGAATAAATTTTCTGGAAATTCATCTCTCTTCTCACTGATCTCCCACAAAATGTCATCTACCCTTCATCTCTTCCATGCCTTTCTACAGAACATTCCCCTTATTACTATAACCCCAGGAAAATCAGTTTTCTGGTTTTCTCCATACAACAGGAGGAGCAAAAATAAGCCCAGCAAGGATAGCACAGTCACACTAGTCACTCTCATAACCCCAGTGTCAAGTGCTGCTCACTCTCCATACCAGAGGGAATTAGTACCTAACTGGTTCTGTGCCATCTCATTCCAATGGCAGAAGCAGAATAGCCACATTAGGGCAACAATTGAGCATGGCTTCCCCTGAGGAATGGAATTCAAGTTATAGTTTTTAATTGCAAGAATACAAAACAGAATCTAGAAGGAGCTTTAATTGGCCTTTTTCTTCTCCTCAGTAATAAAAGCAATTTTATCTGTTCGAGCAGTTTATAAACATTTCTTTTTTTCCGCTACTGAAGTCAGATTCCTTTCTAGAAACAATTAAGCTCTTTAGATGAATTAAAGTACTGGAGTTGTAAAATCCATTGCAAAAATCTTTGCAGAATTTCTGCTTGCATAAATTAGCATTTGCACTGGAAAAGTGTCATTGTAGCTTCTTTAAAAGTAAAAGCAATAAAGCAAGATAAAAGCCATTGTAGCATTCTAGAAGTCAAATTAATTAGCTTTCTTAGTTTATTGAAAACTAGACAACTCCTAATAGTGAGGTATTCTGTGACAGTTAAATCAGTACACTTTGGAAAAATTACAGTTTTCATTTTATTTAAAAAATTGTGCAACATCATTTGAAACTGGGTAAAGCCTCACTTAATACTGCAAACACTTGAGCACATATTTTAAATTCACCACATGATCTCAGTAAGAAACTGCAAAAATAAAGCAGAACTCAGTAAGACAAATTGAAAAAATAAAGCAAATCTCATGAATGCTTGCTTTGCTGTAGCTTCGGACCCATAACCACAAAACATATTTGCACAGTAAAGGGACTACTCAGGATGCAAAAGTAGCCTCAGTGGTCTTTTCTGTGCATGTAATCTCACAAACAATTAGTAGTCTTCAGTTAACACTTAGCAATTATGTCTGAACTCACAAGCCAAGTTTTCTCCTAACATGCCATTTGATATACCTGACTGGATTTGAGGCACGACAATGCAATCAACGGGAAGCACAAGTGTGTAATGACTTCATTTCATGTCTTGAATATCCAGTGCTGCTTACAGGATATAAGTCATAGGCTAAGCATCAGCAGCTCTTGCTTCAGCACATACCATCATCCATCTCTCTCCAGAGGGAGAGGTCATGCTTAGATCATAGAATCAGTAAGGTTGGAAAAGACCACTGATATCATCTAGTCTAACCCCAACCCACTCCAAGCTTGCTCACTGACCGTGTCCCTCAGTGCCACATCCCCATGGTTCTTGAACACCTCCAAGGACAGTGACCCCACCATCTACCTGGGCAGCCTGTACCAGTGAGATGGCCCTCACTGCTCAAACCCACTGACATAAGTGCATGATTTGAACAACTTAAGGCAATAGAGAATTTATTCTAAATTCTCCCTTCCAGTCCTGGACAGGCTTAAAGTTTCTCTTGAAAACAAAAGAGGCAGAAATATAGTTAATTAGATTAACTCTACCAGTCTTAAAACTGAGGAGCATTCTTTCCTTCATGCTTATTTTCTTCGTAGGCAGTTCACAAGAAATTTGTGTGGCTGGTCATGATTTGTTGTGGGCCCAAGCTACTTGAAGCCAGGCCTTATACTTCCAGTAAGGAAGAATAAAGTTTTATCTAGAAAAGGACCAGATTTGAGACCTAGATCTATAAAGCACAGAGGGCATCTTTTCATCTCCACCTGACCATAATCAGGAGAGCAGGAAGAGTAGGAAGATGATCAAAGCACAACCAGCTTTTTACCTTCATCTGTGCCTATGAAGCATTTGAATATCCAGTGATTAAGATTTAACTCAATGTCAACTTAATTTTTCCCCAACATACACTGAATACTACATATTTGTGAATTGCACTCAAATATTGGTTTAAAGGGATCAAAGTTAGTGTTGTCAGACAGGCTGATCAGTTCACTGAAGACAGATCTAACTATTTAAATGCATGCAAGGTCCCAGAGTCGTTTGGAAATTGCACTACTAAGGTAACTTCACCAGCACCAAGGAGTTCAATGATTATTTTTTTTTATAATGCCCATTTTTTCTGGACATTGACTGCATTTCCATCACCAGGAGTGATGGGTTTGAAGATGGACCACAACAATAAAAGCTTTTCTATCTGTTTAACATACTTATTCTTACTGCCTGCAGTAACAGTGAATCTGTTGGTGGTTGGCCAAGTTCTATAAGGAGAAGAGCACAAGAAAATGGGCTAATTTAGGATCTTTTGCTGGGATTTCCTTCTTGTACCCTCCAAAACAATTATAATAGTGCTACCCCACTCCTCAATTAGCATAAAACCACTTAGAGATATCAGCTGTAAATAGCAAGCTGCTGTTTATAAATTAAGTGTTGGTATAAGCAGTAAAATGAATTATGTGAGAAACTTGGAAAAAATGTGTTTTGGTTATGTACTAAATTGGTGATAAATTTTCAGGCACAGGGCTTCTAGGATTATGTTTTAGAAGTGTTAATGCTGTAGCTCGACGTAGCTCAAAATATCTGCTTTCCAACTGGCATCTCAAAAGGCTCACAGATACTCTGTATAAAAGCAAACCAAACTGAAGAATATTTGTCTCCTGCAGATGCCCTGAAAGAAATAAGCTAAATCCATTCTTTGGCCTGGAAACATGATAATGCACACAAGACAGTTTCCAGAAAGTGTTCTTTCAACTTCCCAGGGTCTAAAAGCTCTTTTTAATCCTACTATCTCTCCAGTGCAACAAGAGCTGGGAGCAGACCAGCCTTCTGGCTACAACAACAATTATTCCTATTTATGGAACACCAACAGCATGCATAGGTCTTAATGATGCTATGGCACTAACTTTGAAAATAGGAAATAAATAGATCAAGATCTGGCCCATAAAAGGTTGCTTGGAAGACAGACTGCCCAAGCTTAATCGGGTTTTATGCCATAATGTTTCTTATTCTTTGCTTAAGACTAAGAGACAGGCAGCAGAGCACAAAGATTCTTCTCGTTTCCACTTTTTTCCCTTGTTTCTAATTAGAAAAAATAATCTGGCCTCTCTTCTAAGACTTCCAGCAACATAGCAACTTATTTCTTCTATTCCTGTTCAACTTCAGAAAGGATGTCAGCTGAAGAAGACCTCAAAGCTATAAGCAGTGACCTCTATACTCTTCCAGCCTGAAAAAAAAAACTTCAGGACACCTAAAAGAGTATTCTCTTACATTAAACTGTTGCACCCTGTCTTCAGTGCACACTACGAACCCTGTAAAACTGCTGAGCAACAATCTTCACATTGCACAGTGCCACTAGTGCCCTTCCTGAGATGCCAGGGTGTTCATGAAGTCAGCTGCTATGCAACCTCATTCATGTTGGTTTCAGCCTTTAGTCTTCTGCAATAAAAGTCTGTTTTAATCTAACATTTTTATAGAATGCATATTTTCTCCGAAATTAATTTATACTGAATGGAAATATTGTTTATCCTCACCTTTCTGTGGGAAGGCAGCTCAGTTGAATCTTTTATGACTCAGTGTGTTTCAGAGAACACAACCAGAGACAACACAAATTATCCCATTGCACCTTCTCAACCCAATGGAGTGGGATGTTCTGCAACCTGCCCTTCCAAGGGGAATGAAGTTCAGTGGTTGTACTTGTTTTTAAGCTACGTTTTACATCCAGACCTACAATTGGTAACAGACCAACTGCAATGAGGTTCCATCGAGTCAGCATCACTTTCTTCTCCACTTTTCTGTTGTCCATGTGGGAGACAACATGGCATCAGTAGCAGTAGCGTTGCTACAAGCATTTCCTTAACTATTGAGAAACCCCCTGTAGAACATGTCCAGTCATATTCTTCCATCCTACTAATGGATGAGAAGCTGAAGTGTCTACATAGCTTGGGACTGCTCTTCCACAGATCTGTTATGTATTATTGCCTTACATACAGTCTACTAACAGGCTTGATTTATCACTTACTTGAAATAAAAGAACCAGCAATGACTAAAATGTTTCCTAAACTGGTCCTGCACCAAACCATTCTTGGTGGACCATCATGGTCCAAGTTTGTCAGCATTCAATGCTCCATTGCTCTCAAATTATTTGAGAGACCAGAAAACCTGAACACTTCCAACTTGTTTGGTCAGTCTCTTATGGTTTGTAGCTGCAGCGAGGTCTGCAGTGATCAAATTCCACAGCTTTTTTTTTTTGGCCTTGTAGCACAGTTGGTGTGGAACTCTCACACCACCACTGTATTGATGTATGTTGTCCATCATAACACGATAGCTGCAGGCATGAGAGACAGCAGAGATCATCGTATTATTTAGTCCTTGCATCTGCCACTGGCCTAGATTGGTTTTGAATTCAGCATTTAGGAATAAAGTGCTTAAATACAAGTAAATGTGCATTTTAAGAGTGCTCTTACAGTACTAAATATTAGCTTGCAAGAAAGCTGCAATCAAATTCGGAGCAAGAACAAGAGAACAAGCTGAGGTTTAGACACCACATCAGCCTGTACTTTAGAAACTCAATTAGGGATAGAAAGTAATTGCTGGTACTTGCAGGGAATGTCACACTGTAGGATATAATAATGGCCATGATTCTGTGCTTCTCTGCTATATTTGGGAGTGACCTTTAAAGTATTTTGTATTCCTCGTACACAAGAGGTCATATAGAGAGCTCTCTGCCGTCTGCAAGAATCTGGGACAGACAGATCTACTCCTGTCACAGACTTGTTTTAAAAAAAATTCTTCTAAACCTGGCTCCCTCAAATACCCTTAGGTGCTGGTTCCACATATGCAGCAAGGTCCTGCAAGCTGGAATAAAGTTATTACATTGCTCACGCTCTCCACAACTTCCTACATCATCATGCAGCGCTGAGCTTCACCTACTCACAGCACTCCACAAATTCATCCATCCCAATGCAATGCACAACTGACCACAACCCTTACAAAAGTGATTTCCCCAAAAAAAGTCCCTAGTTAGGGCTCCAAAACACCTGAGGAGGTTCTCCCACAGGATGTATTCTCAGGGAGTTTTCTGTTCCATTTATGACCACTTGCTGTTATTATAGAGTAAAAATAAATCAATTTACAGCATACCTGAAAAACAGATCCATTACACTGAACATTTTTAATAGTCACCCATGGATGTGAAAGCAAACAAAACAAGACTAAAAGCATGTGCTGCAAGGCAAGTAATTTTCTTTTTTTCCCCCCCAAACAATTTGTGGCAATTCACTGGAGCCATAAAATGGCCATAAATCAAACATACGCAGAATACTAACGTCAAGAGTATGAGAACTAAATGCCCAGCAGGAACTGCTACGCTTGAAATGACTGCATCTCTTTCCAAGACCTCATGCACTAATGAGAGTTCACCAAATGAGGAGTCTGTGTGTAGTTAAAGGCGTTGGCTGTGTTTATAGCACTAACCATCGTATCTGAGTAACACCTTCATGCCACTGCAATTAAAGTAGTGTCAGTGCTCACACCCTATGCTTTAATATCCAGATTTTATAACTATTAAAACAAAATGCTTCCTTCAGGACAGACTTGAGCTAACAAGTTTTTGAGGTTTTCATTAATGCTTTATTAAAAAAATAAAACATTGCCTTAGCTGTCCATATTTTACAGTAGTGTAAAATAATTTATTGCCATTAAGTTTTTTCTTGTTTCCAACTGAGATTTTTTCTTCTTTCCCTTTCAATATTCAAACATTTCTACATTTAATTTGAACAGTTATAGTTATCACCTTTTTCTTACTTACTTAAAAATGGTAAACTGCCATTAGCATGCAATGCCATATGATTTCAGCCTTTAAAATAGCTCATAGTCTGATCCTCCCTGACAACATGCTCTGGTGTTAATTTTTAAGCCTAGGAATCCAGGACAAAAGCTATCACACTTCTCCATCCCTGTAATTGCTCAGCACCTTTAAAAATCAGGGCACTTTCACTGAGATGTCTAAATATAGTTTTAGATGCTTAACTTTAGGAACTATGATTAAAAAAAGAGGTCAAGATGGTTATATATATCCAAATAGCATTCAGAACGAAATAAATATTAAAATGGAAGAAATCACTTAAGATTATTTTCATTTCTTTTCAGAAATACTGAGTTCTCAGTATTTTCTTATTTGCGATATTTTATGGGTTTACTACCTAGGCAGCTTGCCCTCAGTGTCTGAAATACAGTGGTACATCCCAGCAGGGTTGCAAGCTAAAAGCCCTATTCTGCCACCTTTCTGACACAAATGACTGCATTATGAGTGCTTGAAATGGCTCAGCAGGAGCTGCAGAGGCAATATTCCAGCAGGTGCACTAATCTGCTGAAATGCAAGGCAAATTGCCCCCATACTTCAACAGGAAATGATAGGAACTGGAAGCCTCAGCCACAACAAGCCATAGACTGGCAGCATCTTGATTCTTTGCAAAGCAGGAATCCCTTTTTGCTACTCTGCTTTTCACTCTGCAGGACTCAAATGTGCTAGCTAGGTGCTGTGCTCCCAGTCAGCTGACGTATGGATCTCAGATCCAGAGATATTTGGAGGTCTAGTTTTTTTTTCCTCTACATTAAGCTGTAGCTCACACGTTTGGCAGCTCAAATGACCCAGTCATAATCCAACTAAAATCAAATGTCTTGCTGTACCTCACCAGAGCAAGAAAAATATTATACGTACAGCTCAATAGCTGGGCAGCATCAGAATCTCAGTAATCCACTGAGCATACTAACAGAAGCACAGCCTTTTTATGCATGTATCATCCATAATTATTAAATCCCATCACAATTCTGTGCAGTTACTCCCGTCACGAGGATGAGTCCACAAATACCACTTTATGTATAAACACTGGCAAAGAGCAATACAATGCCATCTGTAAAATGCAATCCCTAAAATATAGGGGATGAAGGAAAAATTGCATTTTCCTGCTCCGCTTTGGATCCACTTGTGGTTAGTCTGGAAGTCTCAACCTAATCTTCCTAACTGACATTACATTACTTTGCACTTATGCATTTGCACTTTAATGTTTATCTGATAAATTTTAGGCCGTACACTTTGGTCATGTCTGAGGAATATGTGATGTAATCTCACTAGATGCATGTAATTAGAAAGATATAATCAAAACCCACAACTCTAAGGAGGATATTTTCTTTTCCAGACATTAAACTCATAAGCAATGTTGATAATACTTTGTAACTTAATCCCTTGCATGCAGAACAAGGAAGAACACACTGCACAAACTGAGAAAAAGAAGAATAGAAAAATATTATTCACTATACTATTGATCACCTACAGCATTAAGAGAATGCTACACATAAACATGTTCTACAGAATTAGAATGCTGTTCTCCTTATACATCTATAGGATCTGCAGGAATGTGCATCTCTCATTATGTTACTCAAGAACAAAGTATTTAAATTCACTTTCATCTCCATTTCAATACAGCCACGCAAAGCTGGGGGTGAAAACTTCTTTCCTGTTGTGATTACAAGATGAAAATGCTATTAAAATAAGCAGCCTCTCAGTGGATGATGTTTATGTAACTTCAGTAAAGAGATTTAATAAAAGGGTAAAAAAAGTTGAGTCTGGGTATGGGGTAGGAATTCCCAGGGGTAGGACATGCAGCACCCAACCTGAGTATCCCTGGAGGCTGCACTGGAACCTCACCAGTGCTGCGCTTAATTTGCAAAGAAATTTGCAGCAAGCGTTCACCAGAGATAAATGGGCAAGGCTTTATTTACTTATGCCACTAAACACCCTTCAAAAATACTCAGACAAAATAGCTCAAGTGCTTCAAAGGGAAGCTCTACCAGCAGAAAGGCAGGCACCACTTCTTGTGCCCAGTGCTACATGCAAGGTACTGTCACACAGACCACGCAGATAGTCAGCAGGCATGGGCACCAGGTGCTTTTCAACAAGTTTTTACCTGTTTTATAATCTTTTTAATTTTTTTTAATGAATATTATCCTATTTTCTTATGGACTCATTCCAAATAACTACTCTTGTCGAAAATAAAAGAATGAGTTCACTGTGAGAACAGCAGAAATAATAATTGAAATATATTTTAATTCTGAAATTGTTAGAAATTCCATTATTTTTTTTTTTAATTTGGGGTGGGAGGATGGTTACCTTGAGCTCACCAGGGACCAGCATTCAGCCCTGTGGCAGATGCTGGATCTGGTATTTTTTCTACCAGCAGTCAGCTCCTTCCCCTATAACAGCAGCTCTCACGTCTTACAGAAAAGCAGTATCAAGATCTAATTCATCCCATTCTTTTCTAACAACACTAATCCATGTCCCATGTGACAAAAGGCAAAAATGAGCAAAAACTTCAAAGCTTTTCTGCATTTCTCCTTACTCAGCATCTGCCTTGGTTAACTTTGCTTTGACCATGAATTGCATCACCCCATTTTATCAGTGATAGGGTCACTTAAGAAAAAGAAACAAACATGCTATACAAGATGTTTCACAACACATTAATATCTGCTTCTCAGCTACTAGTCATCTTATTAAAATCTCAGCACGTTCTCACTTTGGAGCCATCCAGATAATATAGACAGCAACATTAACAACAATAAAGATGTTGCTGTTATAATGGAGTATCTAATTAACAGCGATCTCAGTGGGGCAAGGCCAGGAAAGGACAACTGAATAAAAATAATCTGCATTGAAATTATTGGAATATACTACTAGCAGTAGCAGAACCAGTTTTAATTAAAACTTACAGGTGGTGATCCAAATTGGCTAAGTTTGACATAGAAGTAATGCCCTCATCAGTTCATTCATCATTCTAGACTTCTCCTCATATTAAGGGATTAATGTCCATCAAGCCCTCTCTCCCCTGCCAGAGCTCACACTCTTCGTGCTGTCACCACTGGCCACCCCAACTCCAGTATAAGAGCACAGCCACCAAGGCCTCTGCAAGCTTTCACATTCATTCCTTTTGGGTCTTACACTCAAGAGTGCTTTCCAAATACCATCACTGTTTCTCTCATTTTTGCAACATGCAGTGGCAGAGAACCGCTTTTGTGTTAGCATGTGTTTAGGAAGGACACCTACAGCAAGCTCATGGAAGTTTCCTTGATAGACTCATTAAAGCCCCATCCACACAACTCATAACCTGCTCTCAAGCAAAGACTCAGTACATAGAATCATTAAGGTTGGAAAGATCACCAAGATCATCTAGTCCAACAATCAACCCATGCCTGTAACCACTCTAGATAACGTCACTTAATGCATCTACCCCTTTCTTGAAAACCTCCAGGAACAATGACTTCATCAGCTCGCTGGACAGCCTGTTCATCAGTGATACAAGCATTTTTCTCCATTCTAAAACGACTTTTCTCACCTCCTTCTTTTCACGCATTGCACTTGCCCAGTTTCAGTGAAAGACTGTGTGAGTCTGTATGTTTTTCCTCCACCTGTACCTTTCAAAATTATTTTAGTCAGTTCTTATGCAGCATGACACATCCTGTCCCAGCCCACATCAAGAAAATGCCTCAGCAGTGCATGGCTGGAAGTCTCTCTCCTCCCTGACACAACCTAGCCAAACACAGGAAACCACTCCAAGGAAGTAATAAAAACTGAAAAAGGAAATTGAGGAAAGTTGTTTCTTCTTTTCATTCATTCTTCTGAGCAGGATAATGAGAGGTTTCATGACCTCTATGAGGTTTAACAAACGGTAAATCCTCCCCTCAGCATTGTTAAGGTATTTTCTTACCTCTCACAGCTTCAAACTGTAGTATAAGCTTTTCAGTGAATTCATAGAATGGCTTGGGTTGAAAGGGACCTTAAAGGTCATCTCTGCCGTGGGCTGGTTGCCCCCCACCGGCTCAGGCTGCCCAGGGCTCCATCCAACCTGTCCTTGAACACCTCCAGGGCAGGGGGTCTCAGGGCAGCCTGTGACAGTGCCCTTTGACTTAAGAATTTACAAATTGAAAGCATTCTCTGAATAAAACTCTTTCCAAAAACATTTCTCAGAACTTTTGCATCATCTCCACTCCTAACTTTTATGAAATCAAGAAATAAACATAACAAATGAGGTAGTGAACAGTTATTTCTTAATTCCCTGTGTACTGTAAGTACATCACTTCTCTTTCAACACACACAGTGATGCTCACCCAGCTGGCTTTGCTGAAGCTGTGCCAGCTTTTAACTGATGGACACTGGGACAAAGGATATGGCATCCATGAAGGATGCATCAACACTACTAACACTTAACAGGGTATTCTGAATCACTGACTTCACTTGTGATGACAATCATCAAGTTAGAAGCATTCTTAACATGTATTTTTCAGTTCTTTTCCTAACAAATTTAATTCACATTGATTGCATTAGTAATTCTTTTATTATTTGAGATCTTTGTTGTCTTAATAATCATGACAGTTAAAAATAAACTAAATAGTTGAAGATGCCACAGCTTCAGATCTTAGCTTCTGTCAGAGCCTCAGGGCCTAAAAGCCAATGCCAAACTTTGCATTCCCAATGCCCCATCTTTCATACATTAATCATACATTAATTAAACATACATTAATCCAGTATCAGGTCTGACTCATACATACCAAAAAGTTGTGTAAAGGATGAAACGTGAGGAAATGATCTCATTCTGAACCCTGCAGATCTTTTACTGCTTAATCATGGATGTGGGGATTTCCTGCTGCTTCTGTAGTGCAGTTTTCTGGGGCTCTCTCAAGGCTGCATTACAGAACAGATGACCAAGTTCAGAACCGTAAATCCATAGCAGAGCAGCATGCCAGAGTTTACAGATGTCTGTGGAATAATTTTCTTTAGAAACACTTCACCATACATAAGACATTATAGAAAATCTGGTGCTTATATCAACCCTGGAGTCATACCTGATCATCGTGCTGTTACACTAGAGACTGACATCCCATTTTCAGATGCCAACCAGGGCACAACAACCAGCAGATTGCCCTCCAGGTTGGACAGGAAGCATCCCCTGTGGAAGTGATAGCAAGTCTCTCCAACCACCTCTAAGAACACAATTTTCTCCAAGCAATATATTATTTCTTCAATTGCTCATATCAAAGCCCGCTGCTACTAAATTAAACTGCCTGCATCCTGTGCATAAAGCAAAAGCTCATAACATAAATTTGTCTCATAATCCTGAGACATTCATAACAAAAACCGTGCAACCATATAAATACAGACCCAATCTTCTTCCAGCCCCATATGGTATGGGAGTACAGTTTCTAGAAGTCAAATTAAAAAGCAGCATTTTGTAACCTTTGCTAGTTTTCTTTTTAAAAAAGAGGAAGTCTGGGCTGATACTTATATCTAAACTTCAGTTTAAATTCCTCTACTTCTGATAGGTGCATATAGAAAACTCTTAATTCCCTGTTGAACAGTTTGCCATCACCCTGCCACTTAGCATCATACAACCACCCTTGCTCAGACCATACAGCACAAACTACTTGTATAACCCTTCCCACATCCAGCAGTAGCTCGACAGCAGCTTACTGATGAACCTGGGGGTGAGCAAAAAATATAAAACAAACAGGAAAAAGGAGAACAGAAGCTGCAGAACTAGCAAACTGTACAATCAAGCATTCTGTGCTTTCCCTGCCTCTTGTTACACAAGGGCAGTTTTCCCTATACCTAGAAGCAGTTACACACTTGGACGAAAAAATGCTGTGATTTACATTTGCTCGTTCTTTCTCACAAGATGAATACAATACTCTGTATTTTATTAAAAATGGCTTTACGCACTGCTTTGTTAGTAAAATGAAATCACAGTAAATGAATAAGAATTCCATTCTGAACTGACATGCTGAGAATATAAATTATGTTTTATAAAACCATTGTAATCTGGATGGGTGCTGCTCACATGAGCTATTAGGCAGCGCTTTAAAAGCTGCAGTCTAGTTTAGTGGAGATAATTTTAATTGACTCAAGGGTGCATCTCAATGGTCCTGAAATTGTTAGGAAAATGTATTGCAGAGAAAGAGCATTCCCTCAGCTGTGGGAAGCAGAGTCAATGCAATCTAATAAAGCTCTGGGTTTCCAACTGCTAGATGCATTTTGTGATTGGAAGTGATTGCATCGAGGATGTAGATGGGCCACATAAATGGAAGCTTTTATCACTGGTTAGCATAATTACTGTGACTGTCTGCGCTCCGCTTGCATCTGCTGGAGCTTGGTTAAGATTTTTGTAGTCACATAACAGGAGGACAGTTGCTTTCACAATGAGCTGTTTTGGTGGATATTTACATGAAATGCTGACTTTCACCTTTCTGGGGCTTTCTGAAGAAAAAAATCCACGACATGAACAGGGCTCTAACACCCCCACTATGTCCCACATAGAGCTTCATTAAACAGCTGTAAATCACTGTTGAACAATGAGCTCAAAACTCTTATAACAAGGCATCTCCCAGTATGCATGAGGATTATCTGGAAATCTAGTTAAACAAGCAATAGGATATTGGAAAAAAAAGTTTAAATTTTTAAAAGTATCTTTCTACTGACTGTGTTTAGGAGCTGGTTAGTATCTTTGAAAGCCGTCCCTATTCCAGGGATGTCTCAGTCTAGAAACTGCATTTATGACTTGATCATTCCCTTTCCCTCTCAAATATAAATAATAACAGTAACAATAAAAAAAGCAACCACACAACTATTAGTCTTGGACTCCTTTTTCACTTTTGAGGTAATAGTCAGATTTTTTTATTTTAAAACCAACTCAAGTCAGAGCAGCATTCCATATCTGTTTTTTCTGTTAATATAACAGAGCCTTGTTATTTCTGTGATGTACAAGTGATCATATCACACTGTGGATTCACTTCAGATCACCAGAAGCACATCATACTGTGATTCACAGCCACAGGAAACCATGCTCCTAACTGCTGGCCTACAGCTTGGACAAATTCATCTGTCATGAGGTCATGGGGCAGGGCCATAACTCTCACTACCACCAGAACAAAAAGAGGAAGTCACAGCTCTGCTTAAATTTTCTCACCTATTATGTGAAATAGGTTGATAAAAGTAAGGAGAGAAGGAATTAGAAACAATTTGAAGAGATTGATTTAAAAGATGATGTTTCATGCACTTTGAACCACTCTCAGTGCTACCAAGAGACTGGTCTCAGCTCAAATCCCCTATGTGCACAGATTGAATTTCGTTTTCCTGACGGGGACATGCACATAACAGTTCATTTTAATTTTGTCTGCTATCCAGATAGCTAAAATAAGGCCTCTGACACATTGCTGGCCAGGTCCTGCAAAGCAGATCAGTCTCACTGTGACCAGGCCAGACAGCATCAGATCTCCATAAAGACTTCAGGGCCATGAAGTGGTAGATCCACTCACTGAGCCAAATTAATCTTTCAACTCACTTCAAGACACACCAGTGCTGGAACATGAACAGTGATGAGCTAAATCTACTCATCCCCTTATTTGTAACCAAGTCGGTTAAGATCACCTAGTCCACCATTTCTGTAGCTATTGAACTGATCTTGAAACAGCAAAACTACTACAAATCAGGATGGAACAATATCACATTAACAATATCAAACAGCAGACACAGCACTTAATGAAGGGGATTCAGAAGCCTTTGATTAAATTAACACAAATCACTTCAAGTGAAACATATATTGCACTAGTGAAGGTTGAGGTACTTTTTCAGCAGGTACACCGCAGCTGGGGTGCTGCTGTCACCTTTGTCACAACAGAAACTCATGCAGATCAAGTTTTTCAGTCTATGGGTCTTAATATATTAAAAGGTTTATTTTCCAATACCAAGTTCATTGAAAAATTAGACAACTATTCCAATTTGTAACACAGTCCCATTGAGTTTTCTGCCATATTCAAAGAACAGAGAAGGCAGCAGGCATTTCACTGATTTATTTTGCTTTTAATTCACTTGAAGCAGCACAGTAAAAACAACCACCAAAATCCATGAGGATTTCTTTTGGATTTGCCCTTTTCCTATTAGGCATTCTTGTTTTGAAATTCTGACATGTTACTGTTTTTCCATCCAGTCAGTCATAAAATGTCTTACATTACACTGCACTGCTAAACCCTAGGTTTGGGATGCTATAAACTGAGAGCCCCCATACTTAGGCTACCAACGTAACAAGGAAAGCTTTTGTGCAAGAGCATGTAGCAAACATCAGGCTTTAACTTGACACAGTAAATGCTCTCTGAAAAGCAGAAGTTAAAAGAAAGCATCTCTTGGGTACTAATTGCTCTGCTTTCCACAGAGCTAGAAACATATTTTACAGACAGTAATATACTTTTCAAGAATGTTTGGTGCATTAACCACAGAATTATGTATAAATAGTTCTGACTAAAGCTTGCTTTTAGGAACAAGTACAAATTGTGCCAGGAGGAGACAAAAAAAAGTACTTAAAGCCCTATTCAAATTTCATTTGAAGAATAAAAATGAGCTTCAGTTAAGACCTTTTTCATTGCTACATCAATGCCAAATTCTTATTTGCAATATAGAGAGCTAAAGTGAACAGAGGGATCTATCAGTTCAAATCCTGATCCTTGGATACTGTATTATTAACTACAATCATTTAACTGAATACAAAATTAGTGTCACTCAAGGTAGTAAGTTCCAACCGCGTAACTTGATAAATCTATCATTATTACATTGCATTTTTCCTTCTTCCAATGCAATTGCACAATACTAGCTGCCATAAATTAATTGTTCTTTTAATAGAGAAAGACCAATTTAATGAATTCAAGTATGAAAAGGTCTAAATTGATTTTTTTTTCTCCCCTCTTATCAACCTGGACCACAATCCTTGTCATAAAAGTACAGGCTCTTCAAATAATAATTGTTCAGAACCCAATTTAAAGGCTTCAGTGAGAGCTTAATTTGATTTTCTACATAGTCTCCAATTAAAATGAATACACTATAAAAATAAGTTTGTTGCAAGATAGTAACAACAGCAGCAAATTTAATATATTTAAAACCTTACAAAAATAAGTTAAAAGCGACATCTCCAAATCAAAGAACAAATGTATGATTTTACGCAGAACATCCTTCCCGTGTTTTCAAAGTGGAAGTATCATACTGTGTAGATCTATAATCACAGGTTAACATTTGATTCATCTACTAAGTAATTATCTTTACAAAAGCAGAGCAGAAATCACTATTTTTTGTTCTTGAAAGATTACAAATAAAAATCCAAGATCATCTATTTCTAGACTCTCTATGTATGTCTATTCATGGACTACCGGTCTTAAATATAAGCATGCATTAAGGTACAAGGAAGCTTCAAGATTAGTGTAACTGTTCAACCAATAACTGGCCTACAGTTAAAACTGAAGGCACCTGCTGCTAAATACCACTTTAAGTACTTCCTCTTCCAAAAAAGAGTCTTTGCATAAGACAAATTGTTTACAAAAAGAAAGTAAAACATTTTCATTCAAGTGATCAATATTTCATTCAGGATGCACATAATGCATCACTGAAAAATGCCTTAATAGCTGGAAATGAATCGCATCCAGAAAATCTAAAACCAAATCCTGTAATAAATACTAGCTCACTTGTCAGGCAAACCACCAGATTATTTCTGATGAATCTTTCAATCATGCATTTGACCCATAGTGTTGCCCAGTCACTTCAAGGTGTACTTAGCAAAGTCTCCTCTGAGATCTCCCAAGCTTCAGAACAGGCTTTTGCTGTTTCTGTCTCAGAACTTTATTATTTATAAACATCCCCACTGATAAATTCTGCTTAGTTGACTTTTTTTGCAGGACAGAAGAAGAGCCAAGTGTACTGAACACTGGTGGTCTAGATGCCCCCTGTAACACACCTACAGACTGTGGTTGTTAAACACCATTTCTAGAAGGGCTTGCTTGGATTATCTGGATATTGGATTCAAGATTTCTAATTCTTCACTCTAAAGCCATGCTTGTATTCTCTGGCTTGGCACATATAATCTGGACTGCTTGCAAGAATGATTTCTGCTCCTACACTCAGTTCTGTGCTTGCTACCAGCAGAGTATTCCAGGAACTTCACTAAAGGTCATCTTTGGTGGCCAAATTTATATTCCTATAATTCATTCCAGCTCAGAAAGAATAACCAGCTCACAGTAGTCAGTAAAGATAGCTGACTGCTCTTTTAGCAACATAGTTATTTAAGGGCACTTTGTTAATTTGGAAAGGAAGGAAAAGATTTAAAACTACAATCATGGTGATGGCAGGGCTTGCACTTGATTTAAATCAAGTAGTAAAGATTTATCACTCCCTTTCGGCTCAAATTGAGTCTTAAAATTACCCAGTGATCAGAGGAACCACCCAATAGCATTGGTCTGACATAAACACAATTGAATCACATCAGACATTGCAGTGATACAATATCTTCTGGCTGATGTTCTTGCAGCTTTATCAATTTTATCCCAGCAAACAAAAATCAAAGAATTCTAGTTGACAATGCTCTACTTCAGTCTGTGCTAAAACTGGCTGTGTGTGGAGATGGACAGAGGAGGATCACCTGTCTGCCACTTTACACAGAGAGCTTTCTCACAAAATCTTGAGTAGTCAATTTTGTTGATGATGTTACAATTTATATCTAAACAAATTTTAGCCACTGCATCAGGCAGCTCAGGTAAAAGAAAGCATCCAGTGACAAAATAGAGAACTGATCACTGTAAATGATTCTAAATGAGTTGTACAACTGACATTTATCATGCAGGGAAGTCATCCATTGACCTCTTAAAATGTATTCACATCGCTCCCTGTGGCCTCTGAGGATGTTATAAAGGAACTTTGCCAGAACAGCCTGAATAATGAAAGAGTCACCTTCCTTACAGTTTAAGGTGGAAGGTCGACCATAAAGTTGGGTTACATAGAACAAAAAGAGAGGCCAGCAACCTTTTTTTGCATAATAAAGTTCAGCTAAGAGTTCAATTCTTCAGCAACACTTCTAGGGACTAAGAAAAACGGGGAAAATCTCCACTTCAGAAAACTTCTGGTTCACAGCTAAGGGTCTTCTAGAGATACACTGTAGTCAGGGCCTCCAACCTCATGGTATCTATTTACAGTTCTGCTGCTGCATTGGAGGGACAGGAGGGCTGACTATTGCAGCCAGCTTGCACTGAGCAAATTGCAGCACAATATCAGAAACAGGCATTAATTTTTTTTTTCCCCAAACCATGCCACATTACAATCTGGGAGCAGTGAAAGCATGAAAGTATTCCACGCATGACCTCATGTACAACGTTCCCATCAGCTCTATCTCAGGGCAGCCAAAGGAGAAAAACTAAAATCAAGAAATCCAGCTGGATGATGCAATAGGAAACACTTCAAAACGTTGTCCAAAAATAAATAATGAAATAAATCCTAGAAATCTCCTCCTACACAGTCCAGATTGTGACTCAATCACACCAGCCTTTGTGAGAACCTCAAGACATACCGAGATTTTTGTAAAAGTCTTCAGAGCTGACAAATCTCATGAAGATACATTAATCCCTTTAACTATAGATAGTTCTATTTCCTGCATTTTGATTTGAAATAAACCCATTCTGATTAAGACCACACAGATGCTTTTTATTTTAACCCAGTATAACAGATATTGCAATACTCTACAACATCTCAAACTCACCACTGACTCATTGCAAAGCGGTGAAATCAGAGAACAGCTTCAGCCAGCTCTGAGATAACTTGTAGGATCTTGGCTCAAGCCACATGCAAAAGATTCCTGTTAACTTTTCCTGAATGCAGTTGTTCATTTATTGCATCTGTTAAACTCTGCTCTACAGGAAAAGGATGACCTGTGGGTGGCCAAGATATTGATTTTATGTTCTGAAGGGAAGGCCTCACAATCTGATTCCTGGTATGATTCACAGTGTATTATACAATGTGTTTCACCAGCACTCCTCCGCCCACTGCTGAGTTCCTAAAGCTCATGAGGTAACTGCAATGATCACTTATTCAAAAAAAATACACTGCGTTACAGAAATAACACAATATGTTTTAGCAACATTTACACAGAGGAGGAGCCAGTGTCACACAATCACATCTCTGTGGATCACCTGTAATTTCCTTTTTTTCCCCTCCCTCCCTAATAGAGAAAGAGAATCTTATCCAGATTTCATTTGAAGCTAGGACACTTTCCACAGGTAACATTCACCACTCTGATGTGGGGAAGTGTGAAGTACTGTTATTCAGAAAATTCTCACAATTTTCACAGTTCATTGTCACAGTGAATAGAGATGCTAGCAGCCTGCTATAAACTCAACCTACCAGCATCACAGCTGAAGCAAAGAACAAAAAAGAATTAAAATAACTGTTGCTTTAGAAGAACAAACTGAAAAAGCAAGCAAAGGCAGGGAAGAGAGAAGGGGAGATAATCTAGGGCAACACCAGTGCCTTAACAGCCCTGTGTTACTTCCTCAAGGGAAACATTTGGGAAGCTCTGTAAGGTCAGAGCAATCCCATGCCAGCCCCACGAGGCTGTGGCCACTGGAATGGGCTATCATTTTAGGAGAAAAGAATTTTAGGAGAAAAGAAAAGAGGTCTCAGCAGCAAATGAGTTCTCCCAGCACACAAAACTACTCCATGCTACCTACAAAACTTGTGGGATTGTACGTAGTGCACCCAAAAGTGAGCCCCAGAAGGAACCCTACTCTTCCAAAAATTCACTAATTTGGACCCATAGATCCCCAGCTAAAATTCTTCCTAGATGCCTTCATACCATAGTTGGAATCAATGCAAAAACAAAGACCGTGTCAGTAGCTTCAGGTTGTCCTGGCCCACCAAGCCTTCCAACATCAGAAGCAGATTTTAGTGTCTGAGCTCTTTTCATCACTACTGAGGGAGAAAGGTGATCTCATCTGATTGTCATTGCTCACAGCTAAAACCTCTTTCTCAAAGGAGGCAGCAAACTTGTCATCACACAGCTCTGTATTTTCCTTATGGAACTGTGCACTTAATGAAAAAGAAACGTGCACCACGCTCAGAAATTTTTTCCAGAGGAAGAATATATATTTTACCTTTGTGCACCCCCCACGTCTGTCAAAATCAGAAAATGCACTAACTCCTTCATTGTTATTGCTCAATAATATTTAACAGTTCTTACACTGCGTCAAGCTCCTAATACTTAGGACCAAATCATTTATTTAACGTATTTTAGCCTTTTGAAATGTAGAGACAATGTAATTAATCCCAATACAATCCATGTGAAAACATTTCACACACTTTCAACTTAATGTTGAGTAAATGCAAAATATTGAGGAGGTTCAAAAACAAAAGCTTTGCTTCTTTTATATATACTTGGTTGTTTCACTTTTAAAAGGAAATTGTTTTATTTTCCTACATTCTAGATGTAGAAACACCCACATACAGTACCTCAGTTTCCCCAGGAGAAACTGATGAGTCTCAAGAACAAAGGAGCTGTTGTTTCCATCCTGCTAAGGACAGGGCGTTGTTTGCTGTTTGTTTTCAAGCCATCCCAAATTTTTATCATCTTTTCCTGCATGGAAGCTTTGAGACTTTCATGTAATACAATGAGCTGCTCTTGCAACAGACAAAAGCATGAAGGAAAAGCAACTGTGTTTGGAGCTCATGTCATTGATCATCAGCAAGCAGTGTTCAAGCATGTACACTCAGATGAGAACTTGGCCCTACTAACACAGTCCACTCCAGAACTCCAGGAAATGCATTGATCATTTGGGATGGAGAAGAAATCTGTTTCCTTTCTTGACCAGTGCTCTGCATTAAGCAGATGTTTTCAATGATGCATTTGTAATGACGCCAAGATGGAATTTTCTTTTCTTGAATAGTTAATTTTGCATCCAACAACTTGTGCAAGTAATTTAAAGCTGCTCCTTACAATGCAAGATACCTCACTCTTGCTTATATTGTCTTTTATCGGCTGGCAAGCTGTCCAAACTAGGTACAGCAGCAAGTGCAGAGCTGGGGACAGAACAGGGGATCAGGACATCCTATAAGGCACAAGCCAAACATTATAGCACCCAGAGGTGTTACAGGAGAAAGCTGAGCTTTCATTACCATTCCCTTCCATATTGGATGCACCCTCAGTCTTGCTTTGTGGTTTGCTTAGGTTCTCCTTATTCCCTCCTACTCTATACTAACATTGGTTAAGCTAAATATTTGTCATCCAGGTGTTCTTACAAATCTTATAGTCTACTTTATTAGCAAGTATATTTGAAGCACTACCTTTATATAGAAGCTTCAAAAAAATAAAACTGACATTGAAAGCAGGCCGACTCCTGTTATAATCTAAAAGCATTCTATAGAAGTACAACCAGAAAAAATAGCACAATTATGTTCACTCATTTGGTAAAGATGTAACCTCAGCATTCAAGTGTTCTGTTTTGATTTCTTTCAAACAACTTCAAGCATAAAAGGATATAACAGCCAAACTCACAGTTTGGCAGCAGCTTACCAGGTTACGTTTCAACAATGCAGTTCAAGCAGTGGGACCCCAGCAGCTTAGGTTACCAGAGTTGCTCCTGTGCTGCTGCCTGAGCTAAATCTGACACTGTTTTCAACATTTGTGCTATACTACAGAAACATGACTCCTCTGTAGCCCAGCCCCTCATAGATACAACCTTTAGGAGTGAGCAAAGGCTTCCTGCTCTATTACCAGTTACAAATGCAATGGCAGAAGGGGACTAGGTTTCCCAGCAGCACTCACTCTTGCCATTTTTATTCTCACTACAGCTAATTTCAACTTGGCCAACATTTGTCCAACATGTACCCCTATACATACCAAACCCTAACCTTACAATCAAAGTTGCAAATATGCAAAGCCAGGCAACATCAGCAGGACATAGCTTTGAATATCCTGACATGCATCAAGTTCCTTGTGGAACAATGCCAGTCAGAACAGATGAGCTGCTCAGCACTGAGGAGGTACAATAAGCATGGCAGCTTTCAGCAGCTCCCTGACACCTCCACCATCTGCCATGCTGAGATATTTGTGTGACACGAGTCACTTGAGTCTGGCTGCAGAGCCTTCCACTTGGAGCACAGTAAAACAAAACTCATGTCATCCATTCAAGTGAGGGACGAGAGCACATCTACACATTGGGAAACATCCTTCCATAGGGGTGCTTGCCTAACAGTTGTGGGTAACCCTTGCTAAGTGCAAACTCCTGTTTTTGTAACCAAAATCTCTTTTAAAGTTGAATTCTCATTCTTGATAATTTCAGTTTTCAATAACAACCACAAGATGTGCAGGGCAGTTTTAGGAGACTGACAACAGAGAATCAGGAGGCAGAACCTTTGTCTTAAATGGAACTGGTGAGACTGAGATCGCTTGTTGCAATATCCTGTAATTCAATCTGAAATTCCCACAAAGAACTTGGAGTGGAAACATCTCAAACCAGCAATACGACAAAACCACGTCAAGTGATTGCTATGGCTGGTCGGAGAGCCCTGGAGTTGTTTTGGCACTCACACTGCTCCCATCATGTTTCTAGCTTATTAGAAATCATTGTGAAACAAACTAAATCTGGGTGGCAGATGCTAAACACCTCCAGAAATGTTTTACTCCCTCTGCATTAGAACAAGAGGAGATCAAGGTGAAAGTCCACACTTCTTATGCTAAGAACTGGAGAAATGGTTCACAACAGCTGGCTCTTAACTCACTTTGCTCTACATAAAGCATCTCAGAAATGGAAGAACTGTTACAAGCTTTTTTTTTTTTTAAAGCCATACCAACTACACACAAACTTTGGGGAAAAAAATTTTCAAATTAATCCCTTGACTGTATACAGGCCGTCCTGCAGAAAGGAAAGGAGCTCTGTCAAAAAATAGAATAAAGTAAAATTCCAACACAATTTGAACCTCAGCCAAGATTGTTATCTGCTCCATTCTTTACCTCCTGTCAGGATTGCTTGACACACATAATGAAATCCACAGCTTTGGTCCCTTCCCAGACCATTCTCTGCAGCTCCCTGCTTCAGATGCAAGACAACATACAAAATGTATTTCAGATGGAAAGATTCAGTGCTAAAAACAGAGTTTATCCAAAATGAAACAATTTCAGATGTGCTCTAAACCTCTTTCCATCGAAGAATTCCACACTATTTTTCATTTATTCATGGACATACTCAATAGAGAGAGATAAGAAATCACCTTTGATTTTACAGTATGAACGTTTCCTATTAATACTACTTAACACAATAGAGGAACAATCCCTGCATACAGCAGTTCTCTTACAAGAATTACGAACAGACAACACAACATCAGATGATCTTATAGACCATCAAATTTGGAAAGCAGCAAGTGCCACTGTTGAAAAAGACTCCACCTTTCACATCCTTCAAACACTATTCAGATTCCTCCCTGAAAACTAAAACTGAAGCAGGAAACACTGTTTCTTTGTCTAATGTTGCCAGTTTGTTATAAGACAATATTTGTGTACTGTGGATCTACTGCTACAGTGACTGAATAAAACAACAAAGCAACACACTTTCTCTTCCAGACAAGTCACAAGTTCAGCGAACTCTCTTCTCCAGCAGCAGTAAAATAGATGAGGAAGATTCATTATTACCTACTAGCAAACACATAAAGCAAAGAAAAAGCAAGCAGTGATATCTCAACCTTGTTCCCAGGAAATCTATATTCTGTGAGGCTTTTTCCAATAAAAGCCATATAAATTCAAACATACACATATATGGTTATGTCCTGTGGAATTGTTTTTCTTGAAGTGCATGCTGTTTCCAATTTGTGTAGTGATAGCTCTTTGGCTTTAGAACAGATTTCACAAGCTCCACCTTTACACAGGAGTTGTAATGCTTCACAGTGAAGCTCTCTATTTCCATCAATCATGAGTTGCCCTTCCTGGTCTTCATAATTCTAAGCCATTCTAGAATCAAGTCACCAGTGCACCCATTCTCTGAACAGCTCTGGGACCTGGAGAATCCCAGGCACCGACATGTCAGCAGAATGTTTTTGAACCTTGCTGTTAATAACCACATTCCACCTTCAACCTCTTCTACTCATAGCTGCTCACATGCCTGGGGTCTAAATTAAACTGCTGTTGTGCTAAATGTTAAAGAAATTAATCACAGAAGAACATCAACTGAATAAAGCTCTGCAATATCAACAAGGAAGATGTTCTACTAGGCCACACATTGCTCAAATGTTTTCTGTGAGCATGTCTGACTAGAAAGACATCCATTGCCTTGTTATAAAGCTTTGCAGTTGGACCCCATGGAAATCTCTTGGCATTCCCCTGAAGTCATGAAATGCAGATGTAGCAGTTTGAACTGAGCTGATGCTCTGGAGATATGCCATAACACAAGCTCAACACATTACAAATCTAGTCACAATTTCCATTTAAACTCAATGAGGCACTTAAAATGATATGTTTTTGCATTTACATTATAGATAGGCTTGGAAATACTTTAATCAGTAATCAATTTCTTACTCCACCCAAAAGCAGATGGCAAAATATTTCAATTAATAGCAGTAATGTAAGAAGAAAAAAGGACTCAGACAATAAAGCTGAGCGACACAAAAAACGTTTCAATAAACGGGCCAAACTTTGAGTTCACCAGAGCCAGGAAAAATATCCCACTGATTTCAGCAGGCACAGGACTGAGCTCCAGCTTGGAAGGACAGTAATGTCAAATAAAGGCCTATAAGTAGAAAATCAGCCAACACTGGGGCACTCCAGTGGATATTGGTATTTGCTTACTTTCAACAGATGCAGAAAGCTTCCAAAAGATGCTCTCAAATGAACTAAAATAGGAAGTGAATTCCTAAACTAGGAAACAACAATCCTAGTTGTTTGAAGTAATACCTCTCTTCACTTAATATTTATGGGAAATATTTCCTTTTTCTATCAAGAAAACTGAATGCTTCTTTTTCAGAATTTACTGTAAGAACCTATGCCATTAAACACAGATCAGGTGAGATCTGTAAAGAAAAACCATCACCTGCTTATCTGGTTAAAGCCTCCCATTCTAGCACCAGTGAGACTATCAGGAGTGACAGTCAGCATCTACTGTCCAACCCAGTATTTGTAAGCACAAGTGTTAGAACTAGTCTTTGGTGCCACAACTGCTCATTTCCATTTTATCCTCTGCTGAGTAGGAAATTAAATTTTAATTAAACAATTCTGATATTTCTAGGTGTTCTCAAAATTCATCCAGGTTCAGGTAGGCTTGCATAGAAAGGAATACATTCTGGACTGCCAGAAAAAGATCCTATAACTGACATGTTAAAATTAGCTTTCTAAATAAATTATTTGGAAGGTAATTGTCTTACAAGTATAAAGGACTTTTTTCCAGCCACCATTCTTAAATGTGAATACATCAGCTTACATGAAAGAAAATCTTAACCTGAGTATAGAGTTCACCTTGAAAACTAAAATCCAGTGAATCAGGAACTAAAGTGAGTGCCTTATAGCAAAAAAACAGTGCACAGCACCAGCATATGGTAACAGCACAGAGCCATCTGTGTCAGCTCAGCAGCCAAAAGCAGCTCCAGCCACACATCTGGATGCAGGATCATTCACCTTGCCTATTTTATGTGTCCTGTGAATGCTACTTTCTACATGTAAGTGCTTAACTTCAGAGTATATTTCTTATATATCTGATAGAACTTGGGTACATTCTACTTTGCACCAGAGCAGCCACATCACCATGCAGCCTGACAAGCTGTCTTGTTGCAGCTTCCCATAAGCCCAAGGGAAGAAACAGTTTCATCACAGAAGTCAACGTGTACCATCAGTGCACAAAAAGGGAAGTACCAATACTACTATTCTCTCCCAAGACTGATAGCCAACAATAAAAAAGTCCATACTCATTTTTCTAGCCATCTCTATTCCAAATCAGTGCTTTCTGCTGAATCTATCTATCCTAATCTTTATAGAGAACAAAGAGACAAGCACTGCTATCTGTATCTCATCTATAGCCAGCAGAGCTCTTTTACATTTGTCAGAAGTTTTGCTGTATCAAGACTTCTGTTTATCAACCAGATCATAAACCCAGAAGGTTCACTGCATCTAACATTCTAACATTTGCTACTTTGCAATTTAATTATAACAGTTACTACAAAAATAGCATTTAATGCAGCCTATATTAATCTCTGCTGTGGTTTCTGCAGCATCTCCTACACTTATAAAGGAAATATTCAAAATCCACAGTATGTGTATTTTGTTGGTATTACCATTTCTAATATGACTCTCTTGCTCTCTTCTGCTAATTTTTACACAACATGCTATTCTATATTACTGAGCTAAGATCCAAAATTTTAGGAAAGCAAAAACAGAACATTGAGTAGGCATACGCTTCAGCAGAATTACTGCTCTGGCTACTCCAAGTGGAGAGTCATATCCCAGTATCATATATACCCTACCAACTTTCAAACTAGCATCGTCACATCCTGACTCTATCACAGAGTTCACACACAAGACCACAGAATAAAACTCCAGCTCAGTCCTCCATCACAGACCAATGAAAAGGAATGGAAAACGCCATCTCACCGAAGGGCAGCAGATTTTCCCAAGCCAGTTATTACCAAAAAGTATCAAGAAAATCATTTAACCTTACAATCCCAGTTTGAATTACATTTTGGATTCTTTGAGCATCTCCAGATATAGCACGAAGAACCACAGCATGCTAAACCTAAGCCAATATGAAGTAAGTGCTGAAAGGGTCCCTTCTTGCCCAAAGTCTTGGTCACAGCTAGCCAACCTTTTGTTATTACAACATCATGCAAGCATCTTGTTTCCACTTTTAGGAAGATCTTCTCTATTCTCAAAATAGTTAAAAATAAGTATGACTCAGATATCTATACCTACTTGCCCCAGCCTTCTTAGATAAGAAATACACGAGTGGTAAAATAGCTTGGGGCCATCAGCCCATCCCAAACAAGCCACAGACAAACAGGAGTTCTCCTTTGGAAAAATAAAATCGTAAATTGAATACAGTGATCAAACATGATAGGGAAAAAAAATACAGAATTTTATATTCTCATTCAAAATACTCCACATCTCAAAAGAGAATAAAAGTCTCATTGTTTTACAGAAACAAACAAACAAAAAACATATCACCTTCAAAGGGTAAGCAGCTTTTAAAAAGTTCATATAGCTTCAAGGGTGAATCAGCATATAGTTTTTAGAGATCGCACCTTTCCCCAAGAGTTTATAAAACTTTGTGCAGAAAAAGGCAACAGCGGATGTAGCTGCTTTAAACCAGTTTAAGATCACCCACAAAAAAAAAAATAAATGTAACAAAGAAGGAAATGCTTACCCCTTTCTGAGGAGCAGAGCTCACCAGAGACGCCAAAGAAGGTGACCTCCAAGTAGAGAGCCTTCCCTTGTGGTGGCCAGCCCTTAAATGAGGTTCTGGTCATACAAGTAAATTGTTTCCACCTGTGCTCCCAGGGCAGGCTACACCCCTTCACCAGGTGCTCAATCATTGCTTCAGGCCATGATTTAACAGTTCTCATACACTATGCTGCATTTTCAGAGATGGATAAGTGAAGAATTGCTACTCTGTAATACCACTGACTGTCAAGAAGCTGATAAGAACACATGTTTAGGAAGGATGGGACTAGCACACTGTGTGTTTAAAATCAAGAAACGGGATTAACTTTGCAGCATTTTTCATTTGTGTGAATTCTTGAATGAAAATCCAAAGCATTTGGCAGGTACTGCAGATTAACTTAAAATCTAACCTTTTTAGTATTATTGTAGGAGCACAAAGGTATATTTCAATCACTCTGTAGTTAAACATAGATGTGAACAGTTGCATAGAACCAAGGTAAAAGATTTGAATAATTATCTATCCTGATTTATTTTCTGATCCAATATTTTGGTCACATCCAACAGACTTTCTTCATCTTCTGGTGCCAACATTTACCCTACAAAGAACAACTCAGGCTGTTCCCAAAACGGAAGAAACAAGTACCTATGCCCCTTTCTTGCAAGGGATAAGTGCTACAAACAGCTACACTGAAATCTAAGTGATGTAAATATTAAAGTTACATATAATTCAAAACAGTAACACCTCTACCTTCATGCATCATTAACAGTATTTATATACTATGCCCAGAATCACTAACAGGACAATTGTCACCTTACAGATATCACCCTGGTCACCTTGATAAATCAGATGAATCCTTGAGCTAGAATGGTATCCCAGTCACCCCAAGGGGCTCCAATGGACTGCATGGACCCAAGTGAAGAAGATGCCTCCAGGCATGAGCATGGAAATTTCTGGGGATGATTAATAAATCCCTTCAAGTTACCTAGCCTGCCATACAACAATTTACTTCAAGTGCTGTAATATACTTTTCAAGAGTAGAACAAGTGTTTTCATTACACAGTGTAGCTTCAAATATAAGAAATTATGACATGGTAAGAGTATTGTGTATGCATGAAGTGATCCTGCTTGCTAGGATAACAGTGTACAAGATGGTTGAAATTAATTTTCCAAACACAAAGCAGTGTTATTATTAAAAGTGTGACAGAGGGAAAAAGTCAAATATGTTGCTTTAAAAATCAAGTAGTGTCTTTGTGTAATGATTAGATACAACTTCAGAAATGAGTGTATTATCATAACCCAAGAGACAAAATGGTCTTTTCAACGGAGGAGGGACAGAAACATTTTTTTGGCTGAGGCAAGTAAATCAAATAGGATTTTCAGAAATAGCGATTTGACTCCAAGCAAGGCACATTCTCAGAGACAGTCATGTCTCACACTGAGGTAAGTCTGTGATGTTGCATCCTACTCATATAGGAAGCAACAACAACACCTATTTTGTTCCTCAATCTACTTTCCTGAACAGCAAGGACAGGACCAAAGTCTCTTTGCCAATTTTGTCAGCCATAAAAAAACTTCTCCTCTGCAAATCTGTGCATGAGCAACCTGATACAATATGCTGATTCATTTAATGCCTACACAAAGGCTGTATGCAAGCAGAAGAGGTTGTTCAAACAGAGGAGAACAGAGGTACCGTTATCTAGTGTGGTCCTCCTATCATCTATTTGGTCGGAGCATAGATAAGGAAGGATGGCATCCTTAGGATTTGGTTATCTGTCTCATCAGCTTCCCTGCTGACATCAAGGAGCAGGGTGCAGCCCATCCATGTGCCTTTGGAGGCTGAACACAGCATGTGCTCTCCACGCCACATGCAGCCACACCGCACCTCCACTGTCTTCTGCCCTCCCACACAATCTGGTTAACAGCCACGCCCATCACCCTTCAAGACAGTCACCTTCTCCTTCAGTTTCTCCAGTGAAGCCATCCCATAACTTCACCTGCTACCCAAACTCTCCCTTCCACCCACATTCCTCATCTCCCATTTCAGCATCCAGGTCAAAAAGACTCTTTCAAAGCAAATATTCACTCCAACCTCAAGTATCTGTTATTCACATCCCGGCCTGGGCAGAGTCCTCAGCTCCCTTATTTCACTCTTTTCCTTGCTCTGCTTCCTTCTCCTCCTCTGCTGCTCTCAGACCACAGCCCAGCCCTCCCCCTCGCTCTTTCAGCATGGTTCAGTTCATCTGCCTGCTCAGTTGGGTAGAAAATGCCACTCACACACTCTCCACTCCCCTAAGGAACGGACAGACATTAAGGAACAGTTTTAAATAGAGCAAAGTAAAAGGCTTTGGTGTAGT
The DNA here is from genome assembly GCF_038088225.1 of Cyrtonyx montezumae. Taxonomy (NCBI): domain Eukaryota; kingdom Metazoa; phylum Chordata; class Aves; order Galliformes; family Odontophoridae; genus Cyrtonyx; species Cyrtonyx montezumae. The sequence continues at coordinate 27,953,930 of NW_027071903.1, read as the reverse complement.
CCTGTATTTCAGGACTAGAAGTATTTCAAGTCTGCAGAGCTGCAATTGTTTAAGAGCATCTTGAGGCATTCCCAGCAAAAGCATGCAGTGCTGAACATCCGGGCAGTAGCTTTGGGACATTCTTAATTCCCAGTAGCTAACATACATCTGACACATTCATACCAGTATGTGTGTGTCTGATAGTTTAATAGCTAATACTATTATCTCCTGGATACCCACTAGGCTATTAAATCATTAGCTGTATCCTCACATCCTGAGATCCTATTGAACACGGTGGGGAGAGAAAAAGTAGAAAAGTCTGTCAGATCAGCCTGAAAACTGTTTTGTTTTGTGTTGGTTTTTTTTTCCAAAAGAATCTCCTACACAGTATGCTCCAGAAGGCAGTCTTGACTAAAGCCATCTTTAACAAACAATAGAGAGAAATCATTTGCTGTGCTACCATTATCAGAAACCAGTGTGCTCTTCAGAGTGGGCAGACATCTGCTACATCTGCCTCAATGAAAACCCCCGGGGAATATTCTGCAGTTTGGCACTGCAGCTGAGTGTTATAATGTAAAATATGAAGAACATAGCACAGCAGGGTGTCCAGGGACGGGGAAAGGCAATCCAAAAGGACTGCCCTAGTTTCTGTTAAAAATAGGTCAAAGAGGCAGTGTAATAATCAAAGTCTGGCAGCGCATACTAATTACTGACAGAATGTCTTACACTTGCATTGACTGGAAGCAACCCATACACAATCTTGTTAGCTAAATACACTAGGAGCCTTTTAAGATATTTAATATTTGAAATGAAAATGTAGGTTTCCGATCGCTGCAAAAGACTGGTTTTACTCTGGATTAATTTCCTGTTGAATCAAATATATTTTCCCCATGATGATTTTAAATTCATTGATGGATATTTGCTGAACTAATAAACAAATATGTTACACTATGAATCTCAAGCAAATTATGACAACGTTGATTACAGAACATGAGATTGCTACACAAGTGCATACAGAACTACCCATGACAGCATTCACATGGAGGAAATGAAAACTATGCATTGTGAAGAATTTGCATATCTTATAATGTAAAAAGCAGTAATTAAGTGACAGAAGCGAGTCTCTATGCCTAAAAGTTAACACACGCTGCAACATTAAAGGCTGATAAGCAACTTTCTCCAAACTAATATATTAGTAGAAATAGGAGGAATAAACAAATGTTACTGTATTGCCGAGAGGAAACATCACTAGTTTAGCTTAATCACAAATGACTTTAAATACCCATGCTTTGTGAGTTGACAAGGCTGTCAGAAAGGGGACAAAGGCAGAGAATTTTGTTTTGCAGTTTATATTAAAACAGTAAGTGAACAGACCTGAGACAGAGATTTATTTACCTGAAACCATCTCACAAAACCCTTCTAGATGAACTCCCACAATGAAATAAAGAGAAAAAAATCTTAATTCTGAAAGCTAGAACAGTGATTTCTCAGTTAAGATACACAACTTCTAGCACTTTGCAACAATTCTGGCTGGGCTGCACCACATTTTTCTTCAACTGATTTACTCTGCTAGAAAAATCTGCTGTAGCAATAATGAATATACCATGCAATGAGGTTATGGGTCTCAGCCGCTTTGGTAAGGATTGCAAAGAAATGTGCCCAGAAAATTCTTTTCCTATTGCTCCATATCCAAGATCTGTAATGGGAAACCGTATCAGTGAGTACAGCATATGTTTTGTCCCCCCCTTTTCCCCCCACAACATCACTATTGAATTAGCATGGTTTTGGGCAAGCAACAAATGCATTTGGATAGTTTATTTAGTCATGAACAAAGGAACACTAATAATGAGTTAAGTCCCATAACTAAGATTATAGGAAATTAGTCTCCCCTTTGATGTTCATTAATGCTAAATGAAGTTTTGAACACAAAATGTGCAGACACATAAGAATCTTTTATGCAAAAGCTCCTGCTCGATGCAGATGGTTTGGTCCATTTTTCCAAAGAAATGTCTTAGGAAATCATGCTACACATTTGTACGCCTATCCAGCTACATGTCCTCCCAGCCCCTCTTCAACACACTGACCTACCTTTGAGAATATTATAATTCTATCAGTTTCACATAAATTGGCAGGTAAACAAAAGGAGATAAGAAGAGACAGATGCATAATTTTCTTTTCAGAGATTTACCTTGTTCCCCTGTCCAAACAGCCCCAAAGCCCAGAGACAGAAGCCACTCAATGGCAGGCTGAGAGCAGCAGGCAAGCTGCTGGACAGGCACAGAAGCAATGACTCACACCCACCCCTGCTTCCAACTGCCCTGGGACCCCCACATTTTCACTCTCCCCTCTGGATTCCCTTTGCCCCAGGCTCATCTTGGTCTACCTGCACCTACAGTAGTCTGGAAAATAAGCTTATGTCAAGAATCTATGCAAACAGGCATGCACAAATTACTTACGTGATGTTTAAAATCTTGTTTGCATGTTTGAGTTGGTATACAAAAATAGAAATCCACCATGCCTGTTCTAAATGGTGTATAGGTATTCATACAATGGAACAGTGGAAAAATGCTCAACCTGGTTCCACAGTTGTAAGTATTAGCTACTCCTCCAGAACTCCTGGATGTACAGGGCCTCCTTCATTTCGATGCATAGCTTATTTCACCATCTGTTTTATTAGTTTCCGAATTCTATTTGGACCAAATGCATTGCTTTGGATCTACCATTCAAACATGGTCCCTTCAACTGTCCAGTGCAATGCCTTGGTACAGTGCATCTGTTAAAACTGAGACTTTTCAAGGAATAGTGAGCAAAAATAATCAGCAAGAAGGGTGCAGTCTTAAGACAGTGTGTGGAGTGGCCCATAAAATATTGAAATTCTGATAGCGTAAGTTTTAAAATAAAAATCTGATGTCTCACAACTAAGTCATGAGACCTCATCAGCTCCCTGCAACAGTCTTGATGCTTTCCCTAAAAGCCAGGTTGTCTCAAGGGAGCCATCTTGCTAATACTTCTCAGTAGAACGTAGTCTGAGTACAATTGCTGCTAATTTTACTCACCTCATTTGCTTGGTATCTCAGAGCTTTATAATGGCTGGCACTTGTGATGCATTATAATATGGTTTAAAAAGAAACCAGCCTGAATATAGAGAAGAAAATGCTACTGTCTGCCTTTTTTTTTTTTGTGTAGCTGAAATCTAATTGCAAGCACTTTCCCATTTCCTGACAGAGCAACCACTGTTTTCCACACAGGTCTCTTTCCTGAACACGTAGGTGGTGATTAGTATAAGGAATCAGCCAGAACAGAGCATGGTCTCCATCAGTGTCTTTCAAAAGCACAGCGAGACCTAGGACAGCTGCAGGCAGATACATGGAGATAGGGTGATAGAAGCATACAATCATTAACATTGGAAAAGACCTCTAAGATTACCTTGTCCAACTGATCCCCACCATGCCTACTCACCATGTCCCTTAGTGCCACATCTACATGTTTCCTGTTATGATCCCTCGCTGCTGAGGGTTCTTAACACACCATAGAGGACCACATAGAGGCTTATATGATGGGAAGTGTGCAGGATGAGCACTTCTGATGGTTTTTTTTGCCCTCCCAGCAGCCCTCAGCCCCTCTCCACTTACTTTTCATGCTCTCACAGCATTGGCTGTGACCTCTGCAAGCTGTTCACCGTGCTCAAAAAACCACGGGATTCAAAATTAGCAAATGAATATTTAATCAATTAATATCAGGCAAGTGTGACAGCCTCAGATAAGCCAGTCTTTTCCACAGCGGGAAAGCACCAACGTTTCATTAAACAGAGCATATTTCCTTGCATACCTCATGTAAAACAGGAGTAATAAAAGCAAAAGGAAAAATAAGCCAATTTCCGCAAATCCCTCTAAAGGATTTTTTAAACATGTAACACAACAGCGTATCAAAGCCTTTGGTAGCTATTTAAGAAATAAAAATGGAAAGCTGCAAAATGGTTTTAGTTTCAGACCAACAACTGAACAAGAGATTACCCTAAACTTCCCAAGCTTTTTGAACAAGTCCCAAATTCAGATAATTCTCCCGAACCCTGTGCATCACTTATCCCGCTGTTCCTGACAGCAGCAGGAAGAACTCTAAAGCTGTACAGCTCCATCACCACCCACAGAGTGGTCCGTACTTTCCAACAGAGCAGCAATATCTTTATATGGGCAGAATTAACTGCTTTGATACCTCAACCTGGGAATCAGCAGGCAAGGTATTTACACGACCAAACAGGACACCTCCCATCAGGATCCCTATTTTCCCAGAATTAGGTTCTCCAGGTTTCCATAACCAGGTTTCTCCAGGCACCTTGCCCTTCCCCAGAGAGAGAGCTGAGAACAGGATGTGCTCTGAAGATGCACATGTGTCACCAGGAGCAGGGCTGGATTTTTTTTTTCCATTCAGAGGTCAAAAAATTAAGGAAAAAAACCCCAAAACAACACAGAAAACAAAACCATCAAAAAGATTCCTGTTTGAGTTACACGTATGCTCTGTGGGCACAGCAACTGGTGAATCAGAAAGCAGCAGCAATGGAAGTGGAAGACAAAATTAGTCAGTCCTGCTTTGACATGCCTAAGTTTCCAGATTTCCCAATGAGGCTAAATGAAAGGTGATAGGAACAGGTGGGATCAGTGTTTATTCACGACAGTAATTACTGCCACCCCCCCCCCCTCCCCCGTGCTCAGCTTTCACCTTTTGCAGCATCAGAAACACCACAAGGTGCAAGTGGTGAGGCAGTTTCCCACAGCGTCAGCATTCCTTCTCCCAGCTCCACATCCTCAAAGCTCCTTGCTGATCACAAGTGAGCACAAACCATCAGCCACCTCTCTGTAGGCTCATCTATTTAATTTCCAGCAGAGGGACACATTCTTCTGAAGGAAATATCTGAATATTCCCTTTTCCAGCTCCAGTTGCAATTAGAAACATTCAAAAGCAGAACCAAAAACATTGGGGATGGTGAAACAGCACTTCGTCAAGATTTTCCTGCCTTGTCATACTCCAACCATATTCAGAGCAACGCCAGGATGGTGTCAAAAAAGCTCTCAGTGCACCAAAGCTGTCTTATTTCAATTCCTTAGCAGTGTTTGCTATGGGTCTCATGGGCTAAAAAAGATGGGCGCAGTGGGAGGTGAGAAACATGTTCACTTCTCTTTTTTCATTCCTACAAGGGAAAAATCTCCCACCCATATCTTTTCTATTGGTATGCTCCTGTTTTTTCTTGGTTTTTCTTTTTTTGTGTGTTTTTTTTTTTTTTTTTTTAAGACAGAGAAGAATACTCCTCATATTTAAAATAGCATAGCAAATCAAGCCAAGCATCCTCTAAGGCTATACAAACACTCCAAATCCTGACAGAACCAGAGCTCTTCTCTTAAATGGGAATTTGCAACAGTGTCTGCATCCCACCAAAACAGGCGGACTTCTTCCCTGCTGTTTGCATACAATGATAAACCATTTTTTGAGATTGAGATCCCTCTTGGATTGTAGGTAATTAAGAAAATATCTGTTTTAGAGCGGGATGGTATCCTGGCAGTTATGCATCAAAATGGTTCTGCTGCACAGCTGGTAGCCAAGTAGGCTTCTTTTAATAAAACCTAACTTAGCCCTTAGCCTTCCTGTAAATGTGTATTTACCTTATGTTAAAAATCTTTCAGCAATGATAACAAATGCACTGCAGACAGAAAATAAAATACAATTCTATACAGTTGCGTAACAAGAGAAAATAATAGAACTACATTCTTCTGTTCAGTAGCATCTGCCAAGTCCGATAAGCAACTGCAAGAAAACACACTTTTCTAATGTAAAAATCCTGATCCATGTATAACACATAGAAGATTTGAATATGTCTGGACGAAAGCCTGAACAACACAGCATTCTGGAATGAAATCCTTGAATAATACCTACTTATCTGCCATGCAGTGGGTATAGCATCACCTCCAAATACAATCTCTGACTCCAAAAAACCACACACAGAAAAAGCTTGTTAAACATGAAGCTGTGCACAGCCTTTCACTCACAGAAAATAAGGTGCTATTTACCAAACATACATTTGCATGCAAATGTTTTCCATGCAGGAAATGGTCATGTATTGTATCTCCTTATGAAAATTAAAACAAACACAATCCCCTACAAATGTATTACACTTTGAATAGTAGGCATCGACTGAAGACTTCCATACACAAAATCCTGATTAAATTTTCTTCAATAGCTTATAGAAAGAGTTTGTCCACAGGAGAAAAACATGTCACCACATCATTTTTACAATGAGGGCAAAAGTATTTGATCAAGATGCAATAAGCTAAGTTTGCTGGTGGTAAAATATTTTATTAACCTTTACCAAGTTGTATCAGCTCTGGTGTCTGAAGGATATTCAGCAAGGGGAGGAGATCTCCAAGGAACTGTTGGGTTTATGCCACTCTAATTTTTGCCATAAGCAAAAGAACTACAGATAGGACAGCTCTCTCACAGAAACTTCAGCCCTGATCATTTAAAATACTTGACCTTTTTTAGGATTTGAGGAGTATTTTTAATGGGAATGTAACATAAGATCTTGTCATGGTTTTATGATTTTTGTTATCGGTATTCCACATCATAACATCATGTCAGGCACTGTGAGTTTAAGAGTTAATGCTCTAAGTCTATGGACTGCTGAATTTTTGGATACCTGGCACTCAGAAGAGAAGAACTACATACCCTGGAGGTCTCTGCGTTCCCATTTTCCACCCAGAGGGAAAGATAAAACTGCATGCAAGTCCCAGACACTTCCTCTTTTTGCTGTTCATCTCAGCAATGGGAGCTTCCTAGCTGTCTTGCCTTCAGCTTTATAGTAATGCCTTTGGTTTTGGACACTCTCTTTATTTGATTTATTAGCTTTAATTCCAATTATATAGTATTATATTATTTTGTATTCTGATACCTTATTTTGTAAATTAGTTCTCCTCCTCAGATTGTCAGCAGTTTTGTTTTTAGACCCATCTCCCTGCCCCTTTCCTTTTGATCTTTTCCTTCCTGGGGTATGGACCCATGAGTTCCCCACTTCATTTGTCACAGATCCAGGACAAACCACCGAACCAGCCCACAAACAGTTGACAGATCTAACTCACCCTCAGTTCTGTGACTGCATTGAAAACATTAAATTATGGTCCCACAACGCTGTATATTTATTCATGAAAGTCACACAGACCCTCCCAGCAAGCTGTCGCAAAAATCAGCTCTTGTGCTCACAGTTGTCAGCTAGGAAGACTGAAGAGTTCAAACTGAACTAAAACATTTGAGAGAACATCCAGCGACGACCACTCCATTCCCTACGGTACCACCTTTGAAAGGCCAACAGGTGCTTCCAGTCATATATCTCCCTTGTAGTTCGCGTTCAATCCGATCAGAAGCTGATGCTTTAATATTTATGACACAGTCACAGGAGACCAGCACTCAGCTGCCCTTCCTGATCAGGTTCCTTCCCAAAACACCTACAGCTCCCTTATCTGCCTCGCCATTAGGTGGCAATGCAGCAACATGCATCACCCAGCTGTTGACTGGACAGCACATTTATCCGAAATTTATCCGACTTCCTGGCAACACGGATTGAATATTTTGGAAAATAAATAAATTGTTTTTCTTTTTTTCCTCGCTCTTACTCCTCATTGTATTTTTCATCATTCATTCATACCAGGAGCAGTCTATAACGTCAATTTCTCATTGCTGCAAAGATGATAATGAACTGCATTCCTAAGACTTTATGTTGTAATTAAACAAAAAGAAAAAGAAGTACGCATCAGGCTACTCCGAAGCATTTGCTCTGGGAGCAAAGCTGTCAGCAGAGTGCAGTGATACCCACTCAGAGGAACAAGTGGTGCCCCCTATGAAAGGAGGTGTGAGGGCCCTGGGTACACTGCAACTTGCAAAGTGGCAAAGAACTCAGAGGGTTTACAAATGGTCACAGTGAGGAACTGAACAGATTTTAAAGGTTTAGAAGCACTGCTGCTCTCTGGGAGCTTTGCACTACATTTTACAGCTTTGAAAAGTTATAGGCATTGCTTTTGAATCAATAGTAATGAAAATAATCCCTCTTGAAAGCAGTGCTCAAGGTTCATTCTCTCACTGGTAACTTCATTTTGCTTATTGCTGATTTTTACATTATTGATATACATTTCCAATCTTATCACTTCCATAATCTTCCTACAGTTCAGAAGACACTATAAAGCCTAGTCACTTTTCTCTTGGGCAGGATCCAGATAGACTGCCAGACCATGTTTTCTATTGGCAAGAGGTTCATTACAGTCAGTGCACTCACATCACCATATGTAAGAGACTATTATTTTATACCATTGCTTCAAAGTTTGCTGATGAACATGTCTGACCATGTCCAAGCAAGTCCTGGGCAAGGGTTGCAAAATCCTTTGTCTAAGGGACAAGCAGATGGGCATGTCATGGGGCAACGAAAGAGAGATAAGCTGCAGCTCAGTGGCCCCTGAATGCTCTTTTGTGTGGTACTCATCTCCGTGGGGAGATAGCCATCTCAGGAGAGGCTTGCCTGGCATCCTAGCATGGGATTTGTCACGTAGGCAAGAAAAATGGAGGATAAAAGAGGGATCGACGTCGATGAGATTGAAGGTGCTCTTCCATCGGAAACCTCATGAGCTGATCCCTGCTGCTGAACTCCCTCCTGGGCCTGCTGCCTGAGACATGCTGCTTTCTCCTGGACCTCACCGCTCCTTCGAGGTGTTCTACCATCTGAACCCTCACGAGCTGATCGCTGCTCGCTGCTTCTCCAGTGCTGGCTGACGCTGTTCCTGGACTGACCCCGCACCGCTACTCCTGTGCTGACCCAGTGCCGCTTCTCCAGGACAACTGCTTGCTGCTCAAGGATGCCCATCACTGCTGCTGTTCTCCCCGCTTCTGCCACCCCTGCTCTTCTGCCTTGAACCATTGGAGCCACTTGCAACCGGACCGCCCCTGGGATCCTGGCTGGTGACTTTCCCTGCGCAGTACAAACCCTTACTTCTTTCCTATCTTGTCTATCGCTCACCTTCCCTTCTCCATCACCCTTATTGGTAACAGTTTCCACCTTCCTATTCCCCCATCTCCCTGGTAAATACTGGTAATTAAACTGGTCGGACCAACATTTCAACCATTGCTTCTTAATCTCTCACTGGGTATAAACATAATCTAATAACCTCATCTGTGGGTGACCCCACTTTATATTGGAGAAACCCTCCTTTATATTGGAGCGTGACACCATAAAACCTATGGGAAAGGCAGAGAACAAGGCCAGGCATGAGCAGATGTTGCTCTGATTGATAAAGTTCACACACTTGCTACCTAAGAAGCAGTAGACACAGCATGCACTAACTATTCCACAATAAATAATGCTGAGCACACAGTGGATTGTGCAAGACTGATAATGGCATCCTGCAGTGCTCCTTTACAAACAATAGGGCAGAAGTTGGAGAGAACATTCACTAAGCAAAGCTAACGAGAAAGTGTGAGCACTGAGGAGATCAGCATTAAAACCTAAGAGAAAGGGCATGTACACAAAGAAAAAGCCAAAAACTGTGTTAGTAGAGCATTAGCTAGAAAGCAACATGACATACATTCAAACGGGGGAATTCTGATTCAGGAAAACCTGTACTCATTTTATTCTTCCTTCTTGCGAATCTACTCAGTGCACAAGGGTAGCATGCAACAAAAGGCATGTGATTAGAAATGAATCTCTATCACATCACATATTTACCATGCATCTGCAGCACTAAATATAGCAGCTGACAGCAGAAGAAAGTTGTTAGCCTAGGAATAAAACCTAAGTGTCTAAAAGGGCAAGATTACCAAACCTGGCTCCTTAGAACAGCAAGGAACATCTGGTTCATCTCCATGGGTTTGGTGACTAAGCCAAGGGGACTGGCTTCAGTGAAATCAGCCCCTGCAGCAATAACTGCCATTTTTTCAGATGAACGTTTATTAAATCCTGTCATGCTCAAAAGCTGTAGGTTTGTGCCTAGAGGGCACTTAAACTGCTATGACCGCACTCGAGGTCTGATATACAAAGAAGCAGGATGCAGCCCAGCACGTGGCCATCCCCTCTTGTTCCATCTCTGCGAGCCCCGGGCATTCTGAGCAGGGCCTCAGGATCTGGCAGTGGCACTGAAACTGCCTTTTGACACCAAAGTTATCCCTTGGTCCAATAGCAGCACTTTTACTGTATGAAAAAGAAACAACAGAAAAGAAAACTAAGATTATCACCAGACTACATCTGAGCTGAGTGGGAGCATAATTTAAGACACCAAAGAAAAGGTGCTGGCCAAGGACCTTTCTCGACTAACTCCCAAAGGACTGAGATGTGCATAGTGGAAGTGCTGAGCTTCTCCAGATGTCACAAAAATCCCTTCTATTGAGAATGGTCACTGCCACCTCCCTTTGTAACAAGTTTTAATATGTCTGAAAGAGCAGGAACGCTAACATTTCACATTCATAGAGGAAAATGGTTCGGAAACATATTGTTAATTCATGCCTTTGTTCTTAAAAGATGGACAGACAGCATAACCATAACCTCTGCACCTCACATAACCAGAGACACACCTGGTAGAGGTCCTCTTCAGCAGTCACTCTTCTCCACAAGCAGCCATATTCGTGTACCCATGCTGAGACACCAGATGGGCATGTGTGTACTGCTGCATTCCAGCACTAGAGCCCTTGACCATGTCCACGCTCCACAGCAGCCCCAGGGGAGGGTTTTCCTCATCACAGGAAAGGTTGCACCTCTCCCAGCTCTGCCACCAGCTCCTCATTTGTGCCCTTCTTGTCCACACAGTAGCTCTGAAGGTTTCTACCATTCATCTCCCAAAGAACGACTGCATGGCACAGTGAGAGCTGGCTCCAGCAGAGATGCTCCAAAACACCCTTCTAACACAGTGATCTTTCAAAGGGAGGTATGACATAGCTACGTAAGTCCTTATATTTCCATGATACTGTATAATTTTGGCTACACCAAAACATTCCCAAAGATGACACAGGAATTCAAGTGGGGATGCTGAACTTCGAACCACAGCTTCTTCAGCCAGGTCTGCATCGTTGTTAGCAGTATCCTTAAAGCATAGAGAAGAAGTGGAGGGGAGAAGTTTTGAAATCATTAAGGGAAACTCAGAAAGGCTGGGAATAACATGGCACCGAGGTTAACTCCACCAGATTTCCAGCAGATGCTAAATCCCATGCTAGGTTCTTGGAGAATCTGGGGTTGGAGCTGTTTTTATTAACTCGTGCTCCAGCATATCAGGGCAGAAGAACATTTGGAGCCCAAATGACTAATTTATTTAGTTAGTTTTATTACTGAAACAAATAAAACCGACTTTCAAAAGTCTAGCGTGATGGATTCTGCAGACAAAAAAAAAAAAAAATTAAATCAATATTTCTCCTCATTTTTTGTCACCTGTGCCAAGCTAAAATCCATTGCAGATTTTCTGCATCTGCATTTAAATTGTCAAACAAGTGCTCCTACTGCAAAGTAATAGACTTCAGGGCTGCAGTGTGACACAAAGAGCTATGGGTGGACCGTTGTGAGCAGCAAAGCGTACATCTTTCTGTTACTGCACCATCTTCAGTGAAATATTTCTGTATTGCTTTTCCAGTGAGTGAATGCCCAGCTCCCTGCTAGTAGCCGAGTGCTTCATTTCACCTATATTTTCCCTACTACTTGCTAAAGCAGTGATCCAGACTAAGCTGGTTTGCACTGCCTATGACAGGATATTAGCTATTGAGAGGCTGCATGCATTAACTGCCAGAACAGATGAGTGCTTTAACACTTACAAATCACGGGGAGAAAAGAATAGAGTGAGAGGAGATCATTCACGTGTTGCTCGTTTAGATATGCTGATACCTTATCAGCTCGCCACAGCCCAGCCAGATGTGGAGGTGAGCAGAATTCAAGCACAAAGCTGTCTGCAAAGGGGCGGTGAATGCCGCTGAGTACAGCAAGAGCTCTCCGAGGGACTCAGCTCAAGCACCACACAAATTCCAGCCGTCAAAACCCTCCATCATATATGGAAATTAAATCTCAATCCTCTGGTGAAAAAACATAGGAGGGTCAGGGCAGGAACAACTTCCTTGATTCAGTGCAGGCGGAGAGCTCGCCCTGTTACTCACATTCCTTAATGGCAATCTATTACTGGGAAGTGACATGAGTTCTGCTTAATCCCCGTTTTGCTGCATATTGCTATTTGTGCACACAGGAATTTCCATTTGTTTCAGCCCTTCACAAGGTTATTCAAGGGACAGCACAAAAAAAAATCAGGGGAGGGCTGAGAGATTATTCTTCCAGGAGCTCCCTTATAGAAAATCAAATCTATGTCTCCTTTATGGACTAGATAAAGGCAGAGGTTTCCGGTACATGTTAACATTTGTTTAAATGTGTACAGTAACTTAGCATTTGAGGAAACACATTCTATGTATAAACAAAAGTGTAAAAGATTAAGGACAGCTGTGCATCTGTTTAGCCATAACATACACACTAATATCTGACTGGGGGCAAATGGACATTTTAACCTCTCCTTCAGCACCTGATGTATCGTCCTTCATCCTGAAGCTCCTCCTGTGACCGCTCACAGACTGCAAAGCTGGCAGGGTGAGCACTCTATCCTCTGTCTCACATCACTCTATCAGTTCCTTTCGCTTCATAAAGTGAGTTTAAAAAGTGCAGAAAAAATAAGTATAGACGCAGCCAATGAAAAAGGGGGGGGAAGTCTTGGGATTTCCTAGGATTAGACTGTTCCAATGCTAAAGTGACCCAATTCTTTTATTTAAAAATAAATGAATATTAAAAAATAAATGAGCATGCAGTGATCAGAGCCATTGCGGCTTGCTGCTAGCAGTTAGGATGGGGCACGTTCTCTGATAATTAATTCCACACCATCATGTTCTAGTCCTGTCACTGCTGTCCACAGGAAGCTCACAAACAATGGAGCTGGATCCCAAAGGTCTGACCACCACCAGCTCCAGCAGACTGATCTCGTGCCCTGGTCTAGTGGTTGGCAACCCTGCCTTGGGCACGCAGGTTGGATCTAGACTATTTCTGAGGGACTTTCCAACCCAGGCTATTCTTTGAATCTATGTATTATGTGTACAGAAGCTCCAAAGGCCCTAGCAGCCATGGGCAATGCCATAGCACATGGGTACAGCAGAGTAACGAAGTTTTTTATCTGGTACTTGTTCATTCAAAGATGTAGGCTTGGCTGGGCCAGAATAATACAACTTTCTGAAGCATATTAGTTTAAATTTTTCTGGGTTGTGCGGTTTCAGGTTTTGGTTTTTTTTTCCTTCTTTCAGTTTTAAGTCAATCAAAAATTAGAGTACTTCTTCCAGTGCCTAATGTTAACACAGTTAACATAGCCAATTTGAGGGGAAAATGGTGGATATATCAGCCCTTGCAGGGTAAATAATGGCAACATGTTCCTCTAATAGGGGTCTGGGAAAAAGGAGTGCTAGAAATCACCAAACAGGGAGAAGGAAGGCAATTAATTCCACATTTCCCATAACATTTTTTTTTGTGTGTTGGTTGAGCTATTAAAAACACAGTTATTTATAGAAAACTGTAGCACTCCTGTGAAAGGAGACCTTGTTAGGAGGAAAAGTATTCATTTAGGGACCAGCCAAGTATAATGTGTACAGTGCTTTTATACCTGCAGGGCATTTCCTCAGGGTAGAGCCAATACATTAGGATGCAGATTTCTTCAGTGTACAGTTTCCCTCTCCCATATTTCTGGAAGTTAGTCTTCCCTAGGGAGGAAAGGGACAACTGAAACCTACAAAATGAAAACATGGAGGCACTGGCTGACCTCCTCCCCTTCCAAAAAGGAAAGTATCTGGTGAGAGAGAGGTTTCAGGCCTTGTGAGTTATCATCACTTTTTTCTTTTGAAAGGAGAAGGGCAGGGAAAGAGAATGTGCACACAGTCATGAGACTCTGGAGTTTTGTCCTGGTGTATTAATTTTTTTGATGGCCAGCATTATATTTTAATAGATATTTGAGCTTTGTTTTCCCTAACGTGATCTGAATAAAAAACAAACAAACAAACAACAACAACACCACATCAGGTCCTACTTCTAGAGAACATATTCACATTCACAATGAGCTGTAACCTAAATATATAGACCTAAACTAGTAACAGGACCATGGCTCCAGTTTTGAACACCCTGTAAACCCCACTCAATCCTGATGGGAAATGTTCAGAATTTCAACTCAGTTTTGCCAAGGAGATGAATCCTTACTCAGAACAAGCTCTTCATCCAGGTGAAGCAACAGTGTGTCTTTGGTCAGCATTTCTGCTGCTGCCAACAAGAATAGATGTAGATAGGTGAGGATGCTGTGAGACACGACTGAGCAGAACAGCACCATCTGGAACCAGTACCAGGCTGCCTGCTGCCTTTTAGAGCATTACTTCATATTTCAAGGCACTGAAACTTATATACCAGTGGGAAAGTCCATGCAGTGAGCAGATATCTGAATATCAGATTATAGGTTTATGTCAGTCTTCAATCTAATTACTTCCAGCTTCTGTCTAGGCATATAGGAAGGCAAAGCAATGTGCAGTATCCAAGACGTTAAAGAAGAAGAAAAAAAAAAGCCCTAGAAGAAAATTAATTCCTTTTAGGAAATGTGGTACCAATCAAGAAGTAAAAACCTCTTAGCATCAACACAACATTAGAGAAATGCCAAACTGAGACTCCTGATTTCTCAGTCAAAGCCCTTTAAGTATGGATATCAAGCAGTTCAAAGCCTTTTTTTTTTCTACTCTGTTGGCAACCATTCCCACATTTTCCTGCTCACTTCTCCTTCCCCTTCCACCATCTTTACTCTCTTGCTCCATGCTGCAGGAGGCTCTATTTCTTCATTGCTCAGCTACTGGTTTTCACAAAGCTTACAGAAATCTTCATGAAGTCTTCTACCCATCTGTCTAGTTAGGTTAAAATTAGCTACTAAGCAAAGCAGGATGCTAATTCAAAAAAAAAAAAAAAATCTAAACTAGCCACCAGGTTCTACTGCTTTATTTATACAATTTCAACTTGAAGGATTCAAAATTAAATGGAAGCTTACCTAGATTGGTTTAAGCCCCTATTCCACTACATCTCAGTTTTCAACTCAGCATGAAGCCAGAGCACTGAGGGACATGCTTAGTGGGCATGGTGGTGATGGGTTGATGGCTGGACTAGATGATCTTAATGGTCTTTTCCAACCTTAGAGATTCATGATGAGCAGCTCCCAAGTGGGAGCATTATCTCAACTGTAAATAGACATTGTCAAAAAGGCCTTTTTCATGCAACTCTACACAACTGTTCATACACAGAACCTTCAGGTTTCAGGAATATATCATCTCTGATGACACAAGTCAACCTCCATACACATCTGCACCATTACAGCAGAGCAGTGTGTTGCACCATTACTTTTATCCACCTTATCTCCTGGTTCATTTTCCTTCCTTTAGCAATTAATGATAATACCAGTGATTAATATATGAAGTCATGCTTCTTTAAAAGCACAATTGCAGCTTCCACCAGTAGCTAACACAAATTAGCACTCATTTATGTGATGAATCTTAGCATTCAGTACTGACATTACTGAATCCAGAGCAGAACTGCAGAAAACAAGTGATGAACAGTCCATAGAAGCACGTGGGCTTTGAATTTTTATTTTTCAAATCACCAAATCACAACTTTTTCTTCTTCCTCTGGCTGGGAACATACAATTATTTAGTATTCATATTACAGTGCAATCCCATCCCAGGCTGATTTAAAGCCTACATTATAATTGCTAATGATTACTCATGAAAAAGAGACTATTATATGTAAAAACTGCAATCAGTGCTAATCTATTCACCTATCCATTTTATACTGATACATTTCCTAAACAAAGCTCTTCCTGAATTGCTCATAATTAGCTTCTATTCTTACATTTTTAATTGCTCTTCTCCCCCTCCCATTTTTAAACATAATGTTTTACATATCTTCAGACTTTTTTTTTTTAAATGCTTGGACTGAATTTTTGAGTGAAAATCTGACAGTGTACAATTCAGAATTTTAAAAAACTCCTCTGTTGTCAAATAGTAAATGCCTAAGCAGTGTTTAATTAAGCAGTGAAAAATAAGATCAAGATTTCAAGCACAGCATCAGTCTATACAGTCTGAGAGCATGTAAGAGTTACAGTACTAAGGCAGAAGTGGGTTAGCAGTCATTTTATTTATTTTTTTCAAAAGCTGAGTGCATTCTGCCCCTCATCTGCAGGCTGTCAAGAGTCTGGTAATCAAGAGACATTTGGCACTCCAGCTGGGAAAAACACTGCATTTAAGGGTCTCTCTCTTCAGAGACTCTAGTGCTGTTATGCCAGCTCAAATATACACAGTATTGGAGATGCTCTTCCTTCTCCTTCTGCCCTTCAGATACCTGAGCTGTATTGCCTAGCGAGGCAATTAGGAAAGTTCGCAAGAGCCAACAAAACCACTTCTTATATACAAAGGCATTCTCTGCAGTATGTAGCATAAGTTCTCCCAGGAATTAGATAATGCATCTTGCTTAGAAATATCCCTCTGTCAAAATGGCACATGGAGAAAATGGAATTCTAATCACAATTCTCACTCTGCTATTTTCTCCTTCCCACTCTATGAAAATCGATCCCAGCTTATATCCAGAATAAAACCTTATCTCTGGTCCTCAGAGGTTGAGAAGGAATGCATTTGGCTTTAGCTACAGGCTAAAGAGAGCAGCTTGTTGCTGAGCCTCCTCTGCCAAACCTCTCACACAAAAAGTTACGTAAAAGCAGACAAAATTACTGTTTCAGCTTCATTTGACTTGTGGAAAAGCCACTGATTTTAATGAACTGTTCCTCTGCTAAAGCACTTATAAGTGGCATTTGCTAATGCTCATCTCTACATCAATTTCAGAGGCTGTTGGAACAGACTCTCAATCTGCAAGAGTCCTTCACCACCAGTTCTGTGCAATTTGCAAAATGTTGCACTAATCAGTGGGTGCTTTAATCTTCATAAATACAGGAAAGCTCTTAGTCACTAGCACTAGAGTGACTGGAGAAACTCATGCCAAAACAATTTACTCCTTTCAGAAGCTTTGTGTTTTCAAGCTCAGCAGAAAAGGAAGCAGAGCAGAGACCCACACGAGTCTGGAACATGAAAGATTCAGAGCTAAAAATGACAAAATTCACAGCATGTATGAATTTTCCAGCACAGCTTATGAACTAGGGTCACTAACAGACTTCCAGTCAATCCAGACAACACTATGAGCTGTTTTCTTTTATAGAAATTCCCCACAAGCTTTGCAAGATTTGTACATAACATGCGCACATATTGTGCACAGGCCTCGCATGTGAGGACATTACCACATGAGGACATTGACATTCCAGTCAAATGTCCTTGCAGAATCTCCATCCCCACCATACTTTGGACCAAAGAAGAACATTATCATAGGTGAATCCACAGGAAGTCGCATTAAAAAGTCTGTGTCCCAAAGCTGCCTCTATGTGTACTGAAGCCCTGCTTCACAGGAAGCAGCTGGGCACATGGCTGCTGATAGGAAGTTGGGAATAAATTCCCTTTTTGCTTTACTTCCAACCACATTACTTTCTCATTAAATTTCCTCTATTCTGACCTATGAGCTTGTCTAAATTACTTTTTTTCTCCCACCTTGTTAACAGATGGGAGTGAGAGAACAACTCAAGGAAGCCCAACAGTGTCACACGCAACATAATTATTCATTCTATTGTCTTTCATTCTTGTGGCACAAACATGGTTCACTTATATGAGCCTTGATTTGGCTCAAAACCGCTGTGTTTTGAACAGAGTCGTCAATCTTATTTTGGACTTCCACAGGCCTTCTGCTATACACCATGGCATAAGATCAAAATAATTTGATTATCTGCATTTCATGTGTACCTGTTGTGTCATCAGACAACTAACTTCTAAAACATTTACAAGACAGAGAAGGCCTTCCTTCATGGAATCCCACTCTACCTCGTGACACAATAATGACAGCTTGAAGGAATAAACACCAGAAGAATGCAGAATTATTCATTTCCTCTTAGTATGTCATACACCAGGTCCTAAGAAAAAGCAGAGACTTTAAATTGGAACAAAAGAAGATGACTGCCAGAAAAGTACCTGCAATTGTAACTCCAACTGAAGGGACGGTGGTTCAGCAAGCATCTATATTTCCTCCCAAGCAACAGAGGCTGTAGTGGTAGAGAAGCCCACACACACAAGAGATGAGGAGAACACCTGGTGAGAATTCTGTGACATGAAAGGCTTTCTAGTGGGTTTCCAACTGGCTGGAACTCAGGTACTTCTCACCCTAGGAAATGTACTGCCCTGTCTACTTCAGTGATAACATATACTGAACTGAGTATTGGTTTTTGTGGACATTTATTCAGGTTGATAAAGATATTTTAGTTAGTTCTGAAACACAGAGAAAAAGTCTTCTAAATTAGCTCTCTTCTATTATCCCTAAATTATTAATCCCTCTCATCAATGGAAACATGCTTGTCCCACATTGGTCCAGATTGCTATGTGAACACTGCCATCAGTGTATATCAAATTTACTTATTTACTTCTTCACGTTAAATACTTCCTACACAGTGCTTCATGTCAATGTCTTGAAGGTTACCATAGCATCCCTTTCACTGCAGCTGAGGGTCAGAGCAATCTTACAATGGCTGAGAAACAACTGCTGACAAATGTATGATAGGTCAGTCAGTAACCTACAGGTTAGCAATCAAAGCTAACCAAGAGTAGATTTCAAATCACTTTGACAGATTATATAATGCCCATTATGTAATGTTTGAGATGCACTAGCTCTGTGTCCCACTGATGGCCTGATAACTTTTACTAGCTTTCAGTAAAGTAGCACAATATAATTTTGCCTTGCAGAAATTTTGTGTACTTGCAGCAGGAAATGAAGATGTTCACATAAAATATCTGAAACAAAGCAATCCAGTGCCCACAGGAATTAAACCAATAGTGCATCTGCTGAACACTGATTATGACATGATTGTTATTGTACTTACTGGTAGAAAAGAAGTTGGCATAGAAGCATACTACTCTGCTGTTGGTGTTTTTCTGTGCCAAAACACTCTCAATGAAGCAGTGATTTGGGCATCTCTGATAAACAAGTGACAGATCCCAAGGTATCAACTTGCTTTATACCACATGGGGTGGTTGCTGTCAATTCTCAGAAGCAAAAGCATTCTTGCAAAGCCAGTGTCACAGTGCAGAGTTAGACTGGAGCAGAACATCTTAGTAACTCCATTGATGCCAGCCTTTTAGTTTGATCCTAAATGCATTTTTTAACCAACTATCTATGGATAAGAAAGCAGGTCTGGGCTATGTATTTTTACAAATGTTCTGCAGTTCTTCCTAAGCTATTGTACCACAGCAATGCTTCATACAGGAGAACAAACCAGTGCTTTAATTTTGGAAAAAACTTCATTACTTATTATCCAGTTTTTAGTTGCTTCACATTTGAATTGCATTAAGTAGTAGGTATAAGCAAATACTAAAAGTCATACATTTTTCTTCAAATTTGTTTCTATTTCAGACAGCAAATGAAATATGCTGAGTTCTAGTCATAGAGTAACATCCAATCAAAATTAACTCAACAAAATGTAAAAGTTAGATGCAAAAATTCTAAAATAACCTCTTTCAACTAAATACTCTTCATGTCTTCAGGTTTTATCAAATTACAGTCTTAACTAAAAACAACCAAATAATTCACCCCACGAATAGTTAACACTTCCTCACATTTTACAATCATTTCTGTAACTAAGAAACCATGTCAAATTGAAATCGACTTAATTTTTAGATGACTCAGTGAAGTACCTCTTAGACGTGAATAATATGAATTGGCCAGTAGTCTATAGGTTAAAACTAAGTCAGTCTCAGTCAGGAGACATTCACATGCAAAGTAACTGAAGTGCAAGTGTCATGCAAGGCAAAGTCTAAAGCAGATAAAAGAAAGAGATCAGGTTTACCTTTATACGTGTAGTAGGTTTAAACAGAGTCTTCTGGTTTGAAAGAGCACTGTGGAGCTCATTGCACTTGTTCCTGAAGGAATGCTTTTCATTACACATACCCGCGTAACATATGCAGAAAGCATAACAGACAGAAAACTCATTCTGTCTACAGGGTAGAGGGAATTGTAAATATCTCCCATATTTTTTAACTACAAATCAAGAGCAGGAAGTTGCAATTCTGGAGCAGGAATTGCTCACCCAGCAATAAGTAATTAGTAATAAGTAGGATGCAACGTTTAGCCACAGAGCTCTGCTGTTGGGCAACAAGTTCTATTTTTGAGGAATATAAGTTTCTTGGTAGAAAAAACTAAACACAGATTTCATTTCTTTCTGTTCATCTTGGAATTTACATATAAACATGTAAAGCATGTATAAGACCTACTCAAAATTCTTGTAGTGTTATCAAAACAGACTTATTTGCCTCCTTATTTTTTTCCAGTCCATGTTCAATCTGATGGTGAATGTTGTATATCTAATCATAATCCTGCTGTTATCACAGCTGTTATGTGCTTTATTTTTGATGACTCAAAGACAGATGTCCCAAAATTGCCCTAGATCCCTGCCAGCCTTTTCAATTGCATTATACAATCAATTAAACTTTCCTGACCCTATTCCTGTCTCTAGATAAAATTCAGACGTTGACACTTCAAGAACCAAATCATGTGTGTAAATTGGTTCTAATGACAGTTATAGATGTGTAGTCATATGCAAATAGTGTATTATCAAACGTTAAAGTGTCCAGTAGCTAGATGGATGCAGTCAAGAAAAATTAACTAGAAAATGCATACTCCAGATACTTCCCACAGTATGTAATGCAATTAAACAGAAGCAAAGGGAAATTCACACTAGAAACTGCCTCTCTCCTGCCGTGCCTATTTATTCCCCATCATCTGTTATTATTGTTGAGAATCTTCACATTGTGTCCCAATTAAGCAAATCTCTCAGAATTAATAAGGGTTCGCCTTCTCTATCACCACATCTCTAATGGTTGGAACTGAAAACATTGGCACCTCATGCTGTACGCAAGTGTGAGCAGTTAGCATAATAACAATTGTAAGATGTGCTTGCCAAAAAATGATTACAAGTGAAGCTTTATTGCAAGGGTGTCTTGTTTAGGAGGATTTAGCACAATTCGGTGGGGTGACAGCAGTTGTCAGCCATTGATACTGAGCATAATAGCTATTAAAAAGACAACTTATTTATTGAATATTCAGAGAGTTAAGCCATTGTTTGGATATGTCTGGAATACAGATTATTTTCCTGTGGCTTGTTAGTCTGCCGTAAGAGAGGTTCTTAAAAACTCTCTGGAACAAATTCTGTTTTCTTTGATAGCCTATCTAATGAGATTCATATGCCCAATGTCAACAAGATGACAGCAAAGTACCTTATAAGTATGAATAAATCATCCATCCAAAGCATTTATTGATCCTAACTTGTAAGTCACCTGTGAAGAGGTTTTAAGGACCCTGCTGTATGAGTCAGTATGTTTCAGTTGCATCAATCTCATTACATCTTCCTTTGTGTTTTTTAACCCAATTCTCACAACTTAAAAAAAAAAAATAAAATCAGACATCCAATATGTGTATACACTATTGGAAGGAGGTGCATGTATTTTTTTTCTGGTGAAGCATACATGCGCACAAGTTCAAGTGCCTCTCCTTCCTGATGATCTGGCAGAGAATGAATGGTCCTCTGTTCCTCTGATGAAAAAACACTTGAGGGGAGAGTTCAGGGAGTAGGATTTCATTTAAGAACCTCTACTCATACATGCTAGTTCAACATAGCTCAGCCTTACTCTTTTCCTGCATTTTCATTAGCACTCTGCCTGCACTCCCCATCCCTTGAGGAAGGAACCCTGCATTACGTTCAGAAAAGAGCTCACTGGCAAAGATGTTTGTCACACCGTGGGGACAACATGGGTGGAGGCAGGCTCTGCATCCACTTGAAATAATTGCCACCTCCACACCTAGGCTGCAGCCTTTGCACATATTTGTAGCATAGTAAAATTCAACAAGTCCACAGTAAAGGGAATTTTTCTCCTGCCTTTTAGCTCAGAAAAAAAAAATAGTAGATACACAATCCTTTCCTGAAGAAAGACCTAATTCCCTCATGAAGCCTATTTTATAGGTATACGGAGTTACCTGACGCTGGAGAAAGCTTTCGAATTTGAACTGAGGTAATCTAAAGTTAAACAGTTTCTAACTAAGCACATTATTTCCTTAAGGCAGCCTTGATCATTTCAATTTTCATTTTTCTTTGCCTTATAAAAGGCTTCAAACTAAGTCCAAGAACTCCCCAAAACACACACTTTCTGCAGCCGTTATGGTTGCAAGCAGCTGTGTACATAACACACCATTAGACTCCTCCAACCCCTGTCAGCAAACAACTGGATCAATCCTCAACTTCAGCATCTGGGACCTCCAATCTGGCTGCCAGTCACATTTGCTGCCTTCACCTTTTTCAGCATCCACCATCTGGTGCACATTTTAATCATCAGGAGTCTTTTTACTGAATTAGCTGACTTTAGGTCAAGCATTCGTTCAACGTTTTTTTCTGTTCAAATCCGGAAAGTTCAGACACACAGGTTTTGCTGCCCTTAGTGCTCTTTCAGAAGGACCCGCATGAGCAGTTCTCTCCTTTTTTCCATGAATTATTGCATAGTTTATTTTGAACCACCACAAAATTCAATTATCCCAAAAGATCTTTCATACACAGAAAGAATCTTTGAACTCCTGCCATATTTTTGGAAGAAATCTTTCCCTCTAAATATCTGCCACAAAAGCAAGATCACCAGAACCTAGGTTATGAAGTTTTAAATCCACACTTCTTCATGAAATGCTATGTAAAAAGATGAGCTTATTTACAGGGCATAGGTAAAACAGTTCAATAAAACGGTGACAAATGTAAATGTGTATGTGCTTTCAGATTCTAAGCCACAAAGTCCTTGATAGTGTAGCAATGAAGGAAGGCTGTTATTAAAATAATTATGCCAAAACAGTATGGATTGTCAACTTTATCATCTGTCAATCCTGTTAAGTAACTGAATAAAACAACATAAGTAATACATGTCAAAAGTAAACTCATGAAAATTCGTGTGAGCATGTCTCCATATTCAGTAAGTGTATCAGATCTCAGACAAACACAAGTCATAAAGTTGATCCAATCATGGTGGGTGTTTTGTTTTATTTTTAATTGAAGATTTCCATAGTTTTACATAGGTGTAAGCAGATTAAATGAGATCTTCCTTAAGAAAACAAGGGAAATATTCATCTGTGTTTATGAAAAATTTACATTTGATATCACTGTGTTTAATATATCATTCATTAGGTACATTACCCTAAATAAGGGCCTCTTACCTAAATCAAAGGCTTTGCAAGCACTTAATGTATACTGGCATTATTCAAGAGCTCTTCTGAATGAGCAACCCAATCTGATCTACGTCTGCTGTTCCTTCAGGACAGGCGACATTTCTGTCTTGTTTATTCAGGGACCTTCTGTAGAATCTGAAAGTGGAGAACACATTCCCAAACATAAGAACAATTCTCATTAAAATTTGCACTTTTGGCACACTTCTCACAGAGCTTTAATTTCCCACTGCACGACCACTGTTCTGTGTGTCATCTTATTTCAATTTGAAGCATTTCCTAACTATCTTTTTTATCTTGTTAAAGGGTCAGAATTCTCCAAAGGAGTGGATTGCTCTGGAGATTTGTTTCCAACAGAGAGACTTTGTTCATATGTGAAGTGAAATTAGCTGTACCCCGAATTTCATCTACGTTTAAGGCTGTTCCTTTGCCACTGTCAGGCAGGCTAAGCATAATGCTCTAGTATAACAACATAATTCCAATATCATCCCTTCTTTTCAAATCATTAGCATCTGAAGCAGACTTCTCCTTGCTGAAGATCTCTTCCTTCTTTATGTTCACAATATGTGGTACTTCTTTACCTACACCCATCCACACTACTGTTCACTTGTTCTGTTTCATTAAATGCTGTACTTTTCTTGATTACAAGAGGAAAGAAACAATTTTTACTAAGCTCTGTTTTGAGTACTAGCAATGAAGTGGTAAACATGACCTATTCCCCAAAGCTCAACTCATAAATTTCCTTCTACTCAGAAGCAAAGCAAGCTACAATTTGTCTTCAAACCTTGAATTTCTGTCTTAATTTTCATAACCTAAATTTAAATCAGTACCTAGAGCTCAAACTTAAGCAATTTGCATCCAGGGGGTTCACTTCAGCTGATGTTAAAACAAGCAAGCCATCATGCACAGAAAAGAATGAGATTACTGAAATACTTTTCACTCAATCACAGTTTTTGAAATACTAGTCTGAGGCAGTGCCAGACAGCCATCTACTAAGCTCCATTCTCTTGCATACAAGATGGTTTTGTAGCGTGAATTCCCAAAGCTGGACACAAAATGCACCAAGTACATGAATTTTGAGGAATGGGATCATTCGCCCAGTGGCAGAAGTTGCAGCCATGTGCTGGGGGTGGGTGGAAGCCACATCAGTGCATCGCATCCTTCAGGCAGAAACTCACACAGAACACCAGACTGGCTTCACATCCCCATAATCTCTCCTGTAAATCCTAGTCTATTTCAAGCTTCATTTACAAAATAAAAATTGATTTACACAACCTAAAATCAAGTCAGCTTGGAAGACATTCTCATCTACTCCCAGATGGGCTAATAAACAAATAGAATAAGTAAACACAGCATAGGGAAGTCCTGCATTTGAAGCTCAGGAAACACAAGCTTCTATTTCTCTGCTGCACTTACCCTATGACCTAATACAAATCCTTTTTATCTCTTAGTGTTCTTACTTCTACTCCAAGAACAGAATTAACTTTTCACATACTGTGCAATGTAATTCATAGCACCAAACAGCACACTCATAGTATGGACTTACATACATGGCCAGTTCACCATGAGGCCAGCTAGTCAATCAGTCTTTATAAACAACTAACACAATTCTTGATTAGCACAGCCTAATTATATCTTGGCATGCAGCTCCACATTGGTTACAGAAGAATCTCACTCTACTCTGGTCCATCCTCTATAATCTCTTTTAGCTTTAGCTGAAATTGTCTGTCATTACATACTTCCCCCATCATTAATAGTTTGGTAAAATTAATTCTTCTGATTCAGGTGAATTCTTTCAAGCACAGTGTATCATAAGCCCTAACACTGAGGAAAGTAATGCTTTAATAAATTACAAAGCACAAATTAATAATACAAACCCCTTTCTGAAAGTCTCAGTGCACTGGGCAAATGGGCACTACACAGTTCTGTTTGTTTTTTTTCTTTAAACGTTTGAGGTAATCTCACCCTGTTTTGGAAACCCACCCATCACTTTGTCATCAAGTACTCACAAAACATTCTCTTCCTCATACTGTCCTTGCACAAAACACTAGGTGACGAAAGTCAGCCTCACAACACAGTGCAGCTCCTTGCCTGGCAATTGGTAGTCCTCACGCTATGCATTCTGGAAGCAACAGAGATCAATTTGTGTGATCTATTCACATTTATTTTTCACTCTGAAATGCAGCGTCCAGTCCAATTTTATATTTATGAGCGCTACTCCAAACAAGCAAAAGGCCTCCTGCTGCTCTCTGCAGAATGAAAGCATGTGTCTGACAGGAAGCAGAGAAAGCTATTTCAGGATTATTCATCTGGCTCAAAGTTAAACAGAATTGCAAGATGAAAACGTAGCAAGTTCTTAAAACAACATAACACCTTCCTGAGTTGTTTTTCGAAGGAATGCCTACTATTAAAAAAAAAGAAACGAACTTATTAGCTAGTTTTAAATAATTCAGGTCTTTAACAGCAGCAAATTGGGTGAAAGACCACTCATCCCATTGTAAGAAAGCACCATCTACAGAAGACAAGAATCAGGGTTAACAAAAGGTTAATATCTGTCATCTGACAAAGATCAGCATCTCCCCATTCCAGTGGCTAACATTACAGGGGCTACAACAATTAAACCATAAGAAAGCCATAACCAATGTAATGTAATAGCTGTATTAGTCAGGCAGATCATTTTACATGGCTGGGTATTCTGAAAGATTCCATGAGGATTCCAGATGTAAATTCTTGACGAAAAAGGAAGTGATAGAAGCGTCTCAGAGATTTATTTTTACTTTCTGTTCAGCACAGTGAGCGCATGGTAGAATAATGAGTCCATTCATTCATAATTGCAGATGTTTTACACATCTTGCTGAAACATGTGCATTAATATGTTATATGGAGCCTTCTACTTCCACATTGTTACAATAATTACTGTTTGATTTGGACGTTTGAAGTGCATACATATATGCATAAACTTTCTTGAGCTCCTATTACAGTTAACACTGTTACAACTCATGTCAATCACAAATCAAATTTCTCATCACTGCAAGGTATAGATCTTGTAGAGTTACTGATACATATCTACAGTTTGCGCTGATAAGTTCTGGCAAGCCAGGAACTAGGGCTCTTTCCTGCACATTACACAGTGCAAACCCTCTTCAACCATGTTAGCTGATAACAGCACATCATATAACATGAATATCTTTATAGCCACTGTAAGATTACTTCCAGTAATCTTGGAACTTCCCTAATCTAGAAGATTTCTGTATATAAAACTTTTAAAGTATTCCAATGTATAATTTCAAACAAAGCAGAAAAATACTATGAAGCGTGAAAACACAAGATTTTAGGAAATAAATGTATTTGTTTAATCAAATATTACAACTCTTAGGATTGGTTCCTTTCTACTTCACAATTATTTTCTTCCAAGTCTTTCTCCTTCTCCAGTTCTTCCTCTTTCCTTGCCCTCCAAATCTATATTACTGCAAAATGCTTTATTCCCTCCAATTTTATGCTCACTGCTTTATTAGCCTGACATGAGTCTGAAAGCATCTCACCTATAACTATGTTGTCCAAATATTCGTTACATCTTACTCAGTCCTGCCAACTTTTTCTACCCAGCGTTGCTTAGCCATCACACTCGCATGCTTCTAGTAACAGCTCTATCACCAAAGTCACGAGATCACTGCATCCAATTTCCACTAACCCTTAGGATCTTTTCACACATTATTTTTGTCCAACTGATGTCTGGGTATTTTATAGGGTTTGTTTGTTTGTTTGTTTTTTAAATGAATGTGAGCACCAATTGCTCATCACTGAAGCACATAAACAGAAAATCAGCTGCCTCCTTTTCAAGGGTCCCAAAGCCATTCAGCCTCCACTGACTAACTCTTGTTTTGCTTCTTCAGTTACTGTAATAAAGCAGAAACTTCTATTTGCATTGCCTTGATATAGACTCAAGTGCTTGACTAAACTGCAGACTGGACCAGATTGGTCAACTTTGGCTATTTTGCTACAGAAGTCTATGAACCAAAGCTTTTCAGTTTCATCCCAGTGCACCAGTATACATGTATATATATATACATGTATATATACACGTTCAAAGATGGATTAGGAAAAAAAAATGGCACTAACTCCAGAACAGTTTGAAAGGACAACACATAAATCATCAAAATGGATGAAAACAAAGTTGCTGAACTACTGGTGATTATAGTAAAGTTTCTAGTTAATTTTCTTTGAACAGAATCACACTTCAAATCTGTATCTATAGTTCATTTCAAAGCATGTACACTTCAGTACACACACTCACAAAATGGCACCTCATGCACTGCTTGACATTTCTGATTCACCTAGATTATGGAATCTTAGCATAAGCAAAGTCAGTAAGAACGCCTTAGTCTGGATGCACAAAAATAAAAACATTTTTTTCTGTACGCCAAAGCGTTCGTATAATTAACCTCAAAGTTTACAGAAGGAAAAACAAATGTTTCACAATATTAGTATAGAAAGACAAATCATGAAAAATCCAACTCATTCATGAAAGAACCAAAAGATAATTTTTTTTAAGTCTCCATACAAAGTAAGTTGCCTCAGCCTGTCACTTGAACACTGTACAAACAGTTCTTCTAAGCGTGGAGTTTTTTCCAGCATATCTCTATCTCAGCTGTAAATAATACATATAATTTTGTTTAGTCTACAGCTACACACAGATAACTACTGAAGAAACTTCCTATCAACACTGGATACATACACTGACACTCAGTGAAATACTCTGCATCATTATTTTTGCCAGAACGCAGGTGAAGTTTATTTTCACCCTAGAATTTCTATCTAGGCAGATTAATTTAAGACGCTTCCACAAATAAAGTGTACAAGATACAAAATGAATTTTAAACGTCAAAGCAGGAGAAAGAATTAGTGATGAAGGCTGAGTCTCAGCAAAACCTCAGTTTTCATTCACAAAGAGTCCCCATTTGAGTTTAATGTAAACTAAATGAATCTGAAAAGCTAGGCTGAAAATAGGAACATCTAAAAAAAAAATTCAACCCCACTTCCAGCTTTCTATCGAGGTGAGAAATAATGGAAATGTAAGCTTAGTGTTTTGTCGTTGTTTGTTGCTTTAGGATTTCAGTAATTCTGTTCCTAGCCAATGCTGAAGATCAGGATTGCAATTTAAGACTCAGACAAGTGAGAGAACTTCACAGAAATAGTTTGGATGTGAGGCAGAGAAGCCTCGTGTTAATTCATGCATATGACTGAATGAGTTTACCTGAAACAGGTACTATAGCTCCTGCAAAGAATGAAAATCCAGTCATCCATTGAGGGGCTCTCCCAAAACAACTCACATGAACCACTGGGCAAAGGATTATTTAGAGTTTAGGTTTAGACAAGTTGTGAATATTTTTTTCCTATCAGTTTTTTTCATGACTAAACATAAGGGGTGGGGAAGCGTGAAAATAATTTGCCTTGAAAAACTGCTACTCACCTCTGTGAAAAGGTCACATTTTTCTAATAAGGTTAAAGAAAAATTAACAATATTGCCTGGAAGATATATCTATTTTACTGTGACATGTAAAGTGCTGTTTACTGAACAATAGGTTTTGTGTTCATGCATTTCCTCTTCATAAGAAACTCAAAAACAGGGATGATGAAAACACATGAAATTTCTTAAGAGTGAGTTTTTGTGGCTTTTTTTTTTTGTTGTTTTAAAAGAAAAAAGTCCTATATCCTATAACATTCAAGTTAAAAAAAAAAAAGGAAGTAAATGCCTATTATAGAAAACCCAAATTATTTTGCACATGACATTGCAATTGGCAGGCTCTGAGTTTTCTCTCTTGAATACTAAAAGCTCGCATTGCAAACGCTAAAGCAATGAAACAAAACCTACAGAAGAAAACGGAATTATAGCCTTAAGCACGATGGTATGTGGAGCCTGCATGCTGTTCTTTGTTAAACAAGTGCCATGCTCCCTGTCTGTCAGGACTCCCATTTGCAGCAATAGCTCAGTGCTGCCTCTCTAAGTGACACGTAGCCGGGAAAAAAAGATTTTCAATGAAGCCTCACACAATTAAAGTGGTAAATATTTCACATGCTATTCTGGTGCCTGCAGGAGGCGAAGCTCCATGTGGAGCTAACTTATCCACCAGAGTCAAAGGAAATGAAGCAGTTTCAGCCATCAGATGGCATGCTTAAATATGCACTCCAAAGATATTGCACACGCTTTGCTTTGTTTTAATAAAAAAGGGGGGAGGTGGGGAACAGGCCCAATTGCAAAAAGAGCAGCTCAGTCTTGTAAGACACACAGTACCTATGGGTCATACTGTACTATCGATTGCCCTGCAGAACTCTGACTTCTACAGGGAGTTTAGCTTAAAAACTGATGAGACAATATGCCCTTCTTAAAGTAGCCACATTAGGAAAAAAGTCTTACTTGGTTAAGGCTGACTCCCGCTCCCACTGAAGTCTGGGACAAAATCATCTATTAAAACAAGAACAATCCTTCAAGCTCCAATTTTTAAAAGCCCTTTACACCCAAAAAGCTACCTTGCAGAAAAAAATAATACAAGTACTTGCAAACAAATTGAGGCAAGTGATGGATAGGGGCCCAAATTGTTGCATGGAATTTTAGAGTCACTTGCCTCTACCTCATCTCCCCTAAAGCTGCAGGGTTAAAATGCGAGCAGAATTCGTACAGAAGCAAAATATATCTGCACCAAAAGTACCAACTTCTTAATTGGAAATAAATAATTAAATAAACAAAGATTCTCGAGTGGCTTTGTTATGATAATTGGGTGCAACCCTGTTACTTGGCCCAGGATGTCCTCAGTCTGTTCCTGGGAAGGTGCACACATTTAACATGTCCTAGAAGGGCTTTTCCACTGCTGTGCACACTTAGGGACAGGTGGGACAGGAAGCAACACAGCTGTCCACCTGAGTAACGTGACCATGCAAAGGGCTGCGAAGTTTTGAAAGATGCCATAGTTCATAGTGAAAGCAACTTACTGAAGGATTTTAAACGTCATGCTCCTTGGTTATTTAATTTGAAAACACAGAACAAGGGGAGATATCAGTGTCAGTCCCTACCTTTTGTCTGTAACTACCTGCAAAAACATGGTAACATTTCTTTTACATGTCGCATGGGAGACTTCTGTATGTTCAGCACAGAAGCCAGTGTCTGTTATGGCAGATCTGCTTTGCACAATTACATACTGTCTGTATGGGAGCAATACTTGAGCACAAGTCCCCCACCTGTCCTCTGCTCGGTACAAGCATCACGCATTTTCTCCTTTAAAGTCCACAGAGATCAAGATAAGAGAGAGAAAAAATGAGGGTGAGAGGGTTGTAAGGTTAAGACGGTACAAAGGCAACACGTGCCGAACTCAGCAACAAAAGGGTTCCAGATGCACAGTGTCCTCCAAAGTCCTTGAGTTTCCTCAGTGTACAAATTTGCAGAATAGGTTTGCCTACAGAGAAAAAGCGTAGTGAGGAAATTCTAAATGTGAGGAACTGAATTCCCACTTCCCAGACACACACATGCTCCCAAACCCCCACTCATCCTTTCTGTGCGAGCTCCTGAATCAAGCACACTCTACACTGAGCATGAGTACGCACTGCTATGAACCACAGGGGACTCTGGGACTTATTTTGCTCACTGCCTCAGTGACTGCTACTGTGTTTCATCTAGGACTCCAGGAAGAGAAATCAGGCTCTAATGGGAGGAGAAGCAGAGGAAGCTTTCAGTCTCAAATGCTGACAGCACAAGTAGCGTTCTGAGGTTAAAAGAAAATAGGTGATAAGGTAAACTCATTACAACAGCTGTTTCCAAAATCTGTGTGCTTGGAATTCACAACTATCATATTATAATCCAAGTGTGATTCTCTAACACAGTCCTTGAGGACAGTTACTTAGACAACAAGACTTACACTCCTCTACTTTTCCAGCTCTGGTTTTCCACAGCTTTCGGTTCACGTGATTCAAGTCAAGCACTTAATTTTCTTCTAAATAAAAGTGTTTTTCAGAGTTTCTTCCAGAATAGCAAGGTCAGCAGGATTCCAGCTAAGTGCAACAGGAATCAACACAGGAGCAAATGCAGAATATCCCATCACCTGCAAAATGCTGATAATGAGAGCAGCTGAGCTGGAAAGCCACTTGTGGTATTTAATCTGGCTGTGGTAGGGATTCATTAGATTCTGTCTGTAACGTGCTTTGATCATGAAAAGCACAATATAAACATGCTATCTTCGGCCTCATCACCACCACTATACCTAATCCTACCTAACGGTATAAACCATCACACAAACATCTGGTGTTACACAGAGCTGTACTGTAGGAGCAGTCCCAGCCTTGCAGACTCGGGCAGAGCCACAGCCAGGTTTCATGCTCATCAAAAGTTCAAGCGGTTTGAAGATGTCAGGAAGACAGGACGATTATGCTGCTGTACATTCTCACTTGAGTATCTAGTGATATTACAGATTTGATGTACTTCTAAGCAATTGTTGACAACTGATCATTGGCAAGATCTTTTGAAAAAGATATCTACTGCTCGCTGAGACCAACTCAACAGTAATGTATTCTTAATGTATTCTGCCTCAAAAAGATACAATAGAACCCAACAATGATAGCAACTTCCATTTTTAAAGCATAAGCGTCAGTGACAGTAACAAAGCAATTATCAGCTTTCCCTGGCATTTCATTTACAAACTGAAGAACTCCCAATAGATTAAAGGATGCTGTGGTCCCAAGACCATTTAACACCTCCCTTTGATAACCACCTCTACCACAAGAGCTGGAAAGCAAAACAGAGCAACCCTGTCACTTATCCATTGTTGTTTAGACTGCATACAGACAATAGAAGTGCTGCAAGTGGTATCCTCAGACTTCAATTAACTCTTGAAAAGCAGCATTCACTTAAATGGATGAGAGGAGAAAAAGAGACAGACATTCTGCTGTTAGATTGCACATTCACTGGCAATGAAAAACAGTAGAATTACGTCATACAGAAAGTAAGTGTGTTTGGTTTCTGTTTTGCTGTTTATTTTTCTTTTTTCTTTTTTTTCCTTCAGAGTATTATCTTTAACTTCTGAATGACTTACTCCAAGACGTCCACAGCAAAGTTAGGTGAACATGCCTCAGTAAGTGAAAAGAGATATCAATTTACAAGTACAGGACACAGACTGTCAAAGACTGTGTTTTTCTGCAGCATTCTAACTAACCAACCAACATTTCATAGTAGTATTCGCTTTCATCAAATATCCCAACAAGAAATTGGCCTTCCAAGGTAAAGCTGGGGGGCAAGGGAAGTTAGCTTACCTTATAAGGAATGGAATACAGAGTTACAGTAAAAGCCATATTCTCTGTCAGCAACAAAGGTTTGGGGATGGCTGCAGTCACAGGGAAGGAGGGTGAAAGTGGCAGAGTACTCCCAAGCACATTGTGCACACCTAGCAGCTAACAAGCATTTGATCCACCACTCCTGAGTAACCTCATACTCTGAAATAGCTCCTATGCCACAGGAGAACAGTTAGCATTTGAATCAGGAAATTTATTTAGATTAATTTGCATTTCAGATCAGCAATACAGAAGTAACTTACTTAGCTCACACAAAAGAATAAACTTACGTTCCCCATTTTTTTTTCCTATATTTGATTGGTTATTTTCTCATACTAATACTAATTTTTGAAATTATATAGCTACAGTGAGACTGTGAAGGTAATGGCACATGCTTGACAGAGAAGCAGGTGTAGATGCAGGAGCACACTGGCTAACATGCAGGAGAGATCAAGGGATTATAAAGTTCCTCAGTATTCCTGCAATAAAAGCTTTAAAGCATCCTCTTATTTTGTAAATAACTTCACATGAGGATTCTCAGGCCGCACCTGATTCAATCTCCTGTTAAAAGGACAGAATCCCACAAGCAAAGCTCCATGACAAAACTCATGAGACTGCGCAGTAACTCAGGTTCATTTGGTTTCTTTCCATACAAACTCCAAGGCAAGTAGATTTCAGATTTGGTTAACTTACAATTCCCCAAGTCGTCACAGAAAAAATCTACAGCATTTTCCCAAAATCTATTTTGTGATGACCCTACAAACCACACCAGAGATTTACCATGACAATTTACGTTCTCTGAATTCTCCTGAGGGACCTCAACCTATTCCTTGTCTCAGACCAGAGCGAGCTCATGAGTGCATACCTCATCTCCTCTTAACAAGAAACCACCCAAAACCATGAGGTTTTCATAGAAAATTCAGCTCTGTACCAACTTCAAAACTGATGCCTAAATGTGCAAAAGCATTTACACTGCACCACAGTGCCTGCAAAAACTCCAAGGCCATCAGTGGCATGGTCATGGCTCTGGTAGAGTAACAACTCTTGTAAACCTTCCATCAACATCCACATTTGTGCTTCATATAACCTTAGCGATCTACACATATATTGAGAAACTTCAATGGAAAACGTTTGTATTTCAACAGAAATCCTGTTTTTAAGTGCTGTAGCTTCTCTTCAAGATCAGACAGACTTATATCAGCATCTTCTGGCTTGCAGAACACATATGCACAGCACTCAAAGTTCACTAAACTACATAAGAAGTGTCAGGGAACAGGAAATAGAACGGATAAACCAAATCTTCCTCTAGAAATAGGACTGAACATGGATTAGCCTGGCAAACAGAATGTTTCTAGGAAATGCGGATATTTCACTGTCTGCTGACATTAGAAGAACTGCAAAGAAAGTAATTAGTCACTGTAGTTTTATTCTGTGTGAAATAGTTCTGTTCATAGAACAAAATAGACTGTTCATAGTTATGCTGTAATAAAAAATTGGTCATACCAAATTCAGAATGCAACTGATGGCACAAGGAACACCATTTACTAAATCTCTACTTTAAAATCAAAGAGGAAACTGAGTGGAAAAAATAGATCTCTTCTTGACCCTTTCTGCATTTATACTCCAATATATGTCCAACATGTGTCTTTGTCGTACATATTTAATGAGTGCCCTCTATAATTAAACCTGTATTCAAACTCCCCTCCACCCCCCCTGCCTTCTTCATCACCCTTGGTTAGATCAAAACAGTAGAGACAAAATCTGAAACTTGTCTAGGGTGCAGAAACAGAGAGGAAGAGATACTACTTAATAAAGCAGGCTAACGCTGGTAGGGAGAAAAGGTCTCGATTCTCACATCTCCAAAATGTTGAGCCTGGAAATACTGCTGAAATCACATTTGGGAACAAAGCTCCACTTTAAGTAGGCTCACCCATGAGTGTTGCTAAGCAATGGAGAGAAGGCGAGAGAGGGAGAGCGCCTGACTTCAGGATTAGGAGGATAGACTGGAGGAAAAACACTAAGGCTTCCATATAGCTTTATTTACAGTCAACTTTGAAGTTTTGTGTTTTTCCTGCTTATCTTCTGACCCGTTTGCACCACAATTAATCAAACGTGGTTCAGTGTCTATACCACCACGCATCCAGCACAGAGTTGCGCTGCGTCCTGGAGCTCTGGCACAAGCAGTTACGCACCAGAACTGTCAACATGTCTCCAGACTGAACAGGTAAGAACCACAGAAGCTGTCCTGATATAACTACTGCAGAATTTGCTCTCTTGTGTTTTAGGGAAATATTGCAGACACGTACTTTTATGTAACTTTAAATCTATACATAGTATAGAAAATTAAATGCTTGTGATGTCTACAGCTTGTTCCAGCTCTGCTGTTAGGCTGTAGTTGCAGAGGTGTGGGATTTTAATCAGACAAAATACATAAACGAGCTTAAATTGACTTAAGCAAAGTTTGTCTGTTCACTTGCTAATGACAGCTTGGTGTTGCAACAGTTTCCTGCTCTGCTTTTACTAAGATTACCTCCAATCTTCTAGGAAAACTATATCTTTTCAACTGCAGAAAAGTACTTTGCATCTTACACTGCTTCAAAACAGAAAAAAAAATCACCTTGCTCAGTTACTTACCTCTGTAAACTATAGCATACATTCATAAAGCATGCATTCTTGAAATGGTAAATTGTTTTGGTTTTTTATATTTTTTTTTCAGTTCTCCTTTCTACCTGGCAGCTGCTGCGCCTTTTCTGTTTTTGTTTTAATTTTTATTGGGCTAACTTATCATAAATACTTTGCAATCATTTATGGCTGAATGGTATTCTCATGCTAAAGCATTTCTAAGCTTCCAGGTCATTTCATAGGCATTAAACTTTTACCATCTACCTGCCTTTTTAACATTTTCTAACAATAGAGCCGGAGAGGGAGTGACATTTGCTGCTGAGTAACAGATGCCTGCAGACACAGCTTGAACTAGTAGAATTTCTCAGGCTGAGATCTGAATGCCAGGATCACTAGCTATTCACTGTTCTAGTTAAAGAAATTATGCAGGCCTCCCCTAAAATTCAGAATATCCCAAACTTATCAGCCCTGCAGTGAATACAGGAAGAAATTCCCTGGCAGGTAAATAGCATTTAACAGTCAAAAAAAATCACAGAATCATAGATCCTTAAAAATAAAAAGTAAAAAAAAAATGGTGAAGACTAACCAAGAAGACTCAGACTTTTTATCACATTTGTTTCCATATGGTTTCAATTAACATTGTGAAAAGTGGGGACTGTGACCCAAATGTTTGAAGCTCAAAGCAGCTCAGACAGCACACAAAGGCAAGCTGAGCCACACGTTGCAGAACTGAACTACAGGCTTGTCCTGAAAGATGACAAGCGAATTGCTGAGATCAGTTTCCCGTGCTCAACACACAAAATAGGTCACCTGTTGTACCGTATTTACACACACACCGAGCCAGCAGCAAATCAATGGGCGCTTTCTTTCATGGCTGAACAGATGCAAAGACAAACCATTTCTCATCCTTCAAGTTAATATTCAGGCGGGCCACTAAAAGCTGATCAAGTGGAAATACAAACTAGGATGGAAGAAACATTTTGTGGGCAACCCTGCTAGCAGTTTTTAATGTCACAAACCTCTTGAAACAGAAAACATATAGAAAATGTCTGAAGATGCATGATGCTGCGTTGTCTAATTGACCTATTTCATCTCCCCCCCCCCTCCCCCTTTTTGTTAATGAAAAGAAAGGAAGGAGAGAAGAAGAAATCTTTCCTATCAGCAGCAGCAGGGGTTGCTGCAGGAAGAAGATAATTCCCCCCTGCTGCTCTACTGACAGCCACCAAGCTTCACGGGAGAAACACGGCGTTTTAATCACAGAATTGAAAAACACAGCAGTTCCTAAATCTTCATCTCACCTTGGTTGATTTACATACATATTCTTGGAGAAACTGGCTCACCATGGAATTATGTTGTATGTGGAAGACAACAAAGGAAGAAAGAATCCAATTCAATCCCCAGTACGCATGCAGGAGGGAGGGTGGCTGTGTGCATAAACCCTCCAAAGCATCCCAGATAAAGTGACTGCTCTCTTCCTTAAAAGTGCCATGCAGACTTCCTAATTCCAAGTCACATGTCTTATAAACTCTGTACTATTAAAAAAAAAAAAAAACCTAAAAAAACTCTTAAGATAAAAGGATAAGAAAGTATTTAATTAACAACTGGCAAGTCAAGCCTTGATCACAGTCCACTGAAGTCATCAGAAAATCTGTGACAGAGGCCCAGGGAGTTTTGGATATTTCATCAGATTGTCATTGTAACAAAGGCACCCCATAACAAGCTGCTAAGATGAATGCAAATCTTGCATTGGAGACAGCCAGGCATCCCCAAAATTAAAAATTTGAGCACACAGCAGATTACAGGCAGCAGCTTTGGGCATGTGGCACAACATCTGTTACAAAAACACTAGAAAGCAGACCTGCGGCAAACTGGACCTCTGCCAGCACTCAGGATTTTTTTTTTCCCTTTGACAAGGCTGTCAGGAAATGGACAGATGGCAGCCGATGCACTCACAGGATAGTTAGTTCAGTTAACAATCAAGTATGCTAAATGATTTCATATTCACTCCGCACCAGGCATTGTGTTTTGTACTGAATCATTAACACTGTGTCCTAATAGGAATATAGTTTGGTAGCAAGAAACTGGCAGATATTGTATTTCACGAAACAGTTTCTCTGAAACAATTTGTCAGGGAACATTAGAACTGCCTTCATGAATAGTCAGAATCAGCCAAGTTTACCAAGCTGGTTCGTGCATAATCTTAACTCTACAGTATTCAAAGAATAGGGATTGAACAAACATTAAGATGCAGGGCAGATAGTAGCACAAGTTGTTCCCACACGTGCACTCAGCTGAAAAAGCAGTGTTAGCCATGCACAGCACATGGGATACCTTATCACTGCAGCCTGTCTGCCCTACTGTGTGCAAGGCACTGAGCAATCCCAGCAGGCCAGTTCTCACAAGCAGCCCTCTGGATGATGTGCTTGTCCCCAAGCACACTGATGTGAAGATTTGACCCAGGAAAATTGATATCTCTTGGCTTTTACAAGTACAACCCATAAGCAAAGTTAAGGCACTATACCTCCAGGGGGCAAATAACTCACTCAGCATTGAACACTGGTGAACAGCACACAGGTGGACTTCCAGCATTAAAAAATCTTTTTATTCTTCCTCTTTATGATCGTGTCTTCAGCAGTATGTTTTGTAGACTTAATGACAAGGTTACTCCATTGCTTTTTTTTTTTTCTTTAGTATCAGGGCAAGTGTAATCTTCAGAAGGAAATCATGTTCAAAGAAAACTGAAAATTGCAAAGCATTCCTAGTGACCAAACAACAAATCAACGACCTACAGAGTCAGATAATGGCCTGAAGCAGAACTGCAAGAGATCTGACTTGCAGTAACAATATTATATTGTGCTGTGAAAGCCTTGTACTTTGGACTCACTCAAGAACCCCTCAGAAGCACAGATCTCACTGTGTAAGTACTGAGGTGAGAGCAGCTGAGTAGTGCCACATGTGAGGATGATCTCAGTATCTCTCACACAGCAATGAACCTGAATATGCTCAGTCAATGAACATGGCTCAGATCTTCTGTTAAGTTCCCATTTCTGCCAACACTGGTTTTCTTCAGAACCATTTAAATGGTATCACCACAGTTAGACTAAGAAAAGAAATCAGTAATGGCAACTCATCTGTCCTGCTCTAATTCAGAGGTGGTGCAAGAATATTCAGAAGAACTCAGTCTGGCCGAGCTCATTTCTTCTGGCTCAACTTTTTGTGAAAATCTGATTAAACCCTAGTGAAATTTAATCTTTGCATTCCAAGCCTTCTTTCTAAAGGAAAAAAATCTTCTGAGGGCATAAATTGTCAAGAGAGGAGAGACACCAACCAACCCTGGGAAAACAGATGAAAAATAGTTGTCTTTTCTCAGCACTACTCATCTGGTAAATCTGCAAAGCTATTCCAAAAAATGAATTACAGAAGAGCTGCATGTCACTTTTCAACAGTCAAAAATATACTTTATCAGATAGAAAGTCAAAAAGAGTATGAAAAGGCAGGACAAATTAGCTACAACAGATTTAGGAATGCCAGGCATTTATAATATTCTTTCATAATGCCAGACAGTCATAAAGGCTGAAAATTTGGCTCCCAGAGGTCCCACAGTGGTAACTTATTTCTCATTTTCCCTTTAATTCCTACTACAGCCAAATAACAAAGACAAATCCAGCAGATATATATTTTTACAGTAACAGCACTTCCTCATAACAGTTCTGCTAGAAAAACACACATCGGGATGGAATTAGCAAAACCCAGTTTGCCGCCTGGTTTTTCAGCCAAAGGTCCACACTCCCCCTCCCTTATCTCCCAGTAATATCTGTCCCACATTACCTCAGGAGAGAAACACAAGACAGAATTCTTTAGCTTTCCTCAAAACATTTTTTTTTCCCATTTATGGATAGATAATGAATAGATCATTAGACCCAAATGAGACAACTGCAGAATGCTTCTGCCTGGGTGTGATTGGCCATTCACAGCAACAGAGCTGTCACTGCTGAGGAGGGAAGGGATGTCAGTGGGAGTTTATTCCCATCTGTCAGCTCAGCAGCACTGATGGTGCTGAATGAAGCCTTTCTGCTCATTCAGCATCTGTGGTCTAATATTTGCCAGGAGTTTGATCTTGACCTCTCGGTTTGTGCCTACAGTACCCAGGGTTCCCAGGTGGCTTCCAGCCAAGCGTCAGCCTGGTCTAGGACTGCTGAGCTTGCAGAATCAGACTGCCCTAAACCACATTTTGTTGATACAGTGTTGACTAGCAAAACCCGCAGCACTGTGTTTCTGGTATTTCTTAGTTTCTTCAAATACTCTACTATGCAGTCCTCTAAGATTAGGTCATGCAGATTTGGGGAAAGAGAGTAAGCAATTCTTATCAAAACACAGCAACTGGATATTTAAAGAGAAAAGAAAAACAAAGAAAAGCAGGTGAAAAAATTGGCAGCAGGAAGGTTTTGCAAGTTTTTCCTCTGGTTATCTAACATTCCAGCCATCCCACATCAACTTCTTTTTAGCCTACATCATCTTGGGCAATGTGAAACATCAGCAAATGTTACAAGGGAAATAAAATTTTACAGTCAAAACTAATTATGAATAGTCTAAAATAGTTGTAGATGCACATAGTAGGTAAGGCTGAAAAACTGAAGATTTTATATATGGGCTATGCATTCAATTTAATTTTTTAAGTATCTTTTCCCCTATAATGTTATAGTTGCTAATAGTTTCTTCTACTCAGTAATCCCAAAACTCACACAATTATGCAACAAAACTAGTTATTCACATACTGTCATGTAGCAGTAAGTTTGTGGAGTAAGGTACGCTGATAGAAGTCTTTATATTTCAACAATGCAGGTAAAAACACTAATACTGCAATTACAGTTAGAAAACACTACCTATGTAGAAAGCTACAGAGCTAGAATCAGTGTGACAACCGCACCTGACAATAATTCATCCCTCCTTGCCTGGGCAGGTAAGAGGTTGTGCCCTGTTCAGGTTTACTTAGAAACACGTGTTCCTTGTGAATGATGTCATGTTTAGTAACAGACAAATTAATTCATCTATGTATTGGCTATGTTCTATCTTTTTTAGGTACAAAGTGGGCTAACTTCTGACTAAGATTACTCTACATTGCCTATGAATTTTACTGCCTCTGTAGCAGTGCAAGATTATGGACTTTTACAAAGCACAAGGCAATGCAGAAGCTTTTCTTTACCTAAAAATTCCAGAAACACAAGCGCACACAACTTTCTTAGTAACACCACATAACTACAGAAAATAATAAGTGAAGTCATATGGCATGAGTATATTTTATTCCGTTAGAGCACCTATAACGTTAACACAGAGTAGGTACCACAAAGACCCAATAATAGCTACCTTCTCTCATCTTATTGCCTTGAGCAAACAGCACTGTCTCCAATACCAAAAACAGAATAACATAACATTAAACATGCAAAATCCAAGAAGATACCAGCTTTGAATGCTCTTTGATCTTTCATAACAGAAGGAAGTGTAAACCAAGATCAAGTTTATTAAATACAGATAAAAGCACAGTCAAGTTCCTTCCTTTCCAACAGTAGTTAAAAAAAATCAGACTTAAATTTCTTAGAGACAGCTAGTTTTATATTCACACGTGACCTCTTCAATATACTATTCTAATTTAAAAATCCAACTTCTGGTCACTAGAATCCATGTTTCTTCTACCTCTAAACTGGAAATTGCTCTTTCTACCAAGAGGGCACAAGTTAATTGAGAGTACGAACTCATAGCACTCATATGAAGAGGGATCAAAGCCGTTGCAGTAATACAACAAAAATAAGAAGTTTGAGCATTATTTTAAAATGTACTTTATCCACACATAAACATCCCTCCAACCAATTCAGTTTTTACTGCATTTTAGTAGCAGAAGATTAGGGGTTCAGGTTAGCTGAAGAGTCACTGACTATTAAGAAACAGATCTCTTCAACCTTGGAAGTACCTTTAAAACTGCCTTCTGCTCCTAGCACTATATGAATTCATAACTTAAATGCACACAATAAACAACTGTATTGCACTTAGATTTCACTTTTAAAAGCAGTTTAGTCACTTTATACTTCAAGGATTGTAATTCTTTACAACAGCAGCAGCTTGAAATGCATTATAATGCGTAATTCATTTGAGACTTAATTGTAGAACACTCTTAATATGGCCTTTAAGATAAAACACAATCTAAGTACCATAAAAACCTTACAGCTTCTTTCACAATTAAATTCCTCCAATGAAGAGCACTATCTTGTAATTTTGCAAGTCAAAGCATCAGTTGTATATGCTAGAGCACAATGCAGTGCAAGCAGATGCCAATAATGATGGAGGCTTTCCTTCAGAACATGAACAAGTATGACACCAAGGTACTGATTAATGACATTCTCTTCTCATGTAATTGTAAAAATATTGGCTTGAGAAAGAATAAGTATATTCATTTTTGCTTGGATAATTCTCATGGCACTCAGCAAAAGGTTTGATGTACTGCTGCTTCTGATACCAGCAGCATAAGATTTGCTTCTTGTAAGGTATCACTACACTCAGCTTCTGCTGAACGAATTCAGCTCATCTGATGCTTAAGATGTATCAAAGTAGTCTACTTGAAAGATCAGTTGAGGGAGATGAGTGATAAAAGCCAAAATTCAAACCAGCTTTATTAAAACATAGAGCCCCAACTCTGCAAATTAACATTTTTCACTCCTCTGTCCTGCTTTACCCCCAGACCCCTCTGCCACATTCCAGTTCAGCGAGCCCCACACAGCAATGACTGGATTGATGGGTGGCTGTGTTGTGCCCAGGACTGGTTTCAAAGCCACAAGACAGAATGGCATCTATCCATACACATGCCCAGCTATCATTACTGCACTATGTTCAGCTTCCTCCTATTTTCCAAGCACACTTCAATATAAAGAGGTTGGGTTTTGTGATTATTTTTATTTTATTAAATAACAAAAAAAAAAGTTTTAACAAAAAGAAAACTATTCATTAATACAGCCAACATAGTCATGTCTCTCTGCATTCCCAAACCAATTGTGTAATGTGGCTGCCCTTTTGTTAAGATAGTTCACACTGGCACTTCAGAAATGGCTGCAGTTTCCAAGAGATGACAGAATTTCACATCCCCGCCCTATTCCCTGTGAGTGCCAGAACCCTTCCCAATGCCTGCAGCAACGCTTTGAAGTAGGTGCAATTGCAGCAAATGCAAAAGATTAAAGGATTCTGGAGTTCATGAAGAGAGGTGCAAAGCTCACTATCACCAACGAGGCTCATCTAAACATTTTAATTTTTTATTTTAAAATTTTCATCATGAGAAGAGTTACACCATAATTCCTTTCCCCAGGATATATTTTACATAACTGTCTATGCTGTCTGTAACTAAATCCTTAGATGCATGTACATGGACAAGCATCTCAGCCTTCCATCTTCACTTCAGGGAGACTGCAGAACCTCACTCGTAAACAACAGCATATCAAGAACTGAAAGGATGAAATAGTTCAAAACATACAGTAATATTACCACAGATCTTTTTTATAAAGCAGTTCTCACGTAGAATTTCTACATTTTAAACATCCTCCTACAAAGGGAAGCTGCAATATTCCTCTGGCAGGTTTTTGTTAAACATTTCCTTTGTTCAGCATTCTGTTAGTTTAGAAACTTTGAACTGAGTCTTCAAAGAAGCAGCTGACAACATATGAGCACATGTCACGTGTCCCTCCAAAGCAGCCTACCAAACACTGTTTCCTTCAGAACAAGGAATCTCTACCTGCTTTTCTACCTCTGTTCAAAACCTGCTCAATTTTTCCATTATGTCTTGCCCACGCCACTAGCAATTTCTGAACCTCCCAGCTATGGCACTGCTAGCAAAACTGCACGTGCATGGAACTGTGGCACATTCACAAGAAAGCCCACGACACAGGCTGCAGCAGATTTCTGTTTAATTTATACTAATATTCAAGAGATAACACCCTGTTACATGGAGCTTTTGCTGTTTAGGGGTAGAGATGACAGATGAGGAAACAGGATCAGACGGAGGTGGAAGACAAAATTGTTCTGAAAAAAAATCAGAAACGGTTGTTTTATTGTTTCTCTTTACTCCAAGTCTGTCCAACCAAAGGTCACCCCAAACCTTTGGGTCCTTTCATTATGCCACATCTTGCCATCCCTAACCTCAGCATCATTTCCTTTTCTCCAGCCCTATAGTCCCAGCCCACCACAAAGCTTTTCACCTCACACTCATCTGTGCACCTTCCTTACTCTCTTTCCTGACTGTGCAGATCTCAGCATTGCCTCAGGCGATGCAGAGCACATGGCTGAGCCAACAGTGGTGGTGTCTTCAGGCAGTAACATGTTGGAGGTATCTATACCAGCTGAGCTCTCATAACCACAGCAAGCTGTTTCCACATTCACTGCTGAGCTCCTGAGCAGCCTGCTGGCCCTGATCTGCAGTTCCCATAAATCAGCTGGTCTCAGTGAAGAGGGTGAGCTGCTATTACCCACACGCTTCGATTCTAGTCAATGCAAAATATCTAGCTACATTTAACAAACGTTGAACTTGGGTTTTTCCTAGTCTTTCTGGGAAGAAGGTGCTTGCAGACCTTAGTTCCTCCTCCTGAGTACTTTACACACATTTATCATCATGTAAGTGGTCACAGTTCTTGTACTTGTCCCTCTATCCCCTCCATCCAAACCAGGAGCATTACCAATCTCAGTGTCCAAGAACTTTTTTAACCACTCCTCATCAGGAGGGTAGTATTTTAGAAAAGGGTCAAGAGCAGGAAGCAAGTAATCACAGAGGGGTGTTGGTTTTATAATTTGAATACTGAGAAATGCTGAAAGGCAAAGAATACAGTAAAACTGGTAGAGATATTAGTAAAGATAAGCTTAAAGCCCCTATAAATAAATAGTACTTAGTGAGTTATAGCATTCTATGCTTAATAGTCAGCATGAGAACCACAAGGCTACAAGTCAATAGGAATAGAAAACAAAAACTGTGTCCCTGTGTTAGAGGTTGTATCTTATGCGCGTGCTTCTTCAAATGTGACTAGTTGGTACCAAAGGTAAACAGGAATAGCAAGGAAAGTATTAGCCTGTGGCACAGCATTGTTTAAGTATTTGGCAAAATCTCAAAGCACAACAAAATTAAGGATTTTCAAAAATATTAATT
Organism: Cyrtonyx montezumae; assembly: GCF_038088225.1. Classification (NCBI taxonomy): domain Eukaryota; kingdom Metazoa; phylum Chordata; class Aves; order Galliformes; family Odontophoridae; genus Cyrtonyx; species Cyrtonyx montezumae. Next base: position 27,909,408 of record NW_027071903.1, on the reverse strand, counting down.
GTAAAAGAAATATTGCTATTATAGTTTTTGTTGAGGCTAATGAGGCCTTTTAAATTTTTTTTATTTTTAACTTTCAAATGCAGCATTCCAGATGTTTCCAGGAGGGTTGGTGCTGAGAGACTCTTTGGTTCATTTACTTCTCAAGCAGGGTGGACACTTGCTTTCCCCAACCCTTACTACCACAGCCATGCTAAGCTGCCTGAGCTGGCACGCTCCTGGATGTTCCCCAGCCTTGGGAGCCAAGTTTATCATTCTTGACCAGTACCTATAAGCCCCAAAGAGCAAACAGTTAGCACTCACTTTAATCCCTCTTTCCCTCCCTGCTCTTTTTAGTTTTTTCTTTTTTTTTTTTTTTCCCTGGTCAAGGCTTTAATAACCCAGAGGTGTGAACAGATGAAAGCGATACAGCCAAAGCCAACAACTCAAAATACAAAATAATTCTATTCCTGCCTGGTGACTTCTAAATTTCCTTGGCCAGTCCTCAAAGTTTCTCGCAGAGACCAGAGGCCCTTATCTGATGGAATTCAGCATCAGTAACTTCAAAGTTGTGCTCTGCGGGCGTGATGGGGAAATCAATCCAACCATGATACACAGTGATTAGATCAGCTATTGCCACTCAGAAGAAAAATCTGTGGACAGTCTTGTACAAGCGTTAGCTCAGCATTCCTCCACAAAGGAAAAATGAATCAGAGGAGCAACACTTCAAGGAGCAGAGAAGGAAAGAAAATACCCTCATGTCTGTCACCACAGATCTATGGTATGTTCACATTTGTGGCTTTTCTTTTTTTTTTTTTTTTAATTTAAACTGTGTCCAGTTCTGCCTCTAATCCCAAAACAGCACTGAAGAAAACAAAATTCTAGAAGTGTGATTAGAGATACTAAATGCCATCCGTGCTGAAAGAGTCTAAAAGTAAGGTAACCTTTCCATCTAGAAGAGATATGATTAGCATGGGAAGATAGTATCACAAAACAGTCCCAGATCTAAAAGCTCTCCTTGACACTAGAACGTTTCCACAAAGCACAACTCCAAGGACCTGATCTAGAGCTGATGAGATCCTCATTCATGGTCCCCAGTTAAAAGGCCATCTGAAGTAGCTCACAGCAGAACAACATGTACAGTAACTTCCTCACCACCAAAGGACAGGATCAAACCAGGCTGACTTGGTGTTTTTACCAGATGGTGTGCATCAAGAGGTTTCCAGCAGAGCACTGACTAGAAGCTAAAGCTGCCCTAAAGATAACGTGCAATCTGAAATTGGAGACTGAGCAAAGACACCACCTGCTCTGCTTTGCAGCGTAAGCCAGCCTCTGGACTGGAGCCAATTCCAGGGGCAGAGATTACTGCAGCTTGTTCACACATACATGCATATGTGATGGAATGCATTTTTTTCCCAGTGCAGAGCTGTTATTCCAGAACACACAGGGGCATTGGATTTCCCCCCCCCCCCTGCTTTGCCTGAGGTAGGTGCCATGCAGTCTGGAGAGGCGAGAAAGGATGAGGAAAATCTATATCTTCTTAAGAATTCTCTTTAAACAAGTTTAACTCCCTTCTCTGCCTTAAGCAGCAGATTCAAGTCAGGATGATTATGTGCTATTTCACTTTCAGAGAGTTCTCATCAAGACCAACATAACAGATATATTCCAGAAGGGACAGGATTGCTGTTCACCTGCAGCAGGCCTGTCCCATTCTGGAACACTTTTCATAAGTAATCCAATGTTAACAGCACTCTCACCCTTTGAAATTAGAAAATAAGAATCTCTGTTCACAAACCCTTCAAATAGGGAACCATGGCCTAAACCCACAAGCTTTTGATATAATGAACGGCTTTGCACCTCCATACCCAGCCTGCAACTCTAACCACAACCTTACTGGACAAAAAGGTAAATTAATTCATGGCACCTGTAGCCAAGTTATTTGTTTCATGTAGCTGTATGAGCCATTGGTGTCTAATCCATCTGTATCTCTCCCTGCTATCTAGAGCTGTTAAAAGAAAATCTTGCAGCTTTCTTCACAGCCCTGGAAGCAGTGCCCCTTAAGAACATCCATAAATTAATCTGAACGCTGCCAATTTGCCTGGTCCTGGAAAAGGGGTTGTCAAGGCCCTGCAAGATTCTGCAAGACAAATTGGCATGAACTGGTTCGATCCATTGGATCAAATCTGAACTTGAAGAAAGTTTCCACTTCACATTACATGCTTAAGTGGTCATTTCTACTTCTGATATAAAAAACTCTACAGTCACCTGCTACTCCAGATCATTAAGCTTGTTTATCTAGGTCAGCTGTTTCCTACACTACTGAATGAACAAATAATAGATTTTTGCTTTGCATCTAGCAATCTCAAAATGGTGATCTGAGCAGATGCTCAAAGATGTCAACCCTGAACACATACCTGTGTTTGTTATTCCATCAGCTAGAAGCCATAGCTTTGAGTAACACCTCTGGAGAAATGAAGCGTAATCCTAGCATCAAGCAAGATTTAGTTTGAATTTCAGACCACTGGAATGATAGAGATGACTGAGGGGGAAAAAACCCACCATGGTCTGAGGTAAATTATTACTGAACTGAACACCTCTCTTTTTATACAGGCAGATGAGCATGTCAGCTTGGTAATTATTACCTGACAGATCTAGTTCACATGGAAATCAGCGGCAGATCTCAGAGAATTGCAACACACTAGCTGGAGGAAAATGGAAAGCAAACAATTTAAGTATTGGTATAAAGTGTAGTCAACAATTTAGATACTGAGCAATGCCTCTAATGAAGGGCATTCTAAAAGTCACTTGAACTCACCATGCCACTAGTAAACACTGGTTCTGTGAAGGTCATCCAAACTTCAGTTGCTCCCTGGAGCATCCTGCACCACATACTTAAATTCTGTAGTCTTGGCTTCCTCCAGGAAGCAGCAGCTGCCTGACTTTGGATAACAACAGGTCATTAAAGTTTCCACAAACAATTTCAGTAAGTTTGAGTGGCCATTGGTGTTTGCATGTGCAAAGGTGGTGGGAACAGCATGTCAACTTGGGAGTCTGCCAGCCAGAAAGGTACAAGTTGCAGATCTCAAGAAAAGACACTGAAGCATCAGATGGTTTTCCTTCTGCAGCTTCCCGCCCCGTTAAAACGCTTTGGAAAGGTGTCATGTTTGAACAGGGGGAAAGCACCACCTCTTGAATCCTTACATCACTCACTCTTGCTTTAACATCATTTGATTATATACTGCTGTATTAAAGTCAGATGCATTTTCTGCCTGCACTGCAGAGCAAAGATGCTTAGCAGATACATGGCATAACCTTTAAGGAGCTTTATCCTACTATTAAATTGCAGAAAAATATTCTCTTGCCACTTTCAGCTGAAACCATGAGAGGATCATTTTAACAGTCTCAAAGCTGCTTATTACTGCTGAAGAGATAGAGAAAAAAAAAAACAGGCATATCTCAGGGAGAGCAAGATCCAAAAAATGCAAAGATACAAACTCCTGACATGGAGAACAGCTGCACAAAACAAAATTAGCAATGCTTTCACTGGTCAGAGCACATACTGAAATAATAACTAGAAACCCAGAGTGATGATATTAGGCTTTTGTTATATGACCTTGTCAGAACTTCCACTAGCTGGAAAGAGTCCTGCAGTTTTGTTCTTTCGTTTCACCCCTAGAGCCAAGTATCATTTAGATGCATCTATTTTCCCAGCATGTCATTTTAAGAAGTTGAAATTTTATTCAATACATTAAGTTGTTCATCTGTTCTCAAGAAAAAAAAAAAAAGCCTCTATCTAAACTTGTCCATAGCATATCTAAACAGTAAGTAAAATTACTGCACTGAGAAAGCATTTCATTACCAACCATTCAGACCACGTCTTTGTTAGGCATCTGTGATGAATAGCACATTTATACTACAGGCTTCCTGTGTTCTGAACTATGATTTGCCCACAATATCCACACTCAAATCTTCCCATCCACTTTTGCAAAGGGTACAATTGCTACAGGATCAGGTGAAGTTCCAATTTGTTTTCAAGCAGAATTTCTAAACATACACATTTCCATTACAAGTCCTGTAAAAACACAGCCCCAGGTATGAGGGCCTGTACATTTGGTCTTTGGTATCCACATATGCTATGCTACTCATTACTAACATGATTAATATTTATCTCCTTCCTTCTGTGAGAGCTATTGCATTGCAAACGTAATTTAAGACATCTCCCATCACACTTCAGTTACCCAAAGAACAACCTAGAGCAGCAGCTAAGTTATCACTCCTCTGTACTCACTGGGAAAGCCCAGAGCAGCATTTGAAAAGCACTAGAAGTAAAGCATCTCAGAAAAATTTGTAGAAGTCAGGATCAGTTTTGATCAAAGGAGTGCCCAGATCAGTTACTGCAGATACAACACTTCTACGCTGAAGTTTAAAGAGCAGCAGGTCCCCAGTCCTACCAGTCAGGCCAGCACAAGCAACTGTGTCCAAAGGAACAGCATCATTTCTGGGTTATGATTGGCCTAGACAGCAGCGTGATTCAGGAACAGACTTCTCTGGCTTATCACCTTGTCTTCAGCTTCCCGAGTGTATGTGCTGCCTGTCTAACCATATAACTAAACCTTATTCTGCTAAGCACCATATGGCCATGAGCCTCTGAGTGATACTCTTAAGTGGCCTGAAGGAAAAAATCAGAAGGTCTTGTCCAAAGGTCAGCTCCTATTTGCTACCACCTGCCTCTCTCAGCAGGTGCTCACAGCCCTGCCTTTTCCTCAGCAAAAACCAACAGAATGGAGAAGGCTTTTCTGGTCTTCAGGTACTCGCACACACCTCATAGCAAATGAATCCTGGGAGCTGAAGTCCCATTGCAGACTTTGGAGAACCTATTTCTCAAAGACAAATTTCCAGACACTGAGCATGTTCACCATTCACTAAAAATAGGTACCTAAACCAACTGGCCCACCTACGGATTTGACCTTGACAGATTTGACATATCCCAGATAACAGCAAGTTCCACATTTCCACAGCCTCCTGATCCTTACCAGGAACAGCCTTTTATTATTATTATTATTTAAACAGAGTTTCCACATCCACTGTGCCAACAATGGGGTGTTATTCCCAGCCCCACATCACTGACTCCGCACCTGATTCAGTGAGGGTAACAGAACACTGGAACAGGCTGCCCCGGGAGGTTGCGGGGTCTCCTTCTCTGGAGACATCAAGACCTGCCTAGACATGCTCCTGGGTCACCTAATCTAGGTGTTCCTGCAGCAGAGGAATTGGGCTAGATGATGTTCTGAAACATCTTCCAATCCCTGTCTTTCTGAGACTCTGTGACTCAAGAGCAGCAGCCTAAGACAAGACTTTACAAAGTGCCTTCATTCTGCAGGAATTAATTCCTCCCTCAAGACATCCACCCATTTCCTAGCATCAGAAGCTCTTCCTGAACCATTTTCAGCCATTTGCCTCTTCCCTGTGCACATCCTGAATGCAACACAAAAGCAGTTGTGAACAGAACACATGCATCACCATCTCTGCCTTGCTCCCAGCCAGAACTGCACAGCAAGGAGCAGACAAAGCTGAACTTGCTGATGAGCCCCAGCGCCTTTCTCTCCAAGCTTCATCAAAGACAAGGAAATCCTTACACCAACTTGGTATAGAAATCATGGTGCTCTTAATATTCTTGGAGAAGACCTATGGAGAACTCAGTGCTTGGTAATTGTAGCTATATTATCCTGGGTACAGAGACATCAGTCACACAGATCTTCCCTTGGAGATCTACAGATGTGCTTTGCAGGCTTAAGTCAGACGGAGTCTGCAGATGCCTTTAACACCCACAGAGAAAGGGAAAGGAAAATTTCCAGCTTTCTTCTGAGATAATTTCCTGACTTTAAATCTCAGGTATACTGAAAGCTTTTACTCTCCTGTATACAGTTTCTTTTTAATGATTTTTAGCTTATTGTGCTTAGATGAAGAGAAGTACTTAAGGAAAATCTGCTCCTTTAACAGTTTGCTTAAGAGGATGCTATTGCAATGAATTATCTTTCTTTAGCCACAGCTGCCTCCCAATGGATTTCTTATGTTTCTTACAGAGAATTTAAGAGCAGTCTCTGAAGTCCAACAGAACTGACAAACTACTCATTTAGAGAGGCTCCATGCTGAGTGACTCCCATGATCTCCTTTTCTTTACAAACAGCACTCCTTTTAAAAAGGTACAGAGTTTGTTTCCATATGCTCATGATTTCTCAGTACTGCTGTTCTTACAAACTAGTAAATGAATGCCTCCAGCTAGCACTAACATTTCTATCAACGTAACAGCCCAGCCCACAGGGATCTAATTTACTGAAACTGGTTAAGTGCTACACAAACATCATCTAGAGAGATTAATTGGCTGTTAAAGTTTGATTGCTTTGCAATCCCTTGGTCATGGTTGGAAAATGAAAAAGTGATCTTTTGTCATTACATAAATACCTTAAGGTATAGAATATATGCAAGGCTTTGTTTACATTTTCTAAACACAGCAAGTCTTCAGTGTGAAGGAGAGCTCTGACCCATTTATTTATACTGAAGTTTATTTAGTATATTCATTATGAATGACATTTTCCTGAAGTTTATTTAGAAGTAAAGCCTTTCCAGGCTGTAATTAATCCAAATTAAAACACATTTATGCTGATCATTACAGCAATTTGTTGCAGACAAGTTTCCATTTGAACATTTCCCGAAGTCTGTATTACTGTACTCTGAATCTTCAGTTTCCGAAGTGCAACTTTCCATTTCCCCTATAAATAGCACAAACCAGATACCCCTGCTCTTGGAATTTTTTCACTCAGAGGTTCCCTGAAGTTCTATGGTAATTTAGTATCACTCTTATTACTCACTTTTCTTCATTTTTAGTCTGTGAAACTCTTGCTTAACCATCAGCTTTGTAACCTTAGCTTTCTCAGGGGGAAAGCCTTAATCAAGTGTCAGGAAGTCTGCAGAAGAACTCAAAGCTCTGTTCACAGACGGTGTTAAAAGACAAGGTGAGGAATGAGAACCGGAGACACCAGCCAAATGAGTTGTCAGTGAGTGCATTTCATACAACTTGAGCAATTAAAACATAACTCCTTCCATAGTGCCGCTCCACAAATACAAAAAAACTTCCTTGACAAACTTCCATCATTTATACACATACTGCCTCACTGACAACACATCTACAACGATCCAATGAAACCTACAGGTACGCCCAAAGGGATGGATGCCCTCATTATTATTTGTACCAAGGATTACAAATACATAGACATTAGAGTAAGAATGAGATTAAAATCAGAATGGAATTGGCAAAATTACTATTAGCAACATGCATAAGAAATGAAATTCACTGTGTTCCAGATACAGGAGAATTTGCAGCCTTCCCATATAGCAGGAAAAACGTTTTCTTTCTCAGACTCTGGAAATTTGATCGGGAATCAGATGCATTGCATGTGAAACCCTCAGCAAACCACATTCAATTTCTCTTCTACTGATAAACACCCATCATAGTTCAGCATCTGGATTGCATGCAAAGCTGCAATTCAGAGAGGGTGGAGAAGAACTCAGAACTATAGCAGACAGTTCATATAAAATGATCATGAAATAGACTCCAAGGCCGGGGCCCTACTGCTGTACTAAAATGAAATATTTAAATGACTCAAAGATATCAACATGTTTGTAGTCTGCATAGATTAAAAAAAAAAAAAAGGCACATAAATCCACCCTACACACAAATACTTAATTGAATGATGCATATGCCAACCCATTTATTGGGGAACTTCCACAACTCTGAAGGAAGAAAATCCAAATGAGCCATTTTATTCAGCTTTAAAACAAACAAACAAACAAAAAACACTGGTATGGGAAAATAGGCATGAGAAAAGTAATGGAAATATATGTATTTAGATTAATTCCATGCGTTAGCAGAAGCTCTGAAATTAACAACAAAAAAAGTGCTCAAATACCATGGTGATGAACACATTATGAAAACAGAGTGCCAGCTTATCCAGATAGAGTCCAATCCTCTAGTAGATATGTCCATCAAATGGGCAAAGACATAATTTTATCCACAAAAACAAAATAAAACGAAAGGTAGATGGGTCAGCACAGGAGGCACTAGGTCCTTCGGGAGGTCCTAAGTGCTTGCTCCTTGCTCCTCCCTGCACAAATCTGTGAAGCCTGGAGAGCCATCCAGGCACACCTAGTCCAAGAGATACCACCTAAATTCAGAAAATTGACACTGGATTTGGTAGCTGAGAGATGCCACAGGCCAGGGTTAAGAGAGGAAAAGGAAACTCACTGATCAGAAAAGAAGTTAGCTATCATCTGCTTCACAGCACTGACAAAGAGCTGCCTGGGCAGCTGTGCTAGAAGCTTGAACTTGCACATTTCATGTGGGTGAACACACCAAACACTACTTGGAATTATTTAAAGGTAGCATACAGCTGGTTTGGATCATGTTTGTATAGAATAGCCTGCTCAAAACCTCAGATTGCTGCTCCCATTGAGATTACATTCTCCAGTCACTGCAGTATCTAAATGAAGTGGTTCCAAAATAGGCACCTATATCACTTAGGGAAAAAAACAACCACACTTTAAAAGAAGCAATAAAACTGTCTCCTCCTTGCAGCAAAAAGGATCCTAGCTTCCTCATGCTTACCAGCATCTCCAAGATTTATGGTGTCAGTTGGATTCACCTCCCTCACATCCCATTAAGGGTGGCTATTTCCTGTCAAAGATACACTGAGCAGAGCTGCCCTGCACTCCTGCCCCAAACAGCAGACGCCAAGAAAGGCAGCCCCTTATTGACACCACATCCTCTGCACTCATGCTGTTTGCCTCCTTTACTGCAGCTGTACATGTTGGGATCAGCACTTCAGAAATTTTTATGTTCACTTGAAAGTGTCTTTCCTGGGCAGCACACTCTGCAATTTCACCCATAATATATGAGGTTTTAACTGTTTCCTTTTGGGCTAAAAAAAAAAAAAAAAGCCTATTTATAGCTTCCTAACTGACTGCATTTTGCAATTTATGAGCAACTTAAATGACCTGAATCTCCTGTATCTAATTGTAGTGGGAGAGGCCTCATTATTTGTCGTGCCTTTTCCCAATCCCTCACTTTGAAATCCTCGCTTTGTGTCGCATTGTCACAAGCGATTATAGCACGAATAAAGCCTGCACTAAAAACCACAGATCTTGTGTTATGGGCTCTTCCCAGCCCATAGGGATTATTGACGGTTGATTTGCCTCTTGAATTTGGCTTTCTTAGACACTTCTCTCCCAGAATATCATCTTTGAGAGATATTAAGCATAGGCAGGACTTCCTCTCTGTAGAGTCGATCAAGAAAAGTAGGATGCATGTGACCAGAGTGCTACCAGAATTTTGTAATACCCAGCATTACTTATATGCAACTTTTTTCAGAGCTTTAGTGGCTGTGGAAGGATTTTATTATTATTTTTGGCTTTCCATTCTCCTCTGTAACTCACCAACAAGACTGGTCTATGCCTCAGCAGGTAAACAGTTAATCATATGACATTTTTCTAAGTATTTTCTCATTTGGTCCATTAAAATTCAATTCAAATTTAAAACAACTTCTAAGACTTTCCACATGAATGACATCAAACAGTGCAGCCTAATGTTTTCCAGTATGTTACTTGACCCTCTCAAGTGAAGGCATTATATGTTAGTCACATTCTAGACCTCAGGAATCTCAAACTGAGCACTTCCATTATTTTTATTTATTTGTTTTAAAGTCTAGTTAGAGCTACAAAAGCTTTTAATCTTTACTTCCCCTCATAATACTGCTGGGCAGCAGTTATGCTTGCCACATATTACTTGCTATTTCTGTTATTTGGAAACAAACTTTGTTGTCTCAGGTAAAATACAACCTTTGTACTTTTACCATATATAGTTACTGCATCTGCAACCCTTCCAACACAAGTCAAAATAATTTCTTCCTATTTTTCAATCATTGTTTTCTCACTGGAGCTACAAGACTGCTTTGCACTATACTTTGGGCTTCTAAATCCAAAGAGAAAGTTATTCCACCCCTACAGGTAGCCCAGTGAAGGGTTCTCTGTCTCTCTATAAAGCAGCATCCATTGCTATCAATCTCTTGTAGCAGTGTTTCAGGTGGAGCCACACATCAGATATTTTCACAAACCACGCCATAAAATAAATCTTCCTCAATACCTTTAGGTTTTCTCTTATAACAGCTGAAAAAATAAAAATCAGTCTTCAAAAAAATGTTTTGTTTGTTTTTTTTAAACTTTCACATGTCCTAATTTAGTGTATTTCTGCCACAGTTTTTAGCCTAATGCCTAAATTTATTTCAAGTTTTGTGTGGCTCTGATGGCATATTTTCAACTCTGAGCCTCTCCCTTCTAGATGGCATTTGATGCACAACATATAGCACAAACGTGGAAGAGCTTAACAGCTCTTCCAGCTCTTTACATTTGAAGTATCCCAAAAAGTTTTATTTCAGCAGAAAAACACAATGCACGTCATCCTGCATTCCATTCCTTCTCAGCTAATTCTCCTTTGACTTTCCAATGCAAGGACAGTAACCTTACTCAAACATGCAAGAATATCCACAGACAGTTGAGAGCATCCACTTCTTTGATTTTCTTATTAATCCTTATAAAGACCAAAACCCAACAGTTAATGAGTACACAGTCCTCATTGTCAGTCACTGGCTACCTGGCTTTTCCTAGTCAATATCTCTGTTTAGAGCAAAATGTTGGCTAATAATTGGCATCCACACTTGGACTGCCTGAATTTCAGCTCTTTGCATGTCAAGCAAAACAAAAAACAAAGCCCTCACACAACTTTGGGATAGAGGATTTGTAAGCTCATCCTTTGCATAACAAATTTGAGATGTTTATAGAAATAACTAAGCATTCAAGAAGTCATTTAAATGCAAGCTTTCTAACATAGCCCAAGCAGTGCTGGGATTTAAAGTTGAACAATATCCAGCTATGTTCATCAACTCCTATAGCAAGTAGTCATAGTGTCCTTAAAGTATCCATCCCTGCAAGCAGCAAGAAATTGCCCATTACCACAGCCTTAATATTATAAAGTATTTCTTGTCATTCCTGAAGGAATTGTTGTAATATACATGGCACCGTATTCACATGGCACAAGAAGGAGCACACAGCCCCAGTGCAGTCTTCCAAGCAATTTGATCCCTGCCTTTATTATCTTGTTTTCACTAGACAGCTGTAAGTGACTGACTCTGGTATTATGATGTCTAATTTATTCACATCAGCTTTACTGAACACTGTACAACCCCATTGATGTGTCATTTTTGAGGATCCACATCCACATTAGCCCAAGGTACTTTTCTAAGTAAGTGTTTTCAGAGTCACCGTTAAAAAGGATAAAATAGGGGGAAGACAAATAAAACCAAGGAAGAAAAGCAGTTATCAAGACCACATTTTAACAGCAATTCTAGATCACAGAGCAAAGGCCTTCCTCCAAGTGACAGCTATAAGTTCTTCAAGGAGAATATAAATGACATTAAAATTTACTCAAAATAAGGTTAATTCAACTATGATGTCTGGCCAGTTTATTTTCCTCCCTTCCATAGAGAAAGGGAAAAAAGTTCTGAAATGAATCAAAAGTTTTAAAGATCATTTGGTTCAAAACATTTGCTCATGTGTCTCAGTTTACAAAGGAAATGCATCACTTACACAAATATGGTAATATTATAAGGGCACATTAATATCCCCATTATGAGTTTTGATACTTGAATATCACAGATGGTTCACATTACCCACAGAACAACCTCGATTATTTTTAACAAATGGTTCAAGCTCTTTTTTCCCCACTTTTGCCATGCATCAAGAACTAAGAACATTTCAGCCAAAGTTTTAAAAAGACATTTGACTGAAAATTGGAAGTGGTTAACATTCTGATGCAATTTTAACTACCATGTGAATATGTAATTGGGCAATCTCTTGTCTTAATGGACTGTTTCAAAGCGCTGCATCCGCATAGCTAATGACTTTGATTCAGCACTGCTTCAGCCCACTTTTACAGTACAAAAAAGTCAGATTATAGTTCTTAGCACTTTTAATTCTTTCAACCCAATATCAAGCTCCTTTAGAAAGCTTAACCATTTACCAGTCTCCTACAAGGTATTTCTCACACCTTCTCTGCACTATTTATTATGGAGGAAGAAGAACTGAGAGTTCTTTAGAAAAGAGCTGATACCTGATGGCCTCTTTAGAAAGGGCATCAAATTTCACCAAACTCAAATCATATTTAAGTAAACCAATTTTACATTCATCACAGAATACAGATGAGTGTACAACTTATAAAGACCAAACACAAAAGTAGACATACCCTTGCTACTAAACCATTAGCATTAAAAAAAAAAGATTGTTTCCTGCAGAAATATGTTGTGAACCTGTGGCCTCAGAGTAACACGGCACATCTGATCAGAAGAAAGTCAACTACACGAGACCTCATGGTTCGCATTCTGGTCTCCTCATGATGATCTGCAGCATCTCAGCATCTTGCCATTGCTTGTTCAGAAATGCAGCATGCTTCTGCAAATAAGAAATTCACAGGGACCCAGCTGATGTCACTGAGTGTTCATCACTTGCCTTTGAATCTGTCTTATTGATAGGCCTGAAGAACGCACAGCACAGCAGACATGTTGTCTTTAAATTTGAAGGACCAACTCGCTGGGGGAGAGATGGAATTAATCCAGCACTTACATTTAAATCAAAGGCTAAAGGGAAGAAAAAGCCATTAGCAGGACTTGGAATTGGCCAGAGACATGGAAGAGCCTACATAACTGATTTCAGTGCTCAGGAACTGCACAACCTCACTCACCTTACTGCCATGTCAGAACTCTGCCTATCCTTTCACTGAACTATAATCATAGCACCAGTGTAAAAAAGCCTGTGGATGTACACAGGCTGTTAAGATCAAACTAGGTATTTCCTACAGTCTTAATTATGTTCCCTAGAATCACTGTGACCCAAAATCAGATGTCAAAGGATATACTTTTCTTCTAATGGCTTTGTCATGACTCTGGAAGTTTCTTCCTAATGGAAGACATTTCATATTCTATTATGAAGTGATCTATCCTACTCATCACATGGATTTAAAAATTCATTAAATGCTGCCAACAGTAACGCTCTGTGCAATAAAAAAGAAGAAAGACTGATAGGTAGCTGAAGTCTAACCAGATCAAAAACATTACAAGGTTTTGTTTATGCTGAAATTTTTAAGAGGGAATGAAAAGCTTTATATTTTCTTAAGTGGGATTAAATGTTGTTTGTCTTTCTGTGTTCAGGGATTGGGGTCAGAAGTGGAATCATCTGTTTATTCTGAGTCATGACAGTGTATTTTTGCTTACACTTTTCCTGGGAAATACTGAAGCCAAAGTCCATTTCAAAACAATCTTTATTATATTCACTTTGATACTATAATTATTTCACCTACACCAAAACAAGTTTTGTATTTCTTACACATCTGCCAGCTTCCTCTGAACTCAGGCAATACCACTACTGATGGTTTCAACACCACAATCCCAGAGCAGCAGCAGCAGAGCCCACAAAGGGACATGGTCTTGAACAAGTCAACAGGAGTGGGCAAAAGGCCTGCAAGCAATGTCATGCTCCAAGCCTCAGCGGTTCACTTTTCATATGCACCAGTATTTCTATTTTTGCTATGTGGCAAAAATACCCAGAGGCATTGGTTGAAGGGGTTTTTAATCTATGATTTGTTTAAATTCAAAACAGTAAATAAAAAATAAAAATCAATTAGAGCAGCCAGGAAGAGCTAGTGCTGCTTTTGTTGGCTGGAAATGAAGGAGTCTGATATATCCTTTCATAAACAAACCTCCTCTATACTAGATTTTCTTGTAAGAACAAGCAGGCTTCAAAAGACATTTGGAGGTTTGGTTCAGGATAGGAACCCAGAAGTTCAGAAAACTCAGTTCTCTGCAAAACAGAGCTATAAGTCTTGTGACCAGCTTGAGTGAAATTTCTAGTACTTCCCACGTCTGCTCAAGCAGAGACGGTACTGTAAAAACAACCTCTCAGGCTGCTTTTCAGGAAACTGGCCATTTTCTGCTGAACCAGCCAGAAACCATTAAGTTCAATACATAAAATGATGAAAAGAGAAGTTGGCTGCCCTCAAAGGTAAATAGAGGTGAAGGTGGAGTTTGGCATACAGTTATTCCTTGGTTAAAGAAGTACCCTTAAAAAAAAAAAAAGCTGCTCAATGCAAATCTGTTCAAATTAAAATAAAAAGTTTATGAACTCAACTCCTCATCTTCCAGAAATAATTCAGTGGAATAAATTATTAGCAGGGGCATTAGCAGATCTGAACTCTTTCAAGGAAAAAAACAGAAAAGATGATTGGTACGTCTAGTAAAAATGAAGCCATAATGTCCTGTTTCATTTTGACCAATTAACTGTGTTGTTTTTTTTTCCAAATTAATAGAAATGAATCTCAGAAGGTTCTGTTAGGCATCAAACAAGCCATATATCTGAGAAAATTACAAGTTATCAGCAAGCAGTGAGAAGAGGTTAAAATGCAGTGAATAAATCACTTCCAGAATCCAGAAAAGATTCTGCAGGATCTCTCATCCAAATAGGTTTGCTATTCCTTGACTGACAGTACCACATCTGCAGCCGTAACAGTCCCTGTGCTTAGACACTCAGGATGAGCATACTTATAGCAATGGAAAAAAAAAGAGAAACAAGGTGATCTTTCAAAAGCCCTGACTGACAGACATCCTCCACAGGACTCAATACAAAATCCCTAGTGCTCAAAGCTAGTACTTGCAGGCCTCAAGTTTTGGAGCATGTAGATGGAGTTAATGAAACTACCAGGACTCAGCCACTAGGTACAGTTTTCCTCTTTTCCTTCTCACCCTGCAGACAATCCCATTTTAATTACCTCCTAACTCTCCACACATCTTCATACCTCACTGTATTCTTCATTGTTCTCTTTTCCAGCCTCTTTCTCGCCCCAAGGCAAGACTGAAAAGGCAAGGACTGTCAGAGAAAGGGAAGGAGAAGTTGGAGGGAAAGCCCTTCCCAGCAGCCTGGGACCAAACTGAACAGGTTTTCAGAAATCCCCTGCTTTCTCATCTCAGACAGTGCCAGAACAAATAGCCAGAGAAAGCAAACACCTGAGCCCATGGCCAGGCTCCCCATCACACACCCCATCGGCCTCTGCTCGCTGGTGGATGGGATCAGACCTGTTCCTAGCTCCAAGGGATCCCTGAGTGATAAATTTTACATCCCAACCTTCCAAAAGAAAGGTGAAAGTAATCAATCACAAGCATTACTCATTATCAGTCCTAAGAGCTTCTTATGGTGCTACTGGCTGGAGGTGGATTTTAATTTCATCACCCACTGGATGCCTGTCTGCCACTTCTATTAATCCCCAGGCTGATCAGAGCAATCTAGCTATACCTATGGCCCAGAGACATTTTGGAACAATGCAAGTCAAAACACCCTTGCCTTGGAAAAACATTAAAAATAGATACTTTGATTGCACTTAGGAAAGGAGGCATGCTTTGACCCAGACAAGTCCAGGCTAGATTGCCCGTGACCTTGACTAATCTTTTCTTGGCATGTTTTTTTATTTTTTATTTTTCAGTGCATCATCTCCCTTGAGCACAGCACATGCAGCACTCCCAGTTCCTAATGCAGCTCTTTTCTTTTTCCCCCTCCACAGGCATGCTCAGATGAAGAAGTTGAAGCTAGGTTTTCCTTTAAGAGTGAGGGAGGACTAGAAGTTTATATTTGCAGAGTAAAAACCTGGAGAGAAAGAAGAGTATAAAACTGGAAAGTCCTGGTTGTGTAAGAACAATGAATAAGTTCCCAGAGGGATGATTAGAAAAAGAAAGAGCAATGATGCTAGGAAGAAGGAAGCACTGGGATAGGAATCACCTCCCAGAAGAAGCTCTGTATCTCAGAAGCAAGTCAACAAGGATCTTCGTGGAAAGAAAAGTGCTGAGGCTTCACCACACAGCAGTATTAGCCTCGGGCTTGGCACCTTCCTGACCTGCCCCAGAAAAGCACTTACAACTTCAGTTGAACTGGCTCTGTAAGCATTTCAGTTACTGGCATTTATTGTTCTCTCTTTCTTAGACAAGATCCCAATATATTTTTGCTGAATCTATATCTATTTTGTAACTTAATGTATGTACATTAAACCACAGAGACATGAGACTTAAGCAGTGCCTGCCATACTACAGGACACAACAGCATCCAGATCACCCAAATCAATTAAACAAGGAAGAACTGAATATACAGTGCTACAAAGACTTCAGCTAAGGTATAATAAACTGCCCTAGCCTAAAACCCTCATCCCTGCCCTAGAGCTATAGTTCATCAGATACTTTAACTTACATTTATACAGCAACTTTTATCCTATGACCCTGAAAACCTCTTGCAGGACCATACATACAGAGTAATTCACGCATACATGCATGCAATTCAAAAGATGCAGCCACACTAAAGTTGAAAGTAATATTACATTTTCAACTCTTAGAGAAATTTGAAGAAATGCTTTTTTAAACCAGATTTTTTCCTTTAACCAAAGAAATGCCACACACTAAGTGGTATGAATTTCCTTCCACAGGAATAAAGTCCTAATTATTGCTTAATTTTTCCAGTTTCTATGAATCACCAGGGAAAGATTAAAGCAGGAGTAAATGTTGGTTCCTTGTCTTGTTTACAGTAATCAGCTCAGACAAAGTAACTTGAGTCACTTACATCATTAGAAGGTGCATATGGTTACATTTTTCTCATTAAGTTTCTACAGAAGAAAGGAGATAGATGCGTACAGACGGAACTCCCTGCAAACAACTGTTAGTCTGATGAATTTGGGTTAGGTGCCCTGTCTACTAATGCAATGCACTTCTTCTGAAGATTCGTATTTGAGCTGTTCCCCAGTGGCAGGTATGAGTAGGGTAGCAGTGAAGAGATAAGAGCAACTGAGAAACAAAAATAAGCCTTGCACGGACCTGCAGCCTTATATTTATCAGCAGCTGAAGATTCTTGTGCTACAGCCAAGCGGACAGTAAGTGAAAAACACCACCTAGAAACCCCACTGCAGTGTTTTTATCCTGAAAGCTAGCTACTAAATTCATTTCCAGAAAAGCCTTAACATAGAGAGCAAGTAACACTGAATATACTACATCCTGACAGCATTCCTTTCATCCCATGGGATAATACAATTACAATTTAAATATCTATGCATTTTTGCTCCATCAAGTTTTTTTTCCTTAAGTGTCCAGATGTTTGATTATTCCTGTCATTGGTTAGAAGGAAACTGAGCCAGAGAATCAGGATGAATAGCATGAGGATGAGTGGGCACCATTTCAAAAAGTCTGTGCTTTAAATCCATTAGTATTCAAGAGGTTTAAGTGCCACGATACTCAATTCATTTTATCACAATAACAAAATAGCCTGTTCTGCCATTATAAGTCAGATAATCGAGTATGTAAGCATTTTACCTCTAAAAGCTATACCACCACTTGGTAATTATGAGTGTGCTATCATACTTTAAACTGAAAGTCTACCTTTTTACCCCCTTTGGCTCATGTCATCAATTTTGAGGAAATATCTTTTATTTACTGAAGTCATTAACAATTATGATACCTTGCAAAAAGACCTGGCCTTTGAAGCACAAAACACTGTTCAAGCAAAAGAAAAGCAGAAGAGTTCCCAAACAAATTGACTGTATGAGTCAACAACCACAAAGAGGTGTTTTGGTGTAATCATCCTATCAGCCCAATCTGAATGTCAAGAAGGGAAAGCTGAAAAGTCTGGGTTCAAATCTGGACAGCTTACAGGCTATGTTAGAAAATATCTTCACACTTATTGTAAAAAAAAAAAAAAAAAAAGGAAGAGAAAAACAGTAATGAGCTTTGAGGTTCTTTTTTTGTAAATAATCAATTTCACTCCTTTGCCTAGCAGCAATCAACCTAACAGTGGAATGCAGCAGCTTGTTCTTAACACAACTATATTGAGGCAAAAGAAGAAAAAATGCCATACACAACCAGATCTACAAAGGAAAAACACAATCATTCACAGGAGATTTTGAGCAAGATGAGGGCTAGCTCAGTTCTTCTAGAAATGAAAAAATCCCTTGAGTTCAGAATGAACGACAGGAGAGTTTTTTCATCTGTACAGTGCTGGCAAGGCACAGCCTCGCCTAAGTGCACTGTCTGGACACTGGCTTGCTCCCAAGCCTGTGAACAACATCACAGGCTGAAGACACAGAAGAGCTCTTAGTTTCTGTAGCAATTCCATGTTGTTCCTGCTTCCCAAGGATGATTTATTTAAAACAAAAAAAGTCAGCTTTTCTTCCCTGCTCATAATCACCAAATTGTTTCGAATTCATCCAGCTGCTTGCTTACATGCAAGATTACCAAAAATACTTAGTTTTATTTCACTCAGTCACAAATCAAAGTCTGATTAGCACTACCCCTGAAGTTCAATGTTTGAAAAAAAATTTTTTTTTCAGTCATTAAGTAACAATTACAGGAATACTGTTACTGCAGGCATTAATATTTTCATAGAGACTGTGTCCGTTTTGATTCTTCAAGTTGAAGGGATTAAAGGGAATGGTATTTCTGCATCACTTCTCTGGACACGTTGCATTCCACTTCCACTGAATCCCAGTACAATATTTTTAAAATTACTACCAATTTAAAGAGCAAATGTTACACTGAGTATAACCAGGAGAGTTATTGGTAATTCCTTTCCAACAGCAGTTGTCAGAGATGCCTGATGTTGAACAGTAATTGCAACTACGTGTTTAGCAAAGTGATTTACAAACAAACTTCACAACTCTACATACTCCATTCTTAAACACTGCAGTAATCAGCATGATTGTGTCTCAACGCACAAAACCTGAGAAGACTTCACGCAGAAACAGCAGTAATAGACCTCAGACATCTCAACTTGCTAGACAAATGTTTTCAGTGCTAACTTTGTTGAAGACTACTTTGCAGTCTTTAGTTTGATGTCTACACATGTCAAGCACTTTTTAGCAGCATCTTTCTGTTTCCCAACATCATGAAAAACTGTCAAGTTGCATCAGTTTCCTGTGCTATAGGAATCAAAACCCTTCAACCAGCACACCAGCCCTCCTTTAAAAAAAATAAATAAAAAGGTTAAAAGTTTTCTTTAAAAAAAAAAAAATCCCACTTTTCAAACATCCATGACAAGACTTGAAATGTTTTTAGAACTGAAAGTCTTAGATTGGTTTACAACCACTGGCTTGTTTTCTTTTTTCTTCCAACTTGCTCCATTCAACTGATCTATCAAAACTTCCATCCCATTTGACAGAGCTGATCAGACTTTAGAATCAGTTTTTAGCAAATGCTTTCACCAGTACAAGTGCTGGCTTTGCTGCTTCGTTGTTTGTTAGTACAGTGGTGACTGAACCATTAGATACTCTAAATATTTCCAAATGAGAGAAGTTCTACAGATATCAGTATTCCACAAGAGGCAGCACTTAGCTGAAATTATCTTGTAATGCTTTGCACGATCTATTTGCAACTAGTCATTTAGCTTGCAAAAGATAAAATAGAGATTTTTCTTTTTTACTGCTTGGCTTCTGCTATCCACCTAGAAATAACTCCTAAGTTATGTGAGACAAGTGGCTAAGTGTTCACCACAGAGTGAATAGTTACCAAGCAGCCTATGATGGAAATTAATATATTTGTGACTAAAGCTGTGAATTAGCAGTCAACTTTCATTTAAGATCAGAAAATCAGAGCATTTGCCAGCTCTGGCCCTGGCCTGCATCACCTTTTGAGGGAAAGCTGACCAAAACATCACCCAAGTTTCATTAAATTCCAGTACATTATAGTACTATCTTCAGTAAAACATGCTAATAGTACCAGTGCTTCATTCACAGCTCTCTACACAGCTGACTATTATAAGTAAAAAGAACATTTTTCCTCCTGTTGACCATGAGGATTTACAGGAAAAGCCCCAGCACTCCCTTATCCTGTATATTCTGAAGTCCAGTGCTGCTCCGAATTAGGCTAGGACAGAAGCTTGTAATAACTCAGCCTAAATGCAGTTAACAGTCTATTTCCTACTTTTTTATTCAAGGCCAAGCAGGCCTGTGTTTCAGTGCAGCAGCAGTCCGAGTGGCAGACCTACTGATGAAACAGCAGATGCCAATCTATCCAAGTAAATTTCAGAAAAATTTGACATCAGTTTAAAAATCTCCCTCTCGTCCTGGGCCACATTTTCCTTCAAAACATTCTTCAGACACTTATTTCCAGCATTACCAATTGGGTCTAGACATTGCACCGCATTTTAAAATGAGGTGCTGTCTCAGGCCATACCTCTGACCGTGACAGAAGGACACCAGTGATGGGCACAAAACTTAGGAGCTGTCACAGAGCTTTTTAGCTCTTAAGCAGAACAACCCCCAGATTTGTCAAGGAAAGAACTAAAAAGAATGAGGCAGTTCAGAAGGCAAGCAGTAAGCAGAGGAATTGTGTACCCTGAAATAAAACAGAACCAGGCAATTCAAGTTATTTTCAAACAATTTTTTGGTTTTTTTCCCCAATGAAAACTATGAGAAAAAAGAAAAAAACTCATCGTGCTTTCCCTTTTCCTAAAAACTAGCACCAAGCTACAGACTTTCTCCTTTTAATACTGTTATCCAACTGGAAACTGGAGTGCAAAGGAAAAAGTGAATGGGAGACTAAGGACTGAGTTATATTAGGGAGATTATCAGTAACATTTGCACAGAGGTAAAAGTAGATAACATCACTATGAATGCAAACCAGAAATAGCAAAGGTGGTGCAAATGACATCTTGATTTCATCAGTTTGCTATTACGTCAGCCCTTGGCCACTAACAGGCAACAATTTTTTTTTCTGGAAGTTGCAAATTTGCACTTTTGGTGTATCCATGTCTGGACAGAGGAGACAGAAGATAATCTAGTTAAGTTTAGGAGAGCATTTTGGTATTTAAGCACGAACACTTATTACTGCAATCCTACCTAAGGAATGAAATTTGCAATGAGAGAACTGCTCTACACTTAAGTTACAGCTCACCACTTGTCCTAAAAGCAAGTTTTCCCAGAAGAGAAGTTAAAAGACAAACTGTTTATCTTTTTCAGAGCTTAAATCAGTGATGTTATATCTCAAGCTGTAAACTACAGTAGCCATACTATCTGTTGTAGTCTGTTTCTGGGAGATATCATTAATAATGATCATCATCACTCCCCTCTTACTCTACATCTTCTGTCTGGTGATAACTTGCCTTATAAAGATGTAAATAAGCCACAGATCAGCCTGATTACAACATTGTTTAGGTGACCCCACCAGGGACAAGGACCACCTCATCCAGGGTACAGTTTTTTCTTCCGTACGTTAACTTTCTCTGTATTAAATGTAACTTCTGTATCGTGTAATTTTTTCTATACTAAATGTATTGAATATTAGAAGCTGTCATGTCCTCGTATAAAGTAAAAGAACCTTATCTCATGCAACAAGAGCTAATAGAAAAAGATGAAAAACAATTTTAAACTGAACTCCTCAGTTGTTATTCCTAAAATATCATTGTTTACCAATGGAAATTTATATGGCAGAAGCACAGCAGATATACAGTTGGTACTAATGATCTTCTATCTGTAAGATACCAGAAGGCTGCCAATACTGACAGTGGCACTGAGTAGGTCAAGGAGTTGTCCCTGGATGTCAGACTTCCCCAAGGGATGTTATGTGATACCTAAGAACACATTATCCCAAACAAGCCTTAAAACTGACACCATTGGGCTCTGCCACATGATTGCCTTGGACCTCCACACTGCAACACTCCTTCCTATGCAGAGACCCATACAAGATCACCTTAACAGCAATGTCATTCTGTCAGCCTTCACTGACCCCATGCAAGAGAAACTGAAGGTTACAGAAGCCTCAAATAAATGATGTTAAGATCTTTTCTGAGCTCATTAAGCATTGTTAAGAGATGACTAGCCCAAGGGCTCAGCACTGACAAGACTATAGATGGGCAAGTGGTTCCTCCTTCCACTTCTCAAATTCATTCCACGAGGACCAATCTAAAAATACTCTGCATTTGTCATACGGACACAGATCACACATTCTTATCCTATATCTACAAGTAACCTAATTGGTGGGCCTGTTCTAATTATTCACACAACTTTATTCATTGCAATTTTCTCCAAATAAGAATATTAAGAAGTAATAGGAATGTTTTAAATGAAAATAAGTGAAGCTGCAGCTATCATGAAAGTGTTTATTATTAAATGTTTATTTGGACATTTAATTAAAGACTCAATTTTTCTAAAACTACAGATACCTTAAAAAGAACAACCACTGAATCAAAGATTTGAATACAAAAATATTAAATAGGAAACCAGTTCTCTCTCACTTGTGAAGTGCCAAAATCTTGACAGAAAGGTGGAAGACTGTTAGAAAGAAGCATGAGGTCAAGTACTCAGAATGCAAATAATCCACCCAGACCTAGGAGTTTATATCCACAGTAACCACATTGAGATATCTGCCAAAGTTCAACTGCAGCTCAAGTTTCAGGGGAAAAAAATGCACAACAGAAGACATCCATTCAGACTTGAAAAGGGCAGCTCTAAAAGATGCAAGAGCAACATCTCACAACTAGAAACTGAATCTGCTTTAGTAAAGCACAGCTTTCCATGAATAATAAAGAAGTACCCTTATGTCCTATGAGCTTAGTCATGAAGTCTGAAACATTTGCTTACAACATAGCAAGGCTTTTGAATTAAAAAAAAAAAAAAAAAAAGCCATAGCAGTATTTAACTAACTAAAGCAGTATTTAACTAACTAATCTAAGTCAACCACACACTACAATGATAACCACGGGAAGCAAAACCAAAAGGACATTCTAAGAAATCATGAGCTTTATTCCTTCCTGTAGTATTCAGGAGCCCTAATGAACCCAGATCACACCATGCTAGACACTACCATTCAGCCAATTTATAAACCAGACATGCTTCTCAATGAACAAAAGAAAGTACATGCTAATAATGTTATTACAGGATCACAGCAGCATTATCTTAGGCAACGAGAAATGTGAAAGTTTTATATGCTTTCCTTATTGTTATTAAAAGTAGCACTGTCACCTTGGCAACTGCTGAACCATGTGGGAATTTGCTAAAGAAATCCAAATGTTACTTGTGCTTGCACATTTGCAATCAATTTAGGAGAAACAATTGGGTTTTGATGGTTTTTTTTTGTTTGTTTTTAAAAACGAATCACACATTTTTTCCTTATGAGGACTATGACTGTGCAAGTCTTTTTTTTTTTCATAAATAAATGAATTCTTGGGATTAAGCCACATCTTGTCTTATTTGCACCCAAAGCAATCTATAGTTCAGTATGCAATAAGAGTTTAGTAACCTACCTCAGTTATTGTTCGGAAATACCAAAACAGACACTGTCCAATGCACACAGGAACGGACATCAACAAAAATCCCACCAATTGCTCAGGTACCGGAAAGACAGACGGGCACTGCACCTGGAGGGCCAATGAAAGGGAGAAAAAAAATGGAATTCCAGACAACCATTTTGCAAGCATTGTAAGCACTCAGACAACACTACCGGGTATAGAAAACATAACAGGGCACTGGTAGGTGCGCAGTATCCCAAATAAACCATGCAGCCAAATATGAATTTTATCTTCATCATTAAAGTGTTGATACCCCTGATCTTCTCTTACCCTTCCATAGCAGTATCTATTTGTAAGATAAGAATTAGGTGGGTGAAGGTAAGAGGAAGACCACAGGAGAATCAGTCTGTGAGATATGGTGACTGCATGGGATGGCTGTTTTCTTTGTAGTTCTCATCAACATATTATTTTGAGTACTGTCCATCCCAGCAAAGAAAAGCAGAATACTGACAAATCCCAACTCTCCTGTCACAGAACCCTGTGAAACGTAATCAGTTTATGGAAAAAGGGCACTGATTTTGGATAATCTTTATTTCTGAAGCAGAGAATCATCATGCAAGAATACCGAAGCAAAATGTCTGTTTTTCTTAAAATAGATACAGTCTAGACATTGTAGGCTCCTTTAGATTGTATCAGCTGTTCAAGGTATATTAAGTAAACTGGATTAGAAGTCAAAAGTTGAAAAGAAATCTTCTCAATACATAGGATGAGCCCTTTACTTCAGTCAGACTTTGGACACCTCAAATTTCTACTGTCTCTTCTGAGTCCTCAGGAGACCATCCTCCTTTCCATCACCTCTGAAGCTTGCCTGGGGTTACTCCTCTCACCAGCATGCTGGGCAGGGTTGCTGCTGCACGCTGTCTACTTGCATCTCTCAAAATCCTCCCTTCCTGCAAGCCATGGAGCAACCTGCCTGCTTATCCCCAAGGGTTTCACCCTCCCAGAGCATCTGTAAGACAAGCAAGCTGCAGCTCACCACCAGCTATCATAACAGGACATAATATATCATGCGTGCCCTCGACTGAAAGCATACAGAGCAAGCTGATAAGCATCGCCAAATGGATTAGTACTGTTCATCTTCTCAGTTAAACTGCTGAGGGACATGCAGACAAAAGGATGCCTTTTCACAAAGGAAGCATCATTTTACAAATTCTTTCAAGAGTGAAAGTTAAGTTTGCTTTCTTTAAAATTAAGAACATCTAATTATTCTGTTGTCTGTCATATTACACTTAAGAAGCTCAACTTAAAGCAGAGCTGGAGGTACTCCTATTTTAAATGACTTTTTAGAATACCTTCCCCTGAGAGATCTGTTACTGAAACCTACGCTCCAGAAACCATAAATACTCAAAAGAATGAGGAAGACTAGAATTCAACAGTATTTAAATACAAATTAATTGCTTCAATATGAATCTTGAATAACTACAGAGTCCCTCTTATTGCTATTCCATTAAGAACTGTGAAGGATAGACGTAGAGCTGCTGGCACATACACCACAGGACTCAGTTAAGCAGAGACAAAATAAATATTTAATATCAGTTCATAAACTGAGTGCAAGTAATACATGCTACTTCCTAGTATTAGGAGCTGAACAATTTAATTGCTCAGAGCATTCAAACCACTGACATATAGTGCTGAGTATTTGCTTACAAGTGTACACCTCTGAGACAATGACTCAGATGCAACCTTAACTTTGAACTCTCTCTAATTTAAATCCCTGAGATATCATACAAGGGTCTGAGTATTTTATTTTTATGAGATTGTGTTAGAACTTGAGAGCAAATAAAGATTTTTCCCTAAATTTGTTCTTGGGGATAAGGGAAGGATGCACAGGGTGGTGGGCTTTTTGGTTTTGCTGTTGCCTATGAGGTTAATGCATGTCTCACATTAAGGTGAAACAGCATAGATCAGACTACTTTATTAGGATTGTCCATAGTTACAATACCCTAGACAAGTTTCAGCAGTAAAATACAGAGTTTAAGATCTGTGCAGAAGCCTGCAAGTTCAGGCCATTTTTGAAGTTCTTAGTACTCTCTCATATCAGTGTCTCAGGTGATTTCTTCTGTCAGTCTCTACTCTTAGTAGGGCTCTTCTGTCAGTCAATATTCCTGTGTGCTGAGGACATAGGGACAACAGCCCCTTGACAGTTACCACATCATCCACATATCAGCAGTACAGGCAGATTACTGTAATCCTCCTTGGGAAAAGTAAAGAGGAAGAACCAAATGGAAAACTTGGTGGCACTGGGGAAGCTACAAGAACTGTCCTCTTCCAGGGAAAGGAAGAGGTTGAGATAAAAAAAAAAATAGTACCAGGACAAAACTGCCATGGAATAGAGAGCAGTAAGACACTCACCCAACCTGCACAGACTCAGAGTACTTTCCAGTGCCTGTTAAGGCCTAGATGCTGAGATGCATAGTCAAAACAAAAAGCAACACTGTATGACACAGGGACACCGACAGTGCCAGCAAGAAAATTTAACATACAGCCAGCAAAACCTTATGATGACCTGTTATTGGGAGGAGCTACTTTCAGAAGAGGGTTGGCACAGACTGCCATGCATCCCAGAGAGAAGAAGTCTGGGACGAGAGAAAAGGAGGAACAAAGTTAAGACTCACTACTGCCTATGGAGCAGTACTTGCAGCTTTGATCTAGATGAGATGCTCAAGGCCATGTTCTGATGCAGATTCCTGCAGTAGGAGCTGCCACAGCCCTCCATCCTGGCATCTCTGCTATTTGGCCCAAGGATTGCAGGCAAGTTGGTATGCTGCTCTCAGACTATGAAAAGAATAAGTTATTACTTAAAAGTTTTAAGATTCTGAGAGGTTTATGAGAGGTTTAGCACCCTCTGTGCAGCATTGTACCACTCGTGTTAGTGTTTTGGTGAGACAGTGCAAGGAGAGGTAATTTTCCTCTCTTCACATGAACCTCATAACAAGCACTGAGACAAGATGTTCTCCTTAGAGCTTTCCACGGCAAGGTGAAGGTGAATAGAGTGAAAGAAATCCGCCATGAGCACATTTTGCTTGCAATTATTCACACTAATCTAGACTAGTATGTTTACCCTGTAACACATAGCACCAACGCAACACACAAGGCAATTACCTCTGTTTACAGGACATAATGAATAAACAGCTTTTAGTACATAACATGCTACTTCAGAGCTACTATACGCTCCAAGATCACCTCCAAAAAAAGGCCAAGAGGGGCATTTAGTTTGGTTTGCTCTACAGAAGTGAGCAGCTACCTGAAAGAACACAGCATCATTACAGGGAAGGTAATAATCATTATAGACTTCTGTACTGGAGAGAACCACATTTCCTTTCTGCTCAAGCTCGTCACCCCAACAAGAGGGCAAGGAGAAGGTTCACAGGTGAGAGCACAAAAGTAGTGTATTCCTTTGACCATTCCTTGCTTACATGGCAAGATGCAGAGCAGCATCGGCATATTATTCTCTAGCTTTTCCAACCCTCCTACCTAAAAGCTGCTTGCCATTAAGAGGGCACTGCCACCTGCTAGGTCACTTCTCCATTTTAACCTAAAGTCCCACCAAGTGAAGCTGGTCATCCCATCAAACATTCCCACAGCAGCACGATCAGTTGAAACAGATCTCACTAAGCAACAGCTCAAATGTCTTTTATTTTAAAAAAGACCAAACATACGTCAGCCTAGCAGAAGAGGAAATCTGTCATTATGGATCAGGAAAAAATTCCCCTTGTACTTCCAAGTATGTGCAACCTCTACAATGTTAGTTTGGGGTTTTCTGCTCAAGTTTTCTTCCTCTTAGCATCTCCATGCTAAGATGAAACCAGAGTACTTAAAATAGATAGAAGCAGAAGTGTTTTACTGCATCAAACTACAAATATATATATTCATTAAGCTCTGGCCACTATGCGCAAGATGATTCATAGCAGCACTTAGTTTAAAAGGACTGGAGAGGGCTCTTGTTAACTGGTGAATGCAAGCAATTATCCAAGAGAAGAGCATAAGCAACTCACTTTTTGCCTCAACACAGTCTATGAAGTTTATTTTGCACTGTTACACATTTCTGTAACTTAAATAAAAAAAGCCAGCAGCTATTTGGCAATATTTACATCTAGAAGCAGCAGTTTTATCATATATGAAACATCAGGGGAACTGGATGCCTCAGGACACTGGAAACTTCTCACCTCCCACTAACCTGTCTGAAACTTGCCCTGGTCACGTTAATTGGTAACCAAAAAGATTTTAAGCATGTTTCTTTATTTGGCTTGTCCTTCTAAAGAGAGGCATGAAATTTATTAAAGCTATCACATGAAATATTGAATGCTTGCACAGCAAAAACAAGCAGCATGCAAGTTCAGCAGTTTTCCCTCTGTAGTGATCTAACAAAGCAAAATTCCTGATGTCTTCATGGCCAGGCAGACATAAGTTGAATGATAGGTCATTAAAAAACAAAACAAAAACACCACACACCTTCCAAAAATCATACTTTTAAACTTAAAACTCTCCTCCTTAAAATAATCTATCAAATGTAGCCACACCTGACCTTTGTGTAGTAGCTTATTAAATACACCACCACTGAAGATTGACTTCAGGGTCCTGAAGTTTTGAATGGCAGCAGTACAGCTAGTTAAGTATCTCATTGGAGGCCATACTGCATTTACTGTTGCAATACATCACAGAACTCTTTCATCATCCAGGTCTCTCAGAAGCCTCAGTTCTTTCTCCTTTAAAAAACCTTTTTCTGGGCAACAGTCAGAAAGACCAAGAAGTTGTTTGCTGCTCAGGAAAGTGTTCCAAATGTGTATACGCCTGCATTACACAGTCATGGCAACAGCTATCCCTCATGAACTCTTGAGGACTAGGGTCAAGAACAGGAAGCATGTTAGCATTAGCTTTTTAGGCATGGGACTAATGGCTCCCACATCAAAATTGATAGAGGCCAAGAACAGTTTGTTAAGATGCACTTGAACCATGAATAAATATCTCTTGGTTTGTCAATATTCCACTTTAGAGGATGATGGAAATTCATATTTAAAAAGTTAGAAGGCAAAAAAAGGAAAATAAGTTCTATGCAATGCATAGCAAAGCTTTTCCCTGTAAGCCAAAAAATGACAATTCTACCACTTAACTTGAATCTTACTACAGAAGCAAGAAATAGATTTCTTACTTAAATGAGTTACCCTTCATTAATCTTTTTTGAAAATGAAGGATCTTTTCAGGAGCTGTAGCCTTGAGGGGATTTTTTTTTTTAAACCACTCATTTTTCTCTTTCTTTTGAAATGCTGTGATGTCCAGCATAGCTGAGAGTTTGTGTAGAGTCCATGAGATCATTGAGAAGCTTGAGCTGCAGAAGAAAATGTTCATCTTGGCACAAAGGATGATGGAGCATCATACAGTTTCACTATCTGATATAAACACCAAGGCTCAACATAATCTCTGCCTATATCCAGCTGTTTGCCAAACACAGCATGCTGTCTCAGCAGTAGCAAAACAGTGCTTCAAAGCTGTTTCAGCATCCTAGATTTCCAACACCTGTCCAGGCCTCGCAGCATGCTCTTGGGCCATTTTTACAGCCGTTGTTCTTGGAAGAAAACAAGAAATCAGACTACAGAGGTTAAATCTGGAACTCAGTCATAGGAGCTATGTTTAAGTTGTAGTGGAAGTAATAGAGGCAACAGAGATAAACATGAATATAATGAACCTTTAAGTAAGCACCTCAATCTGTTGGATTTTTCCAGAAGCCCAGGCAATAAGCACTACCGAGATATAGTTCTACAAAGCAATGATAATAGGAACAGAATCTATTTTTCACAAGCATAACTGAAATTTTAGAGTGAGGTCCCATATAATAATTCTTATATTTTTGTTAAAATCAAAAGGTATTGTGAATATCCATGCCACAGGTAACTAGTTATCCACTTATTTTCTTTAATCTGAGAAGCTCAAAAGTATTCTCACAATCAACCTACTTAAAAGCAAATCTAATTTAAAACAACAGTTGTAAACATTAATAGGTTTAAAGCATAATTGTGATGATTTGCCTTACACTTCCATCTGTAGCCAAATCTATGTTAATTCGCAGTTGCCAGCTAATTTGTGTTGTGTCAGAAAGAACCACAGAGATGTGCTCAATTAGCGTGTCCAGTAAAATATCAAGACCAGGAAGATGAATTCCTAAATAAACATTGCAAGTTATGCTTAAAATATATACCTAAAATTAATTTTGCCACCAAAACAAAGTTATTTTCCAATAATTTAAGATCAAGGAGTCCAGTATGTTCTGAAACAAGGATACAGAGGAGGAATCTTTTACTCCTACTATGCTGCTGCTAGCTTTTGTTCTTTGTGCTATTCTCTCTCATTCTCTTCTTCCTTCACCCATAGATAGGCCAAAAAGAGCAGCTATTTCTTGCCATCTTAAACAGGAGCTATTGTATTGTTCTTCCCAGTTAGCCTGCAGTGTCATTTCATAACCTTAGTTTTCAGTTGACGTTTTCAGGAAACTAAAAAATTTTAATCCCAA
This sequence comes from Cyrtonyx montezumae, assembly GCF_038088225.1. Lineage (NCBI taxonomy): Eukaryota > Metazoa > Chordata > Aves > Galliformes > Odontophoridae > Cyrtonyx > Cyrtonyx montezumae. The sequence continues at coordinate 27,879,467 of NW_027071903.1, read as the reverse complement.
AGGGAAAATAACCAAAGCTGAACAAAGACATACTGTGCTGATCTGAGACTGTTAAAAATCTAGCAGCCTACATTATCAATTAGCAATCTAAGGAGGAACCACTAACAAAAAGGAAATGGTTAAGATATTTGTAAACTAGAAGATCAATATTCTATTGCACATAAGGGAAGCTGTAGAACATAAAAAGCTTTTTGTTTTTTCTTCTCATTACTTTCTATTAACATGCTCTATGTGGTGATGAGATGTTTCAGCAATGAGATTTTTAAATAATGAGTTAAGAAAAAAAGCTGCAAAAAGGTTTTGATTCTGAAGCTTTGGCACAATTTAAGATTTTAAGTTCTTCTAATTGTGCTCTGTAGGTTGCTTTGTCAGAATGTTTAAATCTGAAGAAGCGATTAATGTAAAGAAATGTTACTTTGACCAGACAGACCATGCTGTAACTGACAGCAGTTTGGGGGAGGAAATAGCAAATCTGTTCTCTTCAAAAGACACAAACAATATATATACAATGCACATTTGTTCTGAAATGCAATGAATTTATACCAGCCCTCCAGATATTACTCATTTAAGTTAAGCAAACAATTAACAGCTCTTCACTTCGCCCTTAACAGATCAGCCAGCTGAATCTTACAGATGAGAGGGTGGAAATGACAGTTTTCAGAGACCTTTTTACCAAGGAATCAGGTAATCTATACAGAAAAAGTCAGATAACTGATTTGGACATAAGTTGTCTGCAGATTTGCTCGTTATTTCTGTAGTTTATTCATCCCTTCTACTTAATGTTGGCACAAGAACAAGAAAAAAGATAGCCCAACAATGTACATACCTGTAACATGTTAGGAACAAGTTTAAACAGATAAATACCTGTAGACCAAGAACATTTTGGAATTGTTAAAAAATCCTTGTACACTGAGAGATAAATAATGTGTCCTGCCTCCTACCTCTTGCCCTAGTTTTTGCAAAATTTCAGCTATGTAAATCAGTTTTATGCTGCGTGTGCAGGCCACCCAGAATATTTACATAGTCTACAAAATAAAAACAAACATTTTTACAAGTAATGCATTAAGACACATTCAAGGTAAAATTAAAATAACTTTTTTTAGTAAGAGGGCTTTAAGTGGGGGAAAAAGCAGCATTCTAAACTTCTCCTAATATTTCTTGCCTAATAAAAACTTCCATCTCATAAGAGATGCACAAAGCATTATTGGTACTGTAATAAGATGACAAATAATTATAGGCTTGTTTGTTTTTTTTAAATTTACATACAAATTTAGAACTTGAATGTGAGCTTTCTAGGTTTATTTTCAATTTCATTTTGGTAATTTACCGCAGTTCTTTCCTAAGCTGGCCTCTAGTTAATAAGCCTTCACATATGGCCTGACTTTCTAAAGGACCCATTAGGAAAAGAAAAAAAGAAAAGAAAAAATTCCATTACTGTTTTCATGCTTTTTCATTGAACCATCACTGCATTTGCTTGCAATAACTCCAAAGGAGGATTATAAAAGTGCTTTCCCAGAACATGTACTAAAAGGAAAGGAACTCCAAACCTGGAGAGCATCTGAAAAGGGCCTCTTATGAAGTGAATTCTCCCATGCAGCCCTTTGAAACACTCTGCCTAGTCAAGTTGCTGGGCCTCCACGTACAATTAGCTATTACTGCAGCTTATCCCCAATACTTTCACCAGCCTGTCACAGCAGTAATTAGTAAAAGCCTTACTACACATCTTCACACTGGTAACAGATCTGTTCGCAGGATCCTACTTCTGTACAGAACACACCGAAACAATTATCTTCAATGTCTGTGGGCTTCTGAAGAGCCACAAGTTAGCTACTTCTCTGCACTAAGACTTAAAGGATCTCTCCAAATGCTAAGGATTCAGTGATCAGTAGTGTGTTCCTGTTTAACAAACTGAAACTATTTCCTATCTGTCAACATGTGTGTAAACCAAGCCTCTTTAAAAGAGTAAATATTCATGCACTGTGTACATTAAGAGATCCAGATAAAGTAAAAACTGCTATCTGTACTGTTTACCATTTGAGGAGAACATAATAAGCATTATCTATGTGGCTTCAAAATGACTATCCAGAAAGAACACTTTAGAAGGGCTCGTGGGGAAGAGTTGGGAAAAAGTCCTCATACCAAATTGTAGCAAGTCTTCTGTTTCTCTGCTTTGATGTTATTTTTATTTATTTATTTTTAGGAACATGTCCCAACCAACTTATTAAAGGGATTTCACTTGAGCAAAGTAGTTGTGCGTCACCAGTTACCTGTATCACTGAGAATCCCAAATCTTCTTATTGCTTTATTTCCATGCATTAATAAAAGAAAGGAAGACAGGAAACACTGTCAAACATGCAAGGAAGACAGGCCATGAATTGAACCAGAAATCCAGAGCAGAATGAGGTCCCTGCACATTTTCAGTTTTTCAACTGAAACCTTAAGGAATGCCACAATACACCTTAAGTCACATTACCTTCAGGGAAGAAAATAAACAAAACTCCACTGTCTGACAGCCACAGTGCATCTAAAAAGCAGAACTGGAAAATCCACAGAGTTTGTAGAATTGCCAAGGGAAACAGTGGAATTTGCTAGAAGCTTTGAATTGCAAATGTAAGGGGAAATCCTCTTCTGGAAAATATATTCAGAGCACATAAATGCCAGAAGAAATCTGACACCTCTCCCTCTTTCACCTTTTGTTTTCTTACCCTCTTTTTCTAAGTCACTACTACACTTCTGCTTATTTTTCATTATCTGAGTATTGTCATTGCTGCAACTTTACTGTAAGAGAGATGTAACCATAGAATGTTTGTCCTGCAGACCATGCCAAGAAGGAAGGGCTTGGTTTTCCCCAGGGAACAGGGAAAGCCCTAAAAAATTCTTCACGTCAGGAGTTGTCCCACAAAGCTCTTGCCTTATGCACAGATCTCTGATGTTGCTGTTTGCTGCCAATATGGAGCTCCATTTGTTTTATCCTCATCTGGGCTACCCATCAGGAAACATCTCAACCTTATGATGGAAAAGGCCAGGAATGATCCTCCAAGCTCAGGTGCTCACCACCACCACTGATGCAACCTTTTCCCTAGCACCAGCTGAAGCTGATTGGAAAGCTCCAGAAACCAGGGAAAATCTGCAGTACAAGCCCCAACAACACCAATTCAAGCCACAAATATGGATGTAGATAAATGAAGCATATATTTAGCTTAATCTCAGTATCTGTATGATTACTGTCCAAAAGACCTAAGATAAAGAGCAGAGTAAGTTCCTTCCTCAACAAGATGATAGCATGCCTCCGAGAACCACTAAGTTCACACCCACAAATTCATCCTGCCCCTATGAAGTTAACAATGGCCACATTATCATCACCGACTGCAGAATTCTTAAAACACAACCAGGCGTTCCAAAACTGCAGCCCAACACAACTGCACATGTGTTTCCCATCAGTAACTAATGGTTACCTTGTTGCTGTGAAAACTTATTTGCAGATCCTGGTGCTTAGAAATGGAGGGGCAGTACAACCCTCAGCTGCTGCAGTTGTAGGACAATCAGTTACGCAGTCATTTATGCACATTTGTAGGCACACAGTTCCTTAAGTCAGACTGTAGCATTACCTCCTCTAAGAATGATAAGTTCAGCGTATAGTTTTGGCTAAATAAGTACCTAGAACTTCAGCTATGGCTCCTTATGAAGTACAGTGGAATCGCAAAGCACTCTTACATTAGGAACTAGGAGTGCGTCTGGGAGACAGTACAGGATCAATCAAAACTGATCACCAGAAAGGCATCTGTAGATACACCACTCCTTTCTTTGCTCAGCCACATTAAGAAAAAAGAAATTAAGTTCCCACTAGCCTTCACAAGCAGACCAGAGAAATGCCTGGTGCTCATATCACATACAAAAAAAGTGGACATACATATGCTCGGGCAATCAGACCTACATTAACTAGACGTTATCATTTAGTTTTGGGACCAGAAGAACTAGGGTGCAGTTGTACATGTCAAAAAGATCCTACCGAAATAACAGATAAGAGTGTTCTTTCCAATAGATTTCCATACAGTAGAGGAGCCAAGATGCTATGAGCTACACCTGCCACTGAATACTGAAAAAAGTTTCTTATTTTTGAAAGGGATTGAGGAATAAAAGAAACCTGAATGTTACTGGGAGAAGAAACAAAAGTTCAACCTCTGCAAATTTTTCTCTACCATTGTAAGTTTGTAAACTAGATCTGAAGGAAATTATTTTCTGGAATAACAAGACACATAGCCAACTTCTCAGATCATTACACATATGTGATTTTTCTAATCAAACATTGTAGAAATTACAGAGAAACTTACAGTTTTGCCACAGCAAATGCATTTTAAATTGCAAACAGGCTCTGAAAATACCCATACAATATTACAGGTCATCTCTTCATACCACATTTGAGGACAAAATCTACGCTTCTCTACCTATATAGATTTTGTGTTGACCATTCTTTGAGCAAAAAGAGATTAACCTCACATACCAAAGATCAAAGAGCCACAGGCTGTGCCCTACTATAGGCTCCATTCATCCTTCACACCTTAGCTCTCCTCTAGATCAGCAGAAGAAAAAACCCTAGGCCCTCTCTCCATGCTTAGCACGCAAGTACCTGAGGAGAAGCAAAAGCAGCAACAAACTTGACTCTTCAGTTTTCTATCTAGTGGCTCCTCAGGTGGCCTCTGCCCCTTTTTGGCTAGGACAACCAGAGCTACAGCAGCTGCTTCTAATCAGCTTCTCAGTCACAGCCAGGAAAGTAATTAGGCCTTCATTAGGTCTTTGCAGAGGATTGCTTCTAAGGCACACCTGTATCCCATCTCATCACCAAACACCAAATAACCTGCATCAGACATAGAGAAGATGACTTTCATCACAGTCCTTAAATGTTAAACCTCCATGAAGTAGCCGCTATTTTCCAAGTAAGCCTAACGAGAGTTACACCCCTGGGCACAGCAAAATCAGCCCTTACCCCATTCCCTCCTGATGAGGGACACCAAAGTTCTTCATTATATGCTTATACAGGCCAGAACCCAAGGTAGATGGGGGCCACTATTATCCTTCTTTGCTTGTATCAGACCAACCTGAAAATTAATCATTTTCTATTCAGTTACGCTTCCATCCAAATATCTTAAAGCGCTTCTCAAACAACAATTAATTAACCTCTGTGTCCCCCTGCAAGGTGTGCACATGTAGGAAGAGGAGCAGGTTTATGTGTGAATTGCAAGCTGTGCCGGAGGGAAGCTGGAAGGCAGCACAGCCCATTCCTCCTCCCCATGCCTGCACACAGCCAGCAGAGTGGCTGCATACAGCCCGGTTTATAGGCGACGGAAGCAGACACTGAGAGATTACACATCGTAAAACACGGCCGTGGCAAAGCCAAAAAGCAGGTCATAGTGCACTGGGGATGCAGCTCTAATTAAAAATAATAAGGCAGGCCTGTGCTGTAACTTTCTCTGTGCTTCCGGTGAGGAGGATGAAAAAGAGGGTTGGTATTTCTGCAGCAACAAGGCTGCATTCTCAGCTTCTTCACTCCTAAGGAAGATTTCAATTATTTGTACGCTCTTTTTTTTGTTTTAAGCATCAAATCTCACAGATAAAAATGTGTCAGTGTGTCAAATTTTGGTAGGCAATCTATGCACCTTACCAGGACATGTTCACACAGTATCTCTTACAAAAGGTTGAGCACTGTGTGAAATAGCACAGAAGACTTTAGAAGGATATTGTTGTCAAGTGAAAATACAGGGACTATGATGTGGATTCAGCAGATCCCACAACCCAAAGCTGCTATCCTGCTGCTCTGCACTCCGCAGCACAGCTCAGTCCTTGGTTCTGTTCTCATCCCAAGGAACCAGTTCATCTCTGAACCCGCAGACAACTGCTCTCCTGGTTTGCTGCATTGGTTTTCAGTCTCAACACCCTGCTCAGGACCCAGGCTGTGAGACAGAACAGCCTCAAACATTTTCCTGCTCAGGAGGGGACTTAATTTAAGGTTGTCTTTCCTAAGTATAACACCTACTGTTGTAACTTGAAAAGATAACTTTATTTTATAATGCACGGATTTTCACATAACTCTTAAAAATGAAAAAGAGGTTTTCAGCTGCTTTCCTTCCAGCTCCTATTGTCTTTTTCCAGCCTCCTGGGATATATTTGTTAGGTAATGCAAGATAATCGCCACTTGTCGAGATAATTGTCAATTGTCAGCTACTCCAGATAATTTCTATCTTTTCAACCTTTGCTACTTCCCTGCATGCATACAGATGTTTAGGAACCAGAATAGAATGTCTTTTTTTGTTTGCCATCACACGGGGCAGGATGCAGGTGTGGGAAGGGATTTCCAGCCAGCCTCTTTGTAGCTGTGGTACCCTTCAGCTTTTTATTTTTTCTGTGCATATCTCTCAGCAGGCTGCCAACAAAAGACAAAATCAAGTGGCAGACTGTGGGGCAAATGCATCCCAAGCGTTGTGGTGCAGTGCTATAGAAACTTCACTGCACTTTGGTTGTTCTTGTGCATCACTGTAAAAGATGAGCAAAGCAGTCCAGCCAGCCCCAGTGCTCCGACTGTGTAGTCCTGTATTTTCTTCAGATTTTCCCTTTCGGAAGGTAATTTACTTGGACAAAGAGGTGTCTTTGTCTCACCCTTGGTTATGAAATTCAAATGACAGCCCTTTGCCTTAGGTGCTGCTTCTGCTTTTCCTTTCTGCTTCTTTCATTTCTCCTCCCTGCTGTTACACTGGAGTGAATAATGCATTTTTTAGAGAATTTCCGTGGATTAGGTTTCCAATTAATTCAAGTCAGTTTTACAGACTCTGCCAGTTCAGGTTGCTAAAATTCACTAGGAAATATTGGAGAAGGGTGAGGGGGTTCCCTATAATTTTTTCTCCAGATTAACTACACGAATATAGTGGAAAGAAGTTATTCATTTTTACACATGAGTGTATACCATCAGTACGTGTAGGATTTGTTTCAGCCCAAACCGAAGGCACAAATTACACTCCCTTCCCTTCTACAAGGCCCAAACATGGTTTCACACCAACTGACAGTGGCAGTAATTAATGTGGAGGACCCCTGGGGTCTTTTAACCTCCTTTCTCTGCTTTTGATGGCTGAGACAGCCACAACCTGTGTGCCGTTTAACTATCTATAAAACAGAGGGGGAAAAAGCATTTAAACAAGACATTGAGTTTTCTTTAAAATCTCTAATGAGCTCTAGATAAAGCACCAAGACTTTTACTGAGGATTTTAAGAAATGCCTTTTTTCCCCTCAATTGTTCTCCCTTGGGCAGAGTATTTCTGTCTCCTTGTAGACAGGCAAATTCTAGGAACAGCTTCCACAAAAACCAGGAGAACTGATGGTGTGCAGTGGGATCATGCAGTACAGACGTGATATAGCACCATTTTATCCCTTTCATCAGCTTGGTGGGTATCTATTCATGAGCAAGATTGTGACAAGTGCTTTCCCTTTGCTTTCTTTGTTTGTTTACTGCAAACCTCCGGTCAGTTCAGCATTATTAGCTCAGTTTTATGGCACTTTGCTAAACTTATCACAAGGAGAAGTGATTACTATAGTTGAGAACTTCATTTTGCTACCAAACTGTAATACTGGGCAAATCACACCATCTCTTAAGCCCAGGTCTCTTTGTACTGCATGAGAAAGGAAACACCCCCCTGGCAAAGCATTTCAATATCCTCTAACAGTGGTCAGCTATTAAAGGACCAGGGAGAATGTGCTTTTAGCTTTATTTTCATTTCCAGTTCAGGGAGTTCAAATTACCACTATAGAGATAGCCTATTGCTAAACATTCTAATATATTGTATATGACAAAGTGACCTCCCCAAAATACATACCTGAAAGACATGACACAGATGCAAAATAATGCACTCAGCCCCTTGAATTAAGCCTGCCTGTACCAGAGCTCTTCCAGATGGACAGACTCCAGAAAAGGCAGCTGACAGCTGAACCCCATTCTGCCTTGTGTCTACCTCCAGTGCTGCATGGCAGGACTAGATGCTTTAGAACAAACCATGAAAAAAATGTGGGTTGCACCTGACAGCCCTAAACAAAACCAAGCCAAGGGCAGCAGCTCCCTGCTTTGCCACCCAAGCTCCTTCGCAGTGCCCTGGGCTTCATAGTGTCCCTGTGGGTGTCTGCTCGTGCATGACCACAAAGCCTCGTCCTATCAGATTCTCCATGCCAGTATGGGTGAACTGGTAGCAAGAGCTATGCAAGAACAGTGCACACCTTCACTTCTCTCCACGTTTTATCAAGTGTCTGAAGTTCCTGGTTCAGGTTGGAAGCAGAACACAAGAATCTCTTTAAAATACAGCTCTCTCTGGTTAATGATGAGATCAGAGGAGCAGCAGTGCTGTAAGCTCTATATTCCTTTTATTTAGACAATGCTCTGATTTACTAAAACTGCTTTATAGAAAATTTTGACACAGCCTCTCCCTAGAGATGAGGATAATTTAAGATTCTGCATCTGAAGCTAATTAAACATAAGAAACAGCAGGTGAATACATTGATTTTCCCATTTTGTGGTTTTGCGAAAAAGAATATCAAGAAAAAAAATGGAACTAAAAGAAATGTCTCAGGCTTTCTGGCAGAATTATTTCTTTTTTTAAAAGAAGTTAGCTATGTCTTCCCACCCAAAGTGGAATGTTTTGAAAGTCTGAAAAGCTTCCAGCTATAAAATAAAATGGTTTTATATGTTAAAATGCTAACCTTCTTCAGCTTCTACATTTTGGCTGAAACGATTCCCCAGTTTCTGTGTATTTCAGTCTCCAGGAACTTTCCAAACTTTCCAGTGAAGTCACATTACTTGGAAAGCTTTTAAACTTCTACTCTTTTTAATGGCAGAAAAACTACTATGCACTGGCACAGTTAAACCATCTATTATTTATTTACTGTGCTCTACACTTTAAAAAGTGTTTTGTGTTCTAACTGTTCAGTTTGAGATACCTTCCTGAGAACTAGCTTTCACAAATTCACAAAGCTTCCCTTCTAAGAAATCAGAACCAGCTGACCCGTGCCTACACATGTGGTTTGGATGTAGCTCAGAAGCAAGCCCCCACCTGAACCCAGGCACTGCTCCATGTATCAAACCAGCACATAATCTTGTTTGATTCATTTCAGAAAAGGAAGAGCTGTAATTTTGTCTTCTGGTGTAAACTGATATACAGGGATTTGGGGCTTGGGCCCAAAATCTTTGGGCAGCTTCATACTATAGTGCCAAAATGTATCCCAGGATACCATAATGAATTTATTGTGAAGAAAAGTCTCCAAAATACATGCAGTACTGCAGCAGTATTGTAGCAGATGCAGAATTCTCAGCAACAACTTCTTTAACCAACTGATCTGCTTCCATTGCACTGATTAATTTGCTAATGTGGTCATAGCATAAGACATCTCATGGTGAACATTACAAAATGCTAACAAATCACAAAGAGTTCCTGAAATTAAAAGCAATAAAAGAGAGCAATTTTCAAGATGAATTAAAATCAAACAGGAAGGATAATGCAGTAGGCTCATGAAATTATTGAACTTATATTTCTTCATAGTGTTTTCTAGGTCAGGGCAGGGCCTAATAACATCCAGCTTTAGTATAAAGGCAGAGACGTCTCAGTCACACTTTTAGGTGAGAATAGTTAATCTTTGCTTAGAAAAACACCTTGCTGCTAAGTGATTTTATCAAGAGTTCTACTAGCAGAGAGGCTGCAAAATCAGACTCCACATCTGAGAAGCAGAAAATGCCATTGCTCTAATAGTAAAGTATTATTTTTCTATGAATGTTCCTTTAAAAGTTAACAGAGTAACTGTGAATGCAGCTTAGTATTTTTAATATGACCTCACACAGCAGAATCTTGGCTGAGAAAAAAGTATGATGTCATAAGTATTCATTACAAATCCACTAACTGAAAACTTACCAAAAATTTTTTGGAGTCATCATATTGACATGGCACTATAATTATGTCAACATCTCAATTAGTAAAAGAAAAGAAATTATTCAGCTTTAGGCAAAACATTGCAGTCACAGTCAAATCTACCACAAAAAGAAGAAAGTTTCCAGAAGTTTGCAAAATTATCAGCTGAGGTCCTCACATAAACATGAGATCAAATGGGAAAGACATCATAGATGTCATAGTTCTTAGTGCAGATGTGATGAGACACACCACGACAAGCTTTGCTGCAATGCAGTCCTTATGTTTGCAGGTGAGACCCCCATGGATGCTGGCAGAGAAGAGAGTGCAGCAGCCAGGTTGTATGGAAAATGGTCTCCAACAGCTCGGCCATCCAAGGAGTTTGGTTGTATCTGATCTTGATAATCCTGAAAGCTTTATGCTGCTAAATTAATGGCTAAACCTCACTTTCTACAACATGTAAAAATGAATCAGGAGAAAAGCTGGCATCTGAACAAACCTTCCTGTCTTGTTTCCAGTAAGTGGGACTGTGGAACAAAGGCATAGAAGCCACATGAAAGTTGAAAATCCTCAGCAGTTGTTTTATCTCTGTAGCTTGTTTTTGTAACTTACCAAAAATTTCAGCTGAGCTACACTTCCACTACAGATGTGCAGTTTTCTTCCACTGTATTTGTCCAGTAAATGCATACACGTGAGTGCACACATAGATGGAGCAATGAAAAGTAAGTTAATTCTAGCTAATGTGGGAGTCCTAACTAGCAAAAAATAACTCCTTCAGCATCAGTACCACTGTTAGCCCTCCGTGCATTTCTTCCACATCTGTGACTATGAACCAGCATTTTCTTATTTTTCTGTTTATTGCTATAGGGCAAATAGTTCTAGAGAAAGGAATTCAGATAGAGATGTTGCAGAAGATGGGATATTTTCGTGAGGCTTTCTATGGATAGTGCACAGGCCAGAAGTAAGTAAGGGGTAGCTCACCTTTTGCAATGGTTGAGGCTTGCCATTGACTCCACACAGGAGGAATCTACAAGAAGAGATCATTCCCCGGTGCTGGTCAGCCCTTAAATGGGGTCTGGGAGAGGTGGAGCCAGGCTCCACTCCTTCCAATCACACAGGTATATCACCTTCACCTGTGCTCCTGTGCGCCTGTGGCTGACTCAGTGCTCACCTCAGGTGATCAATCAGTGGTTCAGGCCGTGATTCAACAGTTCCCATACAATTGCATTATGAAAAAAACAGACAGAATACTTTAAGTTGGAATTAAACGTGTCTTCTATTCAAAGCTTTCTATTTTCCTTAGAAAAGTTACAAGGGCTGCCCTATGATTAGATGAAGAGCTGTCTAACTGATAAGAGTGTGCTGCTAGCCAGGAGAAGTCATGCATCTAATCCTTTAGGGTGACACAACTCCTTGCAAAGTGAAAAGCACGAAGCCTAGATAATACGTAAGTGCTATTTTAAGAACTTCAGTGCTGAACAAGTTGGATATACAGTGGATAAGTGTCCCATAGAGCCTTACTATTTCGGAAGACAAATCTTCAAATACTGCAGAAGACTTTAGACAACATAAAGTATTGAAAGAAGAACATCCCTGCCTCAGGATCTGATCCAACCCTGGGTATGAAGTCCTGCTTTTTCAAACATGCTTTTAATTCACCCATTAGCAAGTCCCATTAGCTTCTATCTATACCAAAGTTAAACATAACCTTTCATTCCCAGGGCTGCAGAGAGGGCTGTGCTGCTGGTATTGGTAAGCCCATCAGCCTGCTGATGTTCTATAACCATAATACTGTAGCTCAATGCCAGATTATAATGCAATTTGATTTCTGTTGTTACTTGGTGCCATTTCAAAAACAAAGCAGACATGTCTTCTACCATGCCTTATAAAACATGAAAACAGTGTTTATTCCTGACAATCAAAGAGACCTACAGAAAGTTTACTGTTTGTTTATTTGGTTTATTTTTAGGAGAGAAGTAGAAATTTTACCTCCAGAAGGATTATGAATGAAGTAAATCTAATGAGATTTGCAGCCCTGTATTTCAGGGCCAGAAGACTTTATGGTTTCCTCTGGAGTGTCACGTCACTTTACAGAGTCCTATAATCTTCCAAGTGCATCCTGGAAGAAACTGTAGTTTGGGGCAGCTGGAATGAATATTTTGGATAAAGCTTTAATATTGGCTACCAAAAACTTGGGTCTTTTCCTAAGTGTTCATGAAAACATGAGCAAGTGCTCTTGAGACTATTCCAAAATCAAGTTTATTTACTTTAATGATTAGAATTAAATGTACTGAGAATGGTTCTTGCACGATAGGGGTGGGGGTGTTATAACAACTGAGCAGCTTTCAGCATTTATAAATCAAACATGAGGGCTGTATCCATAACAAAACTCTCTGAATTCCTCAAGACAGTGTTTGCAGAGTCTGTAACATACCAGATCTCCAGCTCATGCTCACACCTTAAGTAACTGATCAATACTAAACAAAGAAGTTTCCAATTATTCTAAATATGCTTTCTTCTTGACACGGTGCAACTTATTAATGGAGGAGTACAAGATTTTCATATTAAGAAGATATGCTGTGAGCTTCTGTAGTTTTAGAGCTGATCATTCTAGCTATGCAGCAGACAAGTCGGATCTGGGGGCTGGGTAGGACTGAGAAACCTGTGTAGTCAGTCAGAACTGTGGTGGGTGTTCCCTCCTGGAGACAATTTAACATGCACCACATTTGAGCATGTTGCTTAAGTAACAAACAGAGGGAAAAAGGGCTCTTAAAGAAGTTGCAAGCAGGTATTGGAAGCTGCGCTTACAATTTGCAACTGAGGAGATACAGATGCTGATGGAATCTTCTTAAATATAAAAAACCATATAAATAAATGCTAACTAAGATGTATTGTCTAAATATAGGGGATCCCAGCTTAACACAGCTTTCCAAGGCTTTGGGAAAACAACTGTGTCAATCTCTTTCGTGTGTGAAATGGAACATCATTCATTTTCGTCCGTGAGAGATAGTCAGGAAGATGAGAGGATCTATATGTTCCTAAGATGGATTACAAATTGTCAGCAGTACCTATTGATAGTCAATTACTGAAAGTGCATAGATTATTTTATCTAGCATTCCAATTGCTTAAAATTGAAGGTGACAGTATTAATCAGGAGACAAGGACACAGAAATTCTGACAGAAGAACTGGATGGCTGAAATGCAATGCTCAGTGTGTGTTGGAGAAAATCTCTTTCCTTTCTGGAGAGGGAGGATGCTCACAAAAAATATATGTATAATAATAATAACTTACTGATGTATACCCTAAGACATAACACTTTCTGGCCTTGTTCTAAAACATGAAGGCTAAAATATGTACATGTATCTGTGTATGAATATGTGTACTAAAAGAGGAATTATGCTTTTCCAGATTAAATTTACCTTTCTTATCATTACATATCCTCATGTTCTCATCATGGAAAACATCTTCTCCACAAGAAGGAAACTATAGTCCTTGTTGCTCTACAACAGAACTCCTCCACTTAATGCTAGCTGCTCCCCTTTTCAGGCATCAGCTTAATAATACAAGATATATATATATATACTTAAGACTCCACTGTAGTGGTCTTTATTGTCCATTAGAAGTAAAAATATGAAGTAAATTCAGGATTGTGTCAAATTCTCCTCAATTCTGATAGAAAACCAAAATGATTCAGCCAAGTTCTTAAATGAAATCATGCTGAAAATGTCACTGACTGTGAATAAGATTTTTAAAATATTTGTTTTGTGGCTTAAAATAAACAGCGATAAATAGAACTCTAAAGGTCCTTCTTTCAGTGCTTCTTAGTGGAAAACCCCAAAATTGAGAAAATGTTTTCATCAAATTCAACAAATAAAAAAGAACCTAATTTTAATCCAGTGGCAATCTCTGAGTTTAACAATCAAGTAAAGCATCCATAATTCTGTTTAACTCTGCTTGATGTGAAGGTTTTATCTTGTGATCATTTTAGTGCATAAACCCTGATGAATAATGGAATTTTTGAAAAAGAACCCCTATTGAGTCAAGCTTCATTGACATCTGACTGGTAGTCCAAAAGCCTGCAGAGAGGGTCCAAAGCAACGCACCATAGCCTCCCAGCAGGTCATTACGGCATTACCCAATTAGAAAGCAAGGCTACAGGGCGACATTGTTCACAGCAGAGCAAACATAATTGATTTTCATTTCAACTGAGGGGAGAACCTCCTTACTGAAGAGATTTAGCATAATTTCTTATTTAGGAGAGGTTTAAAGAGATTTGTGCTAGAGTATTTAATTTCAAACCCTGGGACAGTCTCTGGCAATGTGTATAAATTAAGGGGCAGTTGACTTCACTCATTCATATTCAAAATAGAGTCTCGCCTGTTGCTCAAAAGTAGCATGAAGATTTCTGAGCAATGGCATCCAACACCAGCTGTGCAGGGCATAGTGCTTGGTCCCTCACAACTTTTATGTGGTTCATGCAGCCAACAAGAAGCCAGCTTCCTACTTCAAGAGTTATCTTCTATGCATTTTAACATGCTAACACACTAGGTAATCAGGGACTCCTTAAGAGCACTGTACAGATGGAATTTGCTGCTGAGACATCTTTATCACTTTCTACCTCCTGTCCATTTTAATCTTTCCCAAGTGGAAATCCCCTTATTTACGGGCACGACTGTGTAGGACCATGCAGAGACAGCCAGCCTGCAGCAAGAAGGGCTCCTAATGAATGATAGCTTGAATTGTCCCAATTTACAGTATCACCATAATGCAGTGGAAAATGTTACCTCTGATACCTCTCTAAAGATATGTGCATTGCCACTGCATGTGATTAACATGATGTCTTTCTCATTTCAAGCCACGTAAGATTGAAAAGTCCTTTTGAAGGCACCGAACTCCAGCTTTTAAACAAAACAGATCATAAATCATACAAAGAACACTTATTTTAATTTACTAGCAGTTAGTGTTTCAGCAGCAACAAATAACTTTTCAGAAGAGGTTTTTTTTTTTTTGTAGACCTTGAATTTAAGGTCCACTTGAGAACAAAGAGCTGGAAAATGCTATAAAATCCTCACTTTTTACAAGACCCAAAGCAACACAACCAAAATTTTTACTGGAAATATTTGTAGATTACTATCTCCAAACTATTTATAGACTGGACTTGAAAAAAATGTATTTTCCTATATCCCTTTTACTTCAGTGCAAATTAATTGCTATCTTAAAAAATAAATAAATAAATGAAGCACTTTTTCAGCTGCAAAGGCATCAGTCCAGTCAGTCAAAGAAGCAGCGAACTTCATATACCCAAGAATCACATGATTCACGTCTCTAATTTCCTATTTTCCATCATGTTTCCAACAAAAACAATTATCATTTTCAACTTGACATATGCCTTAAACACTCAGTTTTTATTCTTAGTTAAAGAAAAACATTGAAAAAAAAATTTACATGGCATTTTCGTTTCCAAGTCTTCAGTAATACAGTGACAATTTTATTCCCCTCGGTTGTTCACAGCACTACTTCTCTATCTCAGTTATGTGCTACCCTGAAATACTAAGAAAGCAAAGATATGGTGTAAATAATTTTTATAAACACTTATGTACTCAGATACATCAGAAAGCTAGAAGCAGCAAGGGCAATTTAACAGTCATCTATCTTAGCACAGCACTTTCAGCCCCAGGCACAGATTGCCACCCCTCGGTGTTAGTCACGAAGCCAACACACATCAAAGAAGCAATCACTGCCCCCGAAAACTTCCCCTGTAAAATTTATGCTCAAGACCAGCTGTTGATGAGTTTATCCACATATTCACAATTTTGTTCCCCTTTTTTAATGTTAGGAACAACATCAATTTTTACTGTTATGCACATAAACATGAGTATAAAATTTCAGCAGTGACAGCAATATACCATGCTGCTGCTTAGTCAAGTAGCAATGGACCTAACGAGCTTCTCTGAGGGCTGCCAAGACACATCCAATGCCCAGCTCACAACAGGACTGCCTTCTCTCTTCCTCTTGTGTTGGAAGATCTATGGCTAACACCAGCTTCTGTAGACATTTTGCCACAGATAAATTTACTGTCAACTAGCAGTCAATGAGGGTATTCAAATCCACATGTTTATTTAGCTGACTGAGGGTTCTGGTCTTTTCATCACGTGAATACTAATAAAAACAACACCACATTTGAAATATTTGTGACAGAAACCATCAGTGCGTGAAGCATTGTGGCTGTTTGTGTTAGTTATATCTACAGGCTTGCTACATATACCCCAAACTCTTCCAACTACAGCAATTTCTGGGAAATGTTCATTTTTCCCACCAGCAGACCAGTAAAAATACTGCAGAGCCATCAGTACCACAGATGGTTTGGTAACAAATACATTAGATCCACAAATATCCAAAGATGGGTCAGGATTAAGCTGAACCTTATTCTCAAAACCTATTATCTGAGTCAGTGGTCCTCTACCCTTTTTGATTTGTGGTCATTTAATTTTTTTTTCTAGCTGTAATGAAGCCCCCTAAGCACAGAATGCTAAGAAGCTTGGATTTTTTTAGCCTTGTTGTGTTTTCCATGGACCCCTCAGAACCAGACATCAGTAGCGGGGTTTGTTGCCCCAAGTTTAGCCACCACTGGTCAGGAGGGTACACTTAAAGTACAAAAAGTAAGAGTGCAATGGGCAGTTCAGAGGATGTGGGAAGAAAGATCTCACGTGCTAAAAGCCAGACATGGGTGGAGTATAACACCCTTCCCAGGCTGTAGAAGAATAAATGGAACAGTTTACATCTGGAATTAATAGGTCTCCTGACTTAATGAAAATAGGCAGTACTTGCTTTTGTATGCTAGGTTAGTGTTTTGATTTGTAATGAGGAAAGTAAGTGTAGTGTACACTGCACATTGCCATGTTCTCCCACAGGTGTGTGATGTGTGGGCTGGAGAAAATGGACTAATTTTAGAACTTTCACTTTGTTAAATGTTTCTGGAGTTTAACTTTGTAATAGGAGACATGCTGATACTACAGTCCTTGAACATTCCTCAGCAGTGAGAAAATAGAGGGAAATGGTCTGAGAATTCAGTACTTAAAATGATAACTATAAATTATACTGTAACTTCAGTCATTTTAAAATGCTTATTTTACTGGAGGATGTAGAGCAAGGCTGTGTTTTTCTCCAAGGAAGAAATGTTGTAGTTCACCACAGTAAATCCACATGCTGGCACTGAAGTTCACAAACAACCATTATTTAGTCTATAAAATCCTTCCATAATATTCAGTAAATTGTGTTGTTGAATTCTTAAAAAGAAGTCTTGGAAAACCATTCTAAGACTCCCATTTCACATAGTATCTTACATACTAGTTAATCTTCTATAGCCTTTATTCATATGCTTTACTAACTAGCTATGTGCTCAGTGTTTGACAAGAATAGGCGGAGGATAGTTGCACACACTTAATATATAATGTTTATTTATATCTATACCAATTGAGAATCTAATTTCCAAAACAAGAGACTAGAGGAAGAAAGAGCCACTTGGAAATAAAGAAGCTCTAAGAATTGTTGCCCAAGGAAGGAGCAAGTTTCTGAATATCTGAGGACAGGTCACCTCTAAGAGCACATCCATCTAGCGCTTCAAGATCAGCGCTGGAGGCAGAAAGCCAGAGCACCAAGTTGTATTATACTCATTTTAGAGGCCAGAAACTTACTTCATCTATTTGCTGTAGTTTTGCCAAGCATTTTGCCTGAAATAGAAGAACTCATTTCTTAAAATCAAAGTTGACATAGCCCTGAGATACTTTTTCTGACCTAAACAATTCCTGAAGAACCCAAAGACTCAATCCAGTTTTCTTCTCTGAAAATCAGAGTAACATGTAGGACCTCTGATCGTAGACCAGGCTCCTTCTATAGTAGATGTTATGCCACTGCAGTACAAAAAGAACTTAAGATTTAATCCATTGAACAAGGACTAATGACCTAAAACTTGAACATAGGAAGTTCTGTGTTAACATGCAGAACTCATTTACTGTAAGGGTGATGGAGCACTGGAACAGGCTGCCCACGGAGGTGGCACAGTCTCCTTCTATGGAGATAGTTAAGACCCATCAGGACATCAAACTGTGCAATCTACTGTAGTGTATCTGGTTTAGCAGGAGGTTGGACTCCATGATCTCTTGAGGTCTCTTCCAACTCCTGTCATTCTGATTCTGTGAAAAGTATCTCCTAAGTAGAATTTCAGTTTTCCTTCAACAATCTTCAAAATATCAATGAAAATATCAATGGGGCTAGCAAGAAAATAGATCCCCAAAATTATGTCATCAGATTGAAGGCTGCTAAATTGATATTATGAGACAAAAACAATCACTGGCAACTGTTCCACCTTCTCCACCACACTTTCCTCTAGTGATGTTACAAAAATGAGTTTCCTGTTCACTCTGGGAAAAGAGACCTCTATATTATTTCTAGAGGCCTTTCTAATAGAAAAAAAAAAAAGCCTCCTGTGATTGTTGATCTTTTTTTTTTCATTTGAAAATTATGTTTCAATTATTTGAATGAATAAAACTGGAAGCAAGCAAATGCCAAGGCAGAAAAAAGCCTTATTTGATAGCGGCTAACTCACTTCCACAACCAGTGCATCCTCCTCAATCTTCCCACCTGTTTCTCACAAAACAGAAACTGACATTTACATATGAGAAATCAAGTTCAGTGAAACCTTTATTACATGAGGAAAATACACGTTCTGTTTTTCAAAACAAAATGGATCAGATTATAGGCAGTAAATGGATTTTTTCTAATAAAATTCTATTCTAAATGTAAATACTGTAATCTGATTACTTTAAGTTAAGTTTTTGTGGTTTTTCAAATCACATTGCATGCATTGAAATCTCTGCTTGTCTAGCTTGCTTCTTTGGAAACTGACTATTACATGCTGAACTTGTGAATTGGAGTAGAAAGCAGAAGGAATGTATATACAGGACATTAGGAGGTTTCTGTAGCAATATTAGCATAGAAGCAAACTAATTCACAATAAACTTGTTCATTTTAAACAAGTCACCAGCTGTCAATATTTTCATCACTCATATCAACGTTTTGAGCTTCAGCATTTATCCAGCCTCATCATGACGTTTACCTTCACAGTCACCAGTTAAACAATATAAAAATGTTAACCTTCATTTATTTCTGCAGTGTTCCTTGAAAACCTTGGTACTGTACTATTAAACTCTACTGATTTAAGACACGTAAGACACGTAGCATCCAACAATTTTATGTAGAGTAAAAAACTATAAGCTATGTTGAACTGTTTAACTGTGTATTATGAAAATATAAAAATAATGAGGTCTAATCACAGAATACTGGCAGTAGTACAATGAAAGGACATGCTTTTCTTTAGCTTAGTACAGTAAATTCAAAGAAAAGATGTGCCAGTAATGATTATTTCTCATCATGGAGTCAAATTCCCTTTAAATGGTACAATAAGGTCTGTCCTGTAGCTCCATGAAAAGTAGATGGCACACTAATGACCCAGGCCTGCAAGCGTTTGAACCTGCAGTGCCATGTTCAAAGTTCATTGATGTCAAGGCACATCTGTCATGTGCCTTGGGCTTTAAATGAGGTTCATAAACATCAAGCTTGAAACTGGTCAAAAGTCAGATGGGGCCATAAATGAAAATAGTCAAGAATACGCTTGCCTGAAATCATTTCAGGCTTGAGTGCATGCAGAGAGGTCAGACAGACCTTGCTCAAGGATGTATCAGAAAATGATGTACGATTCTTCACATTTATAAGCATGTACATTAGTACATTTCCAGAAACTGGCATGTTGTACCAGATTCGATAAAGTAGAAAGCACAGCTGAGGATGCCATTTTCCCAAATTCCCAACTCTTCCTAAACTTCCACCTTATGGCTGACCAACTTCTCCCCGTACAGAATTTATACGGCTCTATAAGCATTTCAGTCATTTCCAACTGTTAAGAAGTGGTCGTTGTGACTTTTATCTGCACATCATTTTTTGCCTTTTATACTTTCCATGTTCCATAACAAGTTTCAGGATTATGCTTGGGAAGATATTTGAGGAGAATAGACTTAAGAAAAAACCAAAAAACTGTGGAAAGTGGTACACTTTTCATCTTCAGGCAGCAAATTTTCTCCAACTGATGAGAAATATATCATCTACATCACAGGAAGTATTGAAATAAATTTTTAAGCTATGATACCTACAAAGACATTCATGAAACTTGCTATTGCATCTGGCAGTTTAATGAAGCTTGCATATATCAATAAATTATTCATTGGGATTTATTTTCCATAACTAAATATCACAAAAATTACTGATAAATCTAGTGAAATCTGACAGCTGAAAACATCTGTCCTCCCTTGCTTATACATCTTAATTTTGCTCCTTCAGCTTGTCTTTATTTCTCAAAATTAACTATGCCAAACAGCTTAACAATACAGTGTATTTGATTGATGCCACACAAAATAAAACTGCATGGCGTACTATACATTTAGAAAGGATACAGAACATTGTTTCCAAGGCTGG
Source organism: Cyrtonyx montezumae (assembly GCF_038088225.1). Lineage (NCBI taxonomy): Eukaryota > Metazoa > Chordata > Aves > Galliformes > Odontophoridae > Cyrtonyx > Cyrtonyx montezumae. Next base: position 27,859,010 of record NW_027071903.1, on the reverse strand, counting down.
AATTGTCTTGGTAAAAACTCTAGCTTTTTATGCTTATGGCTAATGAATTTATCTTCTGAAATAAATGTATTTTTTGGACTTGGATCAATGCGTGTCTTAATTAAAACCATGTTTCTGTATGAGCATCTAACAAGAACACATGAAGGACCTATTTAAATTGGAATAGCATAAACCTGTATGGCTCTTAAAGCTAACTACTTCCAGGTGCAAAGAGAATAGAGGTTTAATGCTGTTTCCATCTTAATGCTTCAATGCCTTTGTTCTTGAAAGTGTAAGGTTTCTCTCATTCTCAGTTTTACGACTGCAGGTTTCTATGTTGCATAACACCCTATAACAGAGCACCAAAGGGCTTAGTTTTATTGTTTCGTTTCATTTTATTGACTGCATGTTTTATTCAGCTAATATGTGCCATAGAGGCAGGCAGTAACATCTCAATTACAACACCAACGCTCTTCCTTCTCTGTAAATGACCAGATTCAGTCTGCACTTTATTATATTCACATGCAGATGTTAAAAAGCAAGAAAAGAGTGATGAAGGAAGTCGGAGTTGAAGCAAGCCTTTTAAAGCATTCTGGTTGGAAAGGCTTTTTTTCCCAGGTAATCCGCTGAAGACAAGCACATTCCAGTATATGATATTAATGCCATGGCAAGCCACCAACCACCAGCAACTATTGCAAAGAAATGGGTGTGAGAAAGGTCAAATCTAAATAAAAATCCCTCCAGAGTTTGATCAGAGCTGGATCTGGTATTCCACTTTACTCATTTCTACTATTGTTCATCCCTTTTGGAGAGCCAGAGACTTTGGCAATGCAACAAGTATACAAGCAAGAAATTGGCACTCCCAGCAGCTTATTCAGTGTCCTGAATATTAAGGTTTGTTTTACTAAGAAGGGAATGCTGAACAGGATGACATTAGGAGTCTTCATGGTGCTTTTTGTAATGCCATTGGATTTTTTATTCCCACAAGTGCAAAGAAACATACTGGCTTAACACTAGAGGCACAGAAAAGCTTTTCCTGTTAACCAGAGATACAACTGAGCTGGTGGGGAATCCACCTGTTGGTGGGGGGAACAGAAGGAAGAAAGTGGGAAAAAAATCCAATAATCTATTAATTAAAGGGAAACGTCGTTCTTTTGCAAGTGAAGGAGTATTCAAAGTGAAACAAAAAGGAAGACACTCCCTTATTTTATCTAAAGGCAGTCAGTTCTGACAGTGCAGCAGAATCAGTCAGTTCAGCATGAATCCATGTCCTGATAATGGACTTGAAAGTTAAACATCTGTTTTACTGGCCACTGACCAACAGCCATGAGAAATCACTGTCCCATCTCCAGCAAAGGGACGCTAACTTTTGGAAGAAGTGGCTTTCTCTGCCTTCCCATAGGAAATGTCTGTGAGCCAGCAATGCTCCTGAAGATACAGTGACATTTTCCAGTTACAGCAGAGGAAATATTCCTTATGCTGTTTCAGATATATTAATAAATATTTCAGATGAATTGCTTATACTGCATGGTAAGCATTCCAGAAAAAATGATAATTTTGTGTTGTGTTTAGAAAGAACTCAACTATTCAATACCTAGCTCAGTTATAGGCAACTAGAAACAACTAGATGTATTTTCAGTGATGCTTCATGCCAACGTGACAGCAGTGAGAAAGAATGACATCTTTTTAGTCTGTTATAAGGGTAGCTTACTACACAGACATTTCTCTGTCTTCAAAGGGAAAAACCTGGCTCTGCTTTTTCATCCCTGTTCCACATTCTGCTTTCAGCATACATCACTCTTCTCCTATGTTGGTCATTCTTATCCAGCTCTTGTTTCCAAGTAGAAATTACCTGCTCAAGATGATTCTTAGCAGCAGAGTCAGAGAAGTCCAAACACCAGCTTATATTCCTCACACAGAACACCTTTGGTCCACTCACTCAATAGATTCAGCAAATTTTACTGCAGAGGAGAGGGTAAAGACTTTGTGTGTCAGTGCTACAAGATACGCATTTCATGCAAGGGGCTACCAGCTTTTGTTCCTGCTGTGGCCCTAGGAGACACTATTTGGGCTGAGACCTTACAGGAGCAGCAAACACTCTGATTTTATCCACTCACCGAGACAGCTAAGAGTTGATTCACAAGACTAAGCAGAAGGGAAACATTTGTCCCATTTTTAACCAGTTTCAGTTTGAAAGGCCAACGTCAACTTGCATCAATAGGGTATGCATTCTGCGCAACACAGGCAGGAAACTTCAGTCAATGAAAATCCCAAGTAAATCTTGGAGCACGATAGCAACCCCAAGCAGACAAGAGGCATTGGAAGCAAAGAAGTTGCACAGCAAAGTCCTTCATCTCAAGTAAGGAAGATGGGTAGAGTCTAGAGGACTGTCAGAGGAAAGACACCAGACTGGAGTCCTGTAAAGCCCATATATAGACAGGCAGAGGCCAGAAGCCCTTCATGTAGTCCATAAGCAGTATGTATAGGAGCAACAGGCAGCAACACTGGGACTCAGCATGACGTGGGTCTCAACTTCAGTCACATGCTGGACAGCTTCAAGTTGCTCTGACTTTTCTGTTGTTTATGATTATTTAGTGAGTACCAACAATATTTGAAACTATACAAAGAATAAACAGAGAACCCCTTTCCAAAAAGGGAAACAATCAAGCTTTGTATAAGAATCCTGAAATCCACCCAAATAAAAGGCTTCATTCTCTGAGACTGTTAATTCAGCACGTATCACAAGCAATAAATTAACTTTAATATTTCGAGAAATCAGTGTTTGTTCTTTGACAGCTTGCTCTGGTCCAGAAGTTATAAACTAGAGAATGAAACAAACACAATTTTAACCTCCCTCTCCACCCCAAATTCCCGTTTCTGTTTTGCCAAAGTACGTTAAATAGAGTCAATAACTTCAATATCCAAACATGGATGTCCATGGATTTTATGGCCATATAAAGATACTATCTTTAACAACTAGGCTGGATGCTCTGCTGATAAAAATCAGCGTCATACCACAAAAGCCAATTGAATTGCATGGATTGAAGTCATGGTACAGTATGGGCCTATGCATATATTTGTTTTCTGAATGGAAAAAAAGGATTGCAAGGTTTAATGATTCAACACATTTATCCCCTGCTGATAGAAAGAAAAACTATCATTCCAACTGTACGTGGTACATAATAAATTATTGTTATTGATCTTTCATGTTAAATCCCCAGTAATCTGAGTTCTGTTCTGTAGTAAAAACTATACTGCAGCTCTGCTACTGATAAAAATCATAAATACAGCATTACAATAACTAATACCGCCCTGCTATGACACAGTGCAAATTAAGAACATTATTAACAAAACCTGAAGTGGATGTATGTGTCAAGTCTCACTAGATGAAATTGTGTGTTTTTCAGTGTTTTACTGCTATACTCCCATGACTATCACAAAAATACCATTTTCAGCTCTGTGTCACCATGCTGTATATTTTAATATTATACAAGTAGAAAACCTGCTACTCTACCCTGTGCTTTGTACACAGGAAATTTCTTTAACAACTAGAGCAATCACCATATTCGTCATTTATTAATATTCCTCTCTAAATGGAGGCACTTTTAGGTGAGTTTTGTGTTCATTGTTTTCCTCATTTCTGCCAGAAGAACATCTTCAAATCCATTTTCATATCTAAGAAGAGGACAATGGATTCACTTCCACACACATGAAGTATCTATAGCTCTTTTCCAAGGGATCATTTTGATCAATATCAAAAAGGCTCCCAACTTACACTGTGGAGATACTGTCCCACAACCATGTGCCCTGCATATAGGCACAATGCAGGACATGTACACCAGTGTCACCCCCACATGTTTATTTAAGCAGCTGTGGAGCTGTATGTCACTCAGCTGAATCAAGTAAAAAAAATGTATTAATAAAACACTTCCAAGTTACTGATATCTTAATGCAAGGAGAGATGCCCTTTGAAGAAGCATTAACAGAAAGCTCGGCCTTCATCCATTTGGGACCCTCCTTTATGTACACAGCAGACAAGAAGCCATGTGGCTAAACAGGACTTTTTAAAGAGGACATCACAGCTGCTGCCTTACTGTGAGATTTTTACTCTTAGATCGGGAGAATGGACACCAGCCATCAGAGACATGGACTCATTCACCAGCACAGCTAAATAAGTCAATGTCAATTAATCCCAAAGATTAAGGCTGGAAAAGAAGCCTGGTGAAGCTGATTTGAGCCCTTCCTTAGGCCTGGGAAAAAGGAATAAAAGCTGTGATGAGACTTTATGAGTTCTGTTTTATTCCCTCTTACCAGAGATGCATTCTTAATCCATTTTGCTAGCATAAGCTGGTATCTGTTTATACCTATTGCCTGAAGGAAACTCAGACCAACACACTGAGCAACCAATTCCTCTTTTGTAACTAGTTATACATGCCCTTAAGTAGTCAGGAAAAAAACAGTCTTGCAGAAAAGGCCACTCAAAGGCATCTTGTGAATAGCTAGAGCTGTGAGCTTAATAAAAAGTCTCTTCTACCACAGAGCACAGCTTATAACACCATGTTCATATTTCTCCACATACACTCTAGGTGGATTTCTGGTCCCACTGAAGCCCTTCGCTTCAGTAGGATGCATTTCACCTTTTGTGTTTCATTGCAAACTGTTAGGAAAAAGAATAAATTACACTCTGTTAAATCCAGGCACAGTAATAATCAACAAATCCTTTTTAAAAAGAAACAAATACTACCAGGAGATCTCTTTATATCTAGCTCAAGTCTTGCAGAGGTTTTTGTTGCATTTTTAAAAGGTGTTCTAGAAGTTATTTTCTGATCTACTTCTTGTATTCCTGGATGATTTCACTGCATTTATATCAAACCAACTGCAACAAGAAAAAAAGCAAACAGGGAAAAGTCATTAAGGGACAAAAAAACCCAAAAAAACAAATTTAAAAGCCTCTCACAACCATCCACTTAAAAGACCACACTGTTTAGCTAGCTTGTCCAAATTTACAATGTAGCAACAGCAATAACCTCCATCAGTACTGCTTCTAGTCCCTGCCAAACTGAAAGTGAAGTTTCTATTGACTTCTGTATGCAGAACAGTTTCTGGAAAAGAGGGATTGTGTTCTAGTGTCAGAACTGTTAGACAAATGGCCATAAACACTGAGATGGAGATATCCTTTCTCTTCAGGTTAAGTTGTTTTGCCACAAACGGAACATTTGAAGTCTGTAACTCTATGGTGCTGAGACAACCCATCCATCTTTCAAAGCAGATTAGAGTGCATTGCAAATGACACATCACATAACTTAAGCCAAACATTCAAAATTCCACTTGATGTTGGCACCACACATCCTGCCTTCAGTCATATGTCTGAACACATTCCTACCAAGCTTAAGCAGAGTATAGTTAATAGAATCAGACTATGGAAAACTATCACAACAATTCCATTGGAGGAGGTCCAGAGGGCCATGAAGATGATCAGAGGGTTGGAACACCTCTCCTACGAGGAAAGACTGAGGAAGCTGGGCTTGTTTAGCTTGAAGAAAAGAAGGCTCTAGAGAGACCTCGTTGTGGCTTACAAGGGAGCTCATAAGCAGAAGGGGGATGACTCTGATAGTAATAGGATAAGGGGGAAAGACTTTAAATTAAAAGGGGACAACTTCAGGTTAGATGTTATGAAGATATTCTTTACTCAGCTAGTGATGAGGCCTGGGCACAGGCTGTCCAGAAAAGCTGTGGGTGGCCCACCCCTGGGGATGCCCAAGGCCAGGTTGGATAGAGCCCTGGGCATTCTGAGATGGTGGGGGGCAGCCAGCCCGTAGCAGGGAGTTGGGACTGGATGGACTTTAAGGTCCCTTCCAACCCAAGTTTTCTATCATTCTATGAATCCAACACAAAGTATCTATTTTAGAATCTAGTCAGCAATTTGTGATAAGACCCTGAGGTTTCTTGCCTCCATCTCTGCACTATCCATAAGCCTTCTGTCTTGTAGTTCCTTCACAATACCTTCATTTTGATATTTTCATTCTATCACTTCATAGCATCAAAAATTCTTCCAGTCTATCATTTCTTTACCACAAATTATCTTGGTGTTTATGTACCATTCACCAACTCATATACATATATATAAATATAACCCATTCTTCCCAGGTTGCCTATTCACTACCTCTTATCAGGACTCTGAGTGGAAAAGTATTGTACACCAAGTAGCTTGGGCACAGTCTATGCAAGGAATAGCATCTTCAGAATTTCCAGGCATCTAAACCATTAAAAAATGGTCAAAGTCCTCAAAATTGAACTAAAAGTTTCAGGTGAGAAAAGAAACTCCAAGAAACTCAGGTAAAATTGAAGCCCTTAGCAGACCATAATGCATCAGTTTTAAATCAGAGTGACTGAAAAAGTTTGTCTGATCTCCTCCCTACTTCATGCCCCTTTCAAATCCATCCAAATGGTGCTCTGTTACCCGGTGCATACCCACCATTATGCCCTGATTTAGGAGATGCAAGTCTCAGAAAGACATTAGGGGACTAGTTACACAGTGTTGCCATCAGCATGTGGGAAAATACGGTTTGTATTAACATCCAAGAACACCAAAGCAAAGAATTCCTATCTCACTTTTGTGAAAAAAAAATACAGGGATCGTAGAAGAAAATTACATCAAGTTAGACATGCTGCTGAAGCAAACAGAGTTTTTACTATTTTACTCAAAAGACATTTGCATGATTAGTGTACTTTGAAACTGTGTAACCAGACTGCCCAGCTATTTGCTTAGTTGCACAAGAGATCTCATGCTGCTAAATCCTCTTCAGAATTATCTTGCCCCCACCCCACTCCTCAGAAGAGATTTCCAAAATAAAATAAATCATTGATCCAGTGTCAGGAAAGCAGCTTTCTCAGAATTATCCAGTCCCCGTGTGTTCTCTGTAGGACGGTTTCCTACAGATAATAGGGGTAACCCTGAGGCATTTTATGGATCCATACACTTTGAATTTCACACAGTGCTTCACACTGCTATCGTTGTTACCAAAGATATGAGACCCCATGCCCACTGGAATTCTCAACAGATGGACAGTAATAAAATTATTTTCCATCCCAGAAAGTGCTGTGGAAAATCTGAGACGTGTAGTGGATGCTTGAATTGACCAATTTAAAATATATACTTTGCACAAGAAAACTGTTCTATAAGAACATAATTGAATTTGCAAAGTGAAATACTCAGAATTTGAGAAGTGTCAGAACTGGAATTTCTTGGCACACCATCTGCAAACGTCCTGCATATCCCTTCAGTGGGGTATAACCCCTGGAGTGTTGAGCTCAGTTTGGTCCGGAGTAGCTGGTCTTCTTGAAATTGCTTCTGGGTTTAACAGTTAAATATCCCAGAGCTGTTCTTCCAGAGCAGCTATGGAAAACCCTACAATTTAGCCAAATATGCACAGATTAGAAATAGTAAAACAAGTATCCCTGCATAAAGAGCCAGACATTCTTTCCCTCACCAGATTTTGTGTCCTTGAGATATTTTACCTTTTCAACATTCGCCACACTGTTTTGCCCAAAGTATTGTTCACCATATCTGTTTTCAGGACTCATTTCAGCTGAGATTTTCCTAAAGAGTTCAGCTTGATGGAGATACTCAAAACAAAAAATTCCCTCCAAATTTGATTCAAAATGATTGAAGGATACACAACTCAAAACAGGGGTTGCAAGATGCGATGTTACACAACCTTAAGAAGGCACATCAGCAGCTCTGCCTGTAATATTTTCGCCATTTGCTTTTTTCCAGGCTATTAATTGCATCTTGAGAAGTAAAATAAGTAGCACAAAGAGGAGAGGGTTTCCAAGCAACTGCTTCATTTTCATTTTGAGCCCATGTGCTAGCATTAACTTCAGGGGCTAATCTCAGCCCCAGCCCACAGGAGATTGAGGAAAGTAGGTTATAAACAGTAATTTTTTGGCATGTAACCTCACATTAACACATAACGGAGGGATCAAAGAGAACAATATTTTAAATCATTGCACCCACATTCAGTGTCTGTACGCAACACAGCGCAGTAAACAAAATGTATTTGCGTGTCCAAGGTCATCATTCCCACTGAGTTCTGGGTCCTCCAGGTCTCAGATGAATAGGCAAGAAAATAACAAATAAATAAATAATCCAGCATAAATATTGTCCTCTTTGTAGCTCCTTGTGAAAATCTCCCTTCCAAGCCTATTTTCCACTGCACTCTGTGTACCACCATACACTCTCAGAGCTTTCCTCTCTCAGACACAGCTTTTTTTCTTGAACTTCTTGCTGAACGATGCCTTGGGATTACCACGAGCCCAAGTCCAGACTGTCGTATTTCAAACTGGGGCACCAAAACAAGTGATGTGATTTCCAGGAGCTGCCGAGCAAGGCAAGAGGACTTGCAGGCGCCCTGCACGCACTGGAAATCAGGCCACTTTCCTCTGTGCTCCTACTTTCAGCTTTTTCAGTTTTTCCTCCACCCAGTGGCCACTGACAGAAATAAATTGCTTCATGAAAACACACGGTGCTACCACCCTAGTTACTGAAATATGCTCTTACCATGGCAGCTAGCTGCTGATCGTTGGATTGCTGCTTACCAAATAGGACATGAAGGGGATAGAAACAGCAGCGTGTGTGCGGATGGGAACTTATGCATGTCTAGCCAAAATCATTATATCCAAAGGAATATACAGGCATAGAAACATAGCCACATTCAAATACAGTCACCAGAAGTTACCACTGCCATTGTCAGCAGTGGAAATCGAAGGTTGAAACAAGCTGAAAACTGCTTCCACAGCAAAAGCACAGCAACCTACATTCTGTCCTATAAATCAACACACTGATGAAGCCCCCTGACCAGTATCATGCTGATACAGGAGGAACACAGGTTTCCTGGCATTTGTCTGCCTCACCTGTGAAGACGTGGTGAGCCACAGGTCTGGGCTTCAGCATGGGTCTATGGACACACAACAGACAGAGTGCTCTTCAGTCTGCTATGGTCTGCCACAAAACATTCTGGTAGTTATAATTTAATTTTGGATTTTAATATTGAGCCAGAGATAGGAATAAGGCTTTGTTTCTGTCGATGATGAAAGCACAGTACCTTAGCCAGCTGGCAGAGTTATAAAGTTGCGTTTATGTCTCCTTACTAATAGCTATTGAATTAACTCTGTAATTGATTCTTTAAGAAAATTTGCAAGATATATTCCACATAACATGCTGCAAAGCTCTGCCAGCCTCTAGCAAGGCTAGACCAAAACATCAACATATATGCATATGTACCTGCAATGCTCATCAATTCACACTTCTACACTTATACACTAGAGAAACAGAAGACCAAAGAAGGATCACGTCAAAATCCAGTCTCCCTCTGGCTTCCAAGTATCCTTCAAGTACTGGAAAGGCCACAGTGAGGCCTCCCCAAAGCCTTCTCTCCTTCGTGCTGAGCAAGACTAATTCCCTCAGCCTTTCTTTATCGGAGAGGTGCTCCAGCCCTCTGATCATCTTCAGATAATGTCTTTCATCAGTTCATAATGTGATTCATCTGATCCATAATCAGGCAGACTTCTACATGCCTGCAGTTACATAAATTCCTCCCCTTAACAATCTCAGTGCTCAGAATACATATCCACAATTACAAAAATATTATTCACAGCATGTTTGACCCACAAAAATGTGGGCACTGATGCTGTCTATTTTCTCTTCCATTCTACAAAGTTCTGGTGTCTCTTGACCAAATGCTTCATTTGGCTGTGCTGAATGGCACACTGTCACTGAACAGTGTTACTCCTTGCTTACAAAATATATAGAAAATAGGTATACAAAATATATAGGATGAATTAATTTAGGGGGAAATATATCTTATCTGGTCACCTTTCCAGCCTCAGACTGCCAGCTCTCACATTATGACACCTTCCCATACATGCCATTTCCTTTCTCCTCACGATCAGCCCTTCTTCCACTTAGTGGCAAACACCTTCCCGTATCAAGAAGCTCACTTTAGCAGGACACAGAGCACACCAGGTACCATTGCATGTTTCCAAGACTCACAGTTCTTTTCACTTTTGCTGGGACCTTGGAAGACTTCATTTGCTCAAGGACAGGTCACCGAAACCCCTCTGCCAGAGAACAAAAAGCAAATAGGGGCTGGAAATACCATCCCAGAGATTAAACCTTTTTCTGTTTGAAGGAACGATTGAGAAGAGTTGCCTGATTATTTGCCCAGCTCTGCCTCTAAAGATTTAAACTTGTTTGCTATTTCCCCCTCACCTTGAGCCTGTGGTTTATGGCAAGCGGGGATGGCGTGGGTAGGGCAGCGGGAGTCCGGAGACTCCATGGTCCTCAGAAGATAACATCATAAAAGGGATCAGGGACACAGCTCTTAGCCATGACCCTTCTTAGCAAACAAATCAGCAATTACTGGGCAAAAACATTGCTCACAATATTGTCCCTTAGAAAACACCTCTCCAAAAGCCATTATTATGGGCAGCAGCAGGAGGCTGCATGCATCCTCCAAATCGAAGAGCATGGGTTTGCACAGCTCTTTCTGACCTGGTGCTCCCATACCAGCCCATGGAGCCACAGTCCTGCCACAAAGCTTCATGAATTATGTTGATTGAGCAATTTTCAGTATTTCTCTGGCTGCCAGCAGCAGTGGTGCTCTGCCTGCCAGCTCTTGGTGAGACAAAGCCGATTTAGTGTCCCCCATCTGGTAGCTGAACTCCACATGCAATCTGCACGCAGCCAGGGCAGGCACTCAGACAGGGATCCTCACAGTGCTCTGACAGTGTTTCCAACAGGAGAGCCAACACAACGTGCTGCAGTAAATCTTCCTGCTGGGAAGTGACTTTTACACCTGTGAGGAACAGGAGCGGGGAAAAAAGTACAGAATACAGCTAACCAGGATAGCAAAAAGCAGCTCTAATAGCTATGCAGATTAGAAAAAACCCTCAGAGTTGGCAACACTTCTAGGGCTTGTTTATACTTAATAGCAAATGCTAGTTGCTACTAATATCTTGTTTAAAAGACAAGGCTATTTAATAGGCAGCTAATGATATTTTACTATCCTAAGGTAAAGGAATTACTGCCAGAAATTTGCAATTAAATAAGCCATCATACCATGAAAAAAAATTACAGCTTTTGCCCCTAGGTTGTTGCTTTGAGTCCAGCTCAGGTCGGTAATGACCAAAACCTGTCTTCCTGCAGGGATGCTCGGTGACCTGCACTAGCTGTGCTTTCAGGTACAGCCTTGCCCATCCTGACAGCCACATTACAACACTGTCAGTCTGGTGCCACCTTCGCCCCACATGATTTATTCTGAAATAACCTGAAACTGCAAAAAATTTCATCAGAGAGAAAGAAAGACTAGATATTATCCGGACATAGAGAGGAATCAATCTAATTTTGGACTATGACAAAACTATTACAAACCTCTGAACCTGAATTATCTCTGTTTCTCTCCCTGCTCCCACATTTCATTCCATTATTTTGCATTGTAAGTATGTTCTGGCTTCAATCTGTGCAAGAAATTGTGAATCCATGTAACTCTGGGCCAAACAAAAATCCAGCAGCAGAGCCCTTTCCTAACCTTCCAAAAGCCGTCTGAGCAGCCACAGGTGTGCTCTGCCCCCGCCTTTCAACCTTGGCTGCTGCAGCACAGCTCTCCCTGTTTATATCAGGCAGTGCCGGGCAGCACGAGGTACACGTTGCTTACATGAGGGAGATCTCTTCCAGCTGCTTGTTACTGCCTCACTAAGGCCTTGTCAGACAGCATTGTAAACTGCAGCTTTTTTTTTCAAATACAGTGTTACAATTAGAAGAAAAGAAGTGCAGCTCCTCTTGCTTCATCCCTCTTTCAGCCGTGCCAATTTATGCATTCCAATCATTTCATAATTTTCTTAAATTTAGCACTGGCATATTCTGCCTGGATATACCTACACTGCTTCAGTCCGATAGTGTAATTACACAAGAACACGCTGAGCTCCCTAATTAGGATGGGGATGAGCACAGACATGGGCAGGTAGCATTGCAGGTCGGCGCTGAAGGCTCGTGCCCGTTCAATAGCCACCCTTTCCACTGCTGTACACCAAAATCCTCTTTCATCTTCAGGGTCTCCTCCAGGGTTGATGACAGCCTGAGGTCTAAACACAGCCATAGAAGCACATCAGCAGCAGCTTGGGCGCCTGACTGGCTGGATTACCACTGTCCAGAAGCTCAGTGCATCTCCCAAAAGTGTGTGCTGTCGTCTGTTTAACTCTTCCCCACCCTGTGTTCTTAAACAAGCTGTGATTTTTGTGACAGCTACATGCACGTGCACACACTGCACAATTCAGTGTTTAACTATTTTATTCTGGCTGAGGGAAGCTCTTCCTTTACTCACAAAGAGACAGATTTAAGATGCCAAAGTCTGCAGTGCGCTCTGCCAGTGCACAGTGACCACACCATCTTTAGCACAGCCAGAGCACCAGGCACTAAAATCCCCCTGTGCAATTTTATTCTGAGTGAGGTACCAAGCCATGCGATGGAGCAAGCCCTGCAGACAGGCAGGAAGAGGGGGAGGGCAGCACTGGATCCTTTTTGACCCTAATTAGCTGCGGGGCAATAGCTGACCTGCCTCCACTGATGCTCTTCATTACTGTCTTCAGGCTTTGAATAGATGCTGTCTGCCTGCCACACCTATATAGTTTTAGGCCAGCAATAAAATGAGGTATGAAAAACATATTGATATAAATCTATGTGGGATTCATAATAACGGAGAAGAATTTAAACTAAAATGGCAAGTGTTCTAGTCTTCTACAGTCAGCACTTGTTCATTTGTTTCTTAATGTGAAACAATCAAACATTTAAAATATGCAGGGTCGCACACACAATTTGTATGTATAAACATACATTATTTAGACCAGCTGAGTCCTCAAGAGCTGCAAATATTCCATGAATTATTCTGTAATTTATACTTCCCCATCTGAGAGTATACTTTCAACAGAACGTTTTTCTTTTTCAATTAAAATTCATTATGCTAGTGTCCCATCCAAGCAGACAAAATAACAGAGGGAACGCAAGGCGTGACCCACAGGCTTTGCATGTCAGTCTGCTCCCAGACATCATTTTCCCTAGAAGCCCCCCAAGGCATGAGCAGAAAGCAGGCTCTGAGCCAGACGAGCAATTTCCTGTGCACATCTCCCCGCCAACACCTTTTTAGGAGGCACCTCCAATACAACAGTGGAATGAGACCAGCAAAAGCCTCCTGCACACCCACAGAACTGATCCAAACACCAGCAGCGAGTGAGCCCAGCTGCTCCCCACACACTCGGCCCTATTGCCTCACTGTTGTGAGATTTTAGGTTCTGCTGGTGTAACAAATGTATTAAATCTCCTCTGCTCGGTATGTTTGCATGCTGACCCAATCACTCAGACCTGACTTCCAATGTAAAATTCCTGCTGCACATAAATATCTGACTTTTCTTGGCTAGATCAGCCAGAGAGCAATGGTTTCCTTTCTTGCTTGCTCAGCTCCCACAACCCTGCACAGCACTGTGGCTGTGGGGCTGCAGCCTTCTGTATTGTACGCTGTGGATGTGGAGCTTCTGCTCCTAACTTAGAGCTCCTCCACTCATAATCATTTTAAAAACGATTTTTTCCTCTTATCAGTGGTGTGTAAAACAGCATAAGATACCCAAAAAAATCACAGAGGCGAAAAAATAAATAAAAACTGCTAATATTAAATATTAATACTTCTTCCATCCTAAAAAAAGACCCAGGGAAAACTACTCAAATTGCGACTACACAAGGAGATAATAGCTGAGCTACAGAGAACAAAGAAACTCCCAGCCAGGCTGGTTCAGATCCAATACTCCGCTTGTTCCAGGAGCACCTGTTGCATCCAAGCACTTTGGACACAAGCTCTTCCGAAAACTGAACACCTCAAACTCTGAGCTCTGTTTCACTTTTCTGTCCTCAAAACCCCAGGGGAATCGTCCAGGAGGGTGTTATGGTTTTATGATTTCTGTTGCATTATTGATATTCCACATCATAACATCATGTGGCTTACTGGGAGTTAGAGTTAATGCTGTAGCCGCGTGCTGGGTATACCTGACCGGGAATCGCACCCGGGCTGCGGGGGTGAGAGCGCCGGCTCCCAGCCACCAGACCAAGAGCATTAGTGCTCCGGACTCTGAATCCAGCGATCAAGTTCAAACCTCAGTGGAACCTCTTTAATTCCCAATATTCCACATCATAACATCATGTGGTGTATCAGTAACACAACAAAAAAAAAAAAAACAACATAAAACCATAACAGAGGGAAAAAGGGGAAGGAGGACAGAAGCAAAAGCAGAATTCACATTCCTGTTATTTTTAAATGATTACAATAAAGTCCACAAGCAGAAAGCTGAGAATATTCAAAGCTTCCCAGACCTTTGTATGAAGTTTTCAAAACCCAAAGGGGAAAACAAAAAGGAGTAGTAGAAGTCAATTTTAAAGTTTCCTTTGCAAGTCACCTTTGAGAAGAAGTCAGATTTCCTCCACAATAATCTGGTCTGAAAACACATTATAAGGATATTGATGGTTTCTTCACTAAAGCAGCAGTGCCAGAAATTGAATTAGAGCACTCTAGTCTTCTCCAGCACACTGATGAAGAATCAGTTCTGAAGGATTATTTTTATTTTAAATTATGAACAGACTTTTTAGTCTGTTCTACCAGACAGTCTTACACCAAATACAAGCACATTAACAGTTTTACCTGTTAGACTAAAATAACAATATTGATATGAGCCATAGAGGCCCTTTTTAATAGCTCACATCCAACTGCACTGCAGCACCCTGCACAGTGCTGGTGCTTGGCATTTGCAGCTACTTACAAGTACTTTGTATAGCAGTTCCATGTTGGCAAACTGACTTTTATTAGGAGATGCCTGAAAACAACATGAAGGGCCCACCCACAAACCAGAAACTTGCTCTTAAATCCTCCATCAATGGCTTAGTTAGCACTGAAATCCTACTTAGGGTCATTTAAAAAAATCAGTCAAGATTCATGCAGAACAATGCAGCTAAACTGCATCCACGAATGGATTCTGTTGGCTTTCATGAATTTGTTTGTGTTTGTCACAAACCAACAAGGTCACTTTTCCCCAGTTTCATATTACTAATGAGCTAATAAAGTGGCTTGGGTTGGAAAAGACCTCAGTGATCGCCTCTACTGCAGGCTGGTTGCCAGCCACTAAATCAGATGCTAGAACAAGTCCCCATCCAACGTGGCCTTGGTCACTCCCAGGAAGAGGGCAACTCCAAAATATTCAGACTCCATAGAGCTGAAATCATATCCCTTGTTTTTTGTTTTGCTTTTAAGTATGAACAAAATAAAAATTCCTACACTGAGTATCAATGTATCTAACAGCCCACAAAGAACTATGGCTGCAAAATACTAGGTGTCCCAGTGTGTCTGCCTGTTTATGAGCTGATCTTTCAGCCTTGGATCAGATCATTGCTCAGTCGCAATTTGCGCATATATGAAAATAATTCTTACGTCAAACATCACTACTGTATTTGAAACTTGACCAAAACAATGTTTGTCTTTTGCTTTGGCAACAAAATTCAGTGTATAACTACTTGCATCATCAAGTTACTGGGTAAAAATATTGAACTAGGTACCTAGGCCAGCCTGGATGGGGCCCTGGGCAACCTGATCTTGTGCCTGACCTAGCAGTCAAAAACCATGCCCGAAGCAGGGGGCTGGAACCAGGTAATCTTTGAGTTCCCTTCCAAGCCAAGCCATTCTATGATATAATTATATGATAAGTAGTACCTTGCATTACCTAAAAATGCCTCCTTTCACAGCTCACAGGAAGTACTCAAGTATCCAGACTGTGAAGAGGTCTATTTGCAAACGTAACGTTCTCCAGTCCTTCCATGAATATATTTTTACATTTATCCATTTTCCTTTGCTGCTGTGGACCTTCCTGAACAAAGTAGCCTGATTGGCAATTTAGAATCCTAATGAGGATCCAAATTGCAGATGAAAAACCCATTACTTATATGCATCCCTAGAACGTATTCCTGCGCATTTTCTAACTCCAGCCCCCATGAGATGAGATGCAGAGCCATCTTCCAAAAAAAAAAAAAAAATGCAGGCAAGCATCCTGCAAAGTAAATAAAATAATAAAAAATAAAATAAAATAAAAAGACTGCAACTCGCAGCCTGAGCATGTCTTTCTCATTTGTGTTCTGCTGCTCACCAGGACTGCCAGCAATGCCCAGCTGATCTCATGTGATCTGTATCAAACACTGTCTTTACCTGACACTGTTTTGTCCAAGGGGAGCTCTTCAAATTAATTCCACAGGCTTCACAGAGCTTTGACAACTTTCTTTTGATCCTCTCTGCTGCCTCCTAACACTTCTAGGGATGTCTAAACCCAGCCTGAACTGAATGGCAACTCTTCTTATAACGCTGTCCCTATTGCTATGGCTACTGAATTCCCCTCAGACAATGATTACAGGCAAAATCGGGGCACTACACAGCCAAAATTAGCACTATTACAAATATTCCCTTCCCTTAACCATCCATCCCCATTCAGCTGGGAAGAGCTGGCAGCACCAAGTCTGCTGTGGGTAGCTCCAGCAGAGCCCTGCCCCATGCCAGGCTGGCTTTGCTTATTCACTGGCATGAAAAATGAGCCTTGCTGCAATAAATCCTGTCTGCACAATTTCTATCTCCACACTCAAAAACCTTTTAAAATTTCAGGAAAAGATTTCATATACAAAAAATTGAGGGTATAGGCATATTTCAAATATTCTAAATTAAAATAGCTGTATCAGCTAGATAACCCTAGTACCATCACAAAATATTTGCCAGTAAATTAGGCTCATCTCTTGCAGAAACGGCATGAAATAAATTTTCCTGTTCTCACTGGGTTCAGGATTGGGTTTTGTCTCATTTCAGACCTTCTTGAGGATTCATTAGGTTGCGGGCAGGGAAAGCACAGCTCTTGAAAGCTTAGAGTTCTCCTGCTAAGGCTAATAGCCAACATTTCCAAACTTGGGCTAGCCAGGTCACAGCAGGTGATTACAGTAAACCCATGGCATGCAGGAGAAGGAGCTGAAGAAGTTCAGTTTAGCTGAATTTCACACCATGTCAGAGTCCTATTTGCAGCTTAGAAAATGAATTTAATAAAAGCTTTTCTGCTGTAACATGGACTGTCAGCTAGCAGATTCTCTGACACCTGCTGCTCTTTGAATCTGATACCATATTGCAGCATAATGTGGTCTAAAATTAGACTTCACACAACACGCCAGGTTTCAATCTTTCAGAAAATAATTCTGCTCAGCACCTTTCATTCCCTGTGTTTTAAGACATGTCCCTTCTCCCCGACTCTCCTGGAATAGCATTTGGAATATTTAAACAGCATTTTGAATTGGATTAAGAAAAAAATAAATAAAAACTTGGAAGAGTCTCATTTCCACTTGATTGCAAATTGCACCATGAATTGTACACGTGCCAATTTATATAGTTGCTTCCTACCTGCACCCCCACAGAACAGAGATAGCATAAAGCTGGAAAGCTTTCAGTTTTGGGTGCAGAGAATTATTGTCTGAGAAGGAAAAATATCCAAACCTTAAATGCAGTTTGGTGTTTCACTATCTATTCTAAGACTGCGAACCAACCACAGGAAGAAGCCAATGACAGCTCCTGAACATAACGTAATATTTCTGTATAAATTACACTAATTAACAAAGAAAAGAATTAACCTGCTCGATTTCTTTCTCTAATCAAGACATATTTGTGTATTATGCATTTGAATGCAATTAAGTGATGTTTTATCCCTTTTATAGACAATTGACTGCAACTAATGCTATCTCTTATTCTAAAGAGTAGTTAGATTTTCTTTAATAACATTCCTAGCCTTGAAAAGCCAAGTTGGCTCCAAAACCCATCTCTTGACTGAAATCATCTAAGAAGCTTCTTTCACGACACAAATACCTGCCTTGCCTTTCCCAGCCCTTAGGCAAACAGAACACGGAACTAATGTGTGTAGCATGGATAGCATTTTGTTCCAAAGAAAGCTATCACTGGACATTGTATACTCCAATAGTAACTTCACAAAAATATAAAGGAGGTGTAAAATATATATATACATATTACACATAGATCCATTAAAATGGATGGAATTCACTGTAGCAGAATAGTTACAGTTCTTTCATTGGCAAGGGAGATGTCTGAGATATCCAATGGAATCAGTAGCCATACTATCATCTTGGAAATTACAATCTTCTTTTGTATTGAAATCAAATGCTTTCTAAACTTAGAATGCAACATCCTACTTCAGCTTGCAAATGAGCTAGAGGGAAAAGAGTAAACAGATCACAAACACTAAACTGTAAAAAATATAAATAGCATGCAAATTGAAGCAAATAAGATGTCTGGGGGGAAGATGGAGGAAAAAAATGCAACTTCCCTCATTTTAACTGAACGTCCAGAATATTGTTCCATGTGAAACATCACCAGTAAAATAGAATCTGATTGATTGCCATAGTCAATTCATGAAACCTTCCTTCACCAAACATGTGAAAGCAAGTGGATAACCTTTCTTTACAGCAACTGGGAGGAATTTCACAAGGGTAGGGATGAAGACCACTGCAGATTCATACCTTACAAATCACAGTTGAAGCAGCTCTAAAATCACATCTCAGCTTTCCCCATGCCTCGAAAGTACTACTGAGTGCGATTGGCTGATAAAACCAAACAAAAGGTGTGAAATCAAGGTTCATATACATATGAATTTTGTGTTATGAAATGTATTTATTGTCTGCACACTGATAGCACATTTTAGTTCGAGAATAGTTTTAAAATGAATGCGTTTACACTGAACAAATTATGATCTCAACCGTCTCACTAAAACATGCTTTTCATCATAACGTGGCTGCTTCCATTCAAGAACATGACTGAAATCGTTTTCTGCTTCAATACACTAGAATCCCTATAAGCTATCAACCTTTCCCTGAAAATTCGATGAGTATAATTATCCTCAACATAAACGGAAGACAAAGGAGAACATAAAGCTTCTATACATTTCATTTTGTTTAAGCTAGCTTCACATCTTTTTGAAAATTTAATCTACATATTGAAACAAAGGAGCCTTCTAATGGGCACATTACAATAACAACTACTGCCATCAATCTACATTTACACCCATCCATCTTGCAAAAAACTGGTAATCTGAACAGAAAGAAATTCCTCAAGGATGCCCTAAGTATTCTCAGGCTATTCACCCCATCATATTTACATCTATATACATGCTCACGTTTCATTTGACGGATAATCATTACGTTCATCAAAAGCATTTCATCTCATTTTTCATGTTGGGGTAGTATATTATTATATAAATAATTATTTCATGTTGGGGTGCATATTTATACCTCAATTTCACTTTTTTTTGTTTTTCAAATCTATGAACTTTAAATTACTGTGACCTTTCAGGCTCAGAGGTTTTCTGCTAGCACTGAAAACACTAGTGCTGAAATCTTTCAGAAACATCAGTGATCCAGGACCTGCTCAGTTGGCAACCTGGACTATAGCTATGCCAGAATTTTCTTT
Organism: Cyrtonyx montezumae; assembly: GCF_038088225.1. NCBI lineage: Eukaryota > Metazoa > Chordata > Aves > Galliformes > Odontophoridae > Cyrtonyx > Cyrtonyx montezumae. The sequence continues at coordinate 27,839,445 of NW_027071903.1, read as the reverse complement.
CATTTCTTGAATGAGCTCTTGAGTCTTGTTCTCAAATGCACCTCTCTGTAAACTCAGGGTATGACTAAGTAGGCTTAAAGTGACTTGAGCAGATTCTTTGACAAAAAGTTATGTTTATAAAATACTGAACATCTTCTATAAAGGGAAAGCATGAATTTTAAAAATAATTGTGTTTTTAGACTACATGCATGGAAAAAAAAATTGTGCAGCTCATGAGATAGGCATATGGAAACGTTGCTATTTGAGACACATCCACATCCTGGAGAAGAGAGTCAGGCTCGAGTACTTTGGGTACATAAATTCCTGAGGTCTGGGCAGCAGCTTATTAGCATCGTTTTGTGAGCATCCAAAGTTGAGGAGGGAGTTAGGCATAAATCATTTATCCTTTATTTTAATGTTCTTTCACCAAAACCAGTTATTACGTTCAGTTTGATTATGGTGCTGGTATGCATTTTAATCTGATTTAATCATCCTGAATGCTATAATTAAGAGGAAAAGCATAAAGAGGGTAGATTAGGACAAGCACAATCTTATCATAGATACCCTTTACCAAACTGAGCCTGGGATCCCAGGCCAAATTTCAGGCACACACTGTTAAGTAGTCACAGAACAGTAAGATAGCAACTTTCCTTTGTCTGGTAAATCATGACGAATCACTTGATATGCACATGGCCACAGGGAACTCTTTCCAGCAGAGGAAAAGCAGGTATTTACCCATGTGGGATGAATTACCCAAACCCTGACCCCAGTTTAACCCTATGTGCGCCATTATCCACTTAAATATCTATTCTGTCTGAATTAACAGGAAATGGGCAAACTCCATTTTCATTCACATGTAGAGTTTGGATGAGCACAGTTGTACTGGTTGACCAGTAGACAGGAAGAGCCCCTGTTAATTCAAGACACTAAAGGCACACTCATGGGAGAAACTAGGTAAGGAAACTGGCTTGAAATGCAGACTGAGCTTTACAGCCATGAACACACAGCCAGTATATGTGCTGTTTGAGGCCTACAATACTGCAAGAAAGAGTTTGATTTCTATTTTGAAAGATATATGGTTCTGTACTGACGTATCAGTCCAGAACTAATTAAAATGAAGTCATTTCAGAAATAGGATGAAGTCATAGTTAACTAGCTTGATCTAGTGAGTAGCAACACAGTTCACGGCAAGGAATTGGAACCAGATAGATGATCTTTAAGGTCCATTCCAATCTAAGCTAGTCTTATGATTCTGTGATATGATTACTGACTTGACAGGGGCTCTGCAGCAATGCAGCAATACAGGATAAAGAATTATTTTCTACAAGAAAAGAAAAAAATGTTTAGACTGTCATCACTGCAACCAATGCCAACGAACATCCAATTTCAATAGCATAAGGATGCTTTAAACAGATACTTTATTCTCTGCTTGGAAATACACCAGAAGAATATAATCAAGTCCACAAAATTATAAAATACTAGTGGTATTTGAGGACCACAAAGAAAAACTGCACAGGATTCATTCAAATGCAGAGGAGCTGCAGTGAGATGCACCCACCACCTCAATGGTTTGCAATGACTGCCCCAACATGGATCCCTGCAGGTCACCCAACTCAGGGCGCACACTGGGGAAGGCAGCCCACTGAAGATACACAACCTCTAGGGGAAGCAGAGATTCAGCATTAGAGCAACCTGAACCAGCCATACGCTGCTTTTCTGAGCCAAAATAGAAAAAGAAGTCCTTGCTTGATTGCAACAGTCAAAACACTGAACCAGGACAAGTAAACAAGGACATTAATTTGCCATTGACTTGATTGGACAGCCATTTTAATAGTAGAACCTAAATGATGCTCCACGTAGCTAATCAGGTGTCCTTTGTTGAGCTATAGCGATTGAGGAACTGATGAGAAACATACCTATTTCATTCCAACTGCCAAACTGTAGTGTATGCAACCTAGGATTAGTCTATTCTAATCTAACTTGACTGTGAATAATGGAAGCTCGAACCACTGGGTGGATGGAAGCTATGATCTATGGCTGAGAGTGGACAATAGCTCCATAACATGACAGATATTTTTTTTACTGGATCCACAGCAAGTCTTCCCTAACTTACTGTTGCTAGGTAGCTAATCAAGATGAAGTCTAAAAAAAAGTTAAATAACTCTATAGTTCATAACTACTGGCTAAAATATCTTTTGAGTATCCTGTTTGCCTCATCCATGATTCTTTCCCCTGAGATTCAGTCCATCAAGCTGTAACACAGCCAAGTGTTAGATGTTCTCTGATTTTAACAGAGGAGGAGAAACACACTTTCTTGCTCCCCTTTACCATAACTGATTACCTCGACATCCAGATGGTGAACACAAGACTGCAAGCAAGCATGTCTGAAACGAATTCTCAGTGTGGAAGGGTGGAATAAGCCATATGTTTTCACAAATTAGGGGTGACTCTCTAACGCCTGAGTGATGAAGCAGATCCAGAAGTAAGTTATGCATGATCCTCCTCGATGAGTGAAGAGAAATGTTTTATTCAGTGCCTCATGCTGTGCACTATATTTATCCCAAATGTATCTTTGTACATTTTAAAATGTTTTCTATTAGAGGATGTTGCAACTGCAGCACAGGACTGCGTACACTGTCATTTGAAATTCAAGAGCTTTGGGAGGGCTACATGTAGTCTTGATATCACCCAGCTATGGTTACTTACCCAGGTGGCTCAAAAGCCCAGGACCAGGGCTTTTGAGCCCTGGTCAAAAATCCAGGAAACAACTTCGGAGAAAGTTTTTTCATCTGCAAACAAGGTGCAAACCCTTCAAGCATCAAGCACAACTGACATCTTGTTCTCCTTATATATATATATTTCTAATATAACAAACTGCCAGAGATGATAATGTGTTTTTTGGGGGAATTTTTTTCTTCTTTTTGTAATTCCAAGCTTCTGGAATCTATGGATTATGTTTTAACAGTGATGTTCTAATATCACAATTCTCCTTCCTCTACCTTGTCTCCCTGAAAGCTCAGGAAAAATGTGACAAATTGAATTATTCTTTAAATCTCAGAACCGTGATGGAAAAATTGAAAACTCCTGATGGTGGCAAAGGCTGCTCATTGCTAGACCAGAACACGGGAGCCCTCTGCATGCCCACAGCCCCCAGCACTGCCACCCCGCTCTGCCTTGGGATGCGGCTAGCAGCCAAGTGGAGACACAGCCAGCAGCAGGGCTATGCTTCAAATGGAAAGCGAGTAACAGTAAAAACAAAAGCAAAGATCATTCTGACTGAAAATCCATAGCTATCTTTAAACATAATAACTACAATCACATTTATTGACCAAGCTGCAGAGTTAGAGCCCATAGGCAAGATCATCAGCTAAGATGGATTGCTATAGCACCATTAACTTCACCACTCCACCCTTGATCTCACCCCACTGTGCTCCCAAAATGGCCATGGAATACAATTTTTTTCCTTTTATTGCATAAAGCCCCAACCATTTCAAGAAATACTCTTGCTGTACAGCTTACATTTCACTTATTTTACACCTCACTGTAATTCATTCACCAGCCTTATCTCTATCTGAACATGTGCATCAATGCAGTCCACTAGCATCCTGCTTATGAAATTCTTGGACTAAAGGGACCATCAGAAAAAAATTCGAAGCCGTCTCCTGACCTTTTTAAATCACTTGTTACCTCCTGCACCAGAATGTCTCAAAGCTCAGATGCACTGAGTTCTTGCTTGTCTCATGTAATGAGCAGATGTGGCAAAGTAAGGATTTGTAACACTAGAAAAGTTATGATGACAGGTCTTTCTGTGCCAGATTTTTGTTTTTACAGGCTAACACTGAACTGCAGCACTTTTTTCTTTTTTTCTTTTCTTAAATTCAGCTTCTGACAAGAACACATAAAAAGCATATCAAAGGCAACAATAAATCTGCTAAAATATTTCTCTTGATTCAAACCAGCCTGCACTTTACAGGACTGTGCAGATCATGATCAGCTTGAATTTACTCAAATATCAGCCCCAGCATCTCAAGACTCACAGTGCCCTGAATGTCCCTTCTCACACCTAAAAATAGCCCCGTGTGCTACTTGGTAAGGGGAATCAAGAAGATAATATGAAGAAGTGCTTAAATGGCAGAAGAAGGGGAAAAAAAAAAAAACAAACCCACTGCTGAAGACAATGATAAAAGGAAACAGTCCTCTTTGTCCCCTGGGCAGTAAAGCAATTACGAGTGAGAGAGTTGCTCCATGGTTATTACTGCAGGCTGAAGTGGTAGCATTCTCCATGATTATCACAAATGTCTCCACTGGGAGGAGGAAAGTGGGAGGATTTACCAAGCAGCAAATCCTCGGTTTCCCTGCCTCTGTTCCCAACAATTCCTGCTGAACAAAGCTCCACACAAAAGTGCACCCCTTGACAGCTCTGCCAAATTTACAACTTTCTCCTAGTAAAGGAAGGCCAGGATGGAGCAGCCCTGGGCATTACCCTGCTCAGTTACCCCAGAGCTGCTGAGCACATCCAAGGTAGGAGTTGGGTATTCAGTTTCTGATGTTATCTCACAAACTCTCTGGCTGAAAACTGGGGAATCTTAGCATCTCTCACATCCATTTAAACACTCCCTTTTATCATTTATGCCTCAAGTCAGGCCACTTCAAAAAAAATTAAATGAAAATTCCAAATTATTTCTTCTGAGAGACATCAGAAAGCTTCATCTTGCCATCAACATTTCTAAGTGCTGTTACACAAGTAAAACTGCTCAAAACACTTCTTATGACAAAAATGGAATGAGCGAAATAAAGCATTCTGATAACATCTCACTGAACATTTTAAAAAGTAAACGGGATTTTCCATCTACCTGGAAAAGTTCCCTGTGTCACTGACACCTACCAGATTCCTCTACCAACCAAGCAGAGGTCCATCCCTACATAGAATCAGATAATAACTGTGTCTAGTAATTAGGAGCATGCTTGTGCAACGCTTTGCAGACAGACACAAACTTGTTCTGCCCATGTGCCAAAGCTAAAGATAATAAAAAAAAGTGAAGTCTGTCAGGATGCTGAGCCCAAGGCGGTGCACTTTGCCACTTAGACCACAGAGGAGGTCAGGGCTGGCCCCATGCTAACGCTGCTTCACAGCTGCTGCCCTCGGAGAGTCTGAGCACAGATAGCTCACACACGCCTGCTGTGCAAAACCCCAGCAGCTTGCTTCTGAATGGCCACAACATAATTGGGCTAACAATAAGGCTCACCAAATTTAAAATACGTCATCAGCCCTAGGACTACTTCCTTGAGAAATGTGTTATTAGCAAGATAGAAGGGGAAACAGTCTGCATTGTCTGAGCAATACCTGGTTCCTTAAGGGAAAATTTGCCTACTGGCCTGCTGGTTTAGTGTTTTCCTGGCTAAACCGACATATGGTTCATTATTATTGCGCATTACGATAGCCCCTAAGGAACCCAGCTCTATCAGGACCGCAGTCTGCTAAGCACTTGTACAAACACAGGAAAAGAGCCCCTCCTCTGAAGAGCTCGCTGTCTAAACAGAGAAAGACAAAGGGCTGCAATGCTGTGCGAGTTTGCAAACATCATCTTACGTTCAAGGCTTCTTCCTCCAGTTGGTTTTACTCTTCTCTGAGGAGGATTTCATTTTTCAGGACACAAAGGAAGGCAGAAAGCAAAATAAGGGACAAGACAAAGAAACCTGAGATGAATGGGCAGTATGAAATCCAGAAACGGGCACTAGCGAGAATAAGCTGAGATATGAATAAATACATGCAATTTTTACACTTCCAATAGGAAAGTGAGTATTTTTTCACCATCTATGCAATATACATAGAGCAATGAGTTTGCACTTGTAGAAAGAATATCAGATATAAGAAAACTTTTACAAAGGTAAGAATAGGGAAATCCAGGGACTGTCTGCTAAGAAAGATAACAGCAGCCCAACATCGGAGGTATTCAGAAACATGCAGAAGAAACATTTGTCAGGAATGACCTAGAATGAGGGATTCTTCCCACAGCAGGGGCTGAAAACACTGACCTTGTAATCCCTCTCCCAGTCCTGTTGTTCCAGGAGCAAAACCTCTATTGCAGAGTTTTGGGTTAGAATAAATGCTGTGCTGATGGCTGTACATGCAAAATAAGCACATTTAATCACAACCAGAAACAGTCAGAAATGAAACCATTTATTTCCCTGTGTTCTCATTTGGTTTTGTATTCATGCTTTCCCAGACACCTAGTTATCTTGAGATGTATGAAATAAAATATGCCCAGAAGTGGAAAAGTTAACTCAGTCATTGAAACTTCCTACAACGATCTAAGCAGCTGCTGAAGTCTGAATTGCATTTCCTAGGAAATGCAAAGGACCCCACGAGTCCACCTCACATCCTGCAGCCCACAGACAAATGAGATGGCTCTTCAAGGACTAGGGAGGAAGAAAAAGCAGCAAACAGTAGCGCCAGCTGAGGTGAAAGCCTTTGCTAATGCCTCAAAAAGAGCCAAGACACCTCAGGTACGACTGGCATCCTATGCAATCTCCTTGATTTGTGTAGGATCTCTTTCTAGCTCTTAACTGAAGACAAAGTGAGCACTTAAGATAACCAGAGCTGGAAGCACTCTAGCTTATGATGAGGGGAGCCTCTGAATCTCTTCCTTGTCTTGTAAAGCATCACTCCTGTTCTCCGCTTCACCAGTACAATAAGATCTTCTAATTTTTCTCAGGGAAAATAACAGCAATGTCTCATTCCTCATTCATATTCTGGGTTATCAGAGGCAAGAGAGTAAGGGAGGTGGAGGAGATGGGATGGATCAAGCCCTACACATCCCTCTGCCCTTCTGGTACTCCACTGTGAAGTGGGCACCTCAAATGACTGAGGAAAAAAAACCACAACCCCCCCCCCCCCCCCACAAAGCAGTATCTAATCACTTTTCCCCACAGTCACAAATAAGTGCATATTTGAGGTCCTATAATGCATCATCAACTGTGCCATTTGTATTTTGGTCTTGCAAAGGATAATCATGTTTCTGCATTGCTACCATCTTTATTTTTTTTAGCAGGACATTCTCAGCCATAAGATCTGTCTATCTGGTTTGCCTTTATTTCCCTGCAACAATCTGTTCTGATGATAGGTGCTCCTTCTCCCCTCCTTTGAGACTATTATCCTCAATGTGGGAAAGGCTCACACACTGCATGTTTTCTTCTTTAACAGGACTCTTCCCACAGTCAAGACCATCCTTCCACAGAATAACCAGTTAAGAGCTTTCTGTATCTGCTTTCAGCATCATAGATGCTATTGTTAACAGAACGGCACTTGGAAGGAGTGAAGCGTTCTAGAAGTGCTTATCTTTATGTCCTGCCTCTAGCAGAGAAATCAGCTCATTATTTTTTTTTTTTAATATAAAAATATTTTAAAATAACAGTCTTACACTGTTTAGATCCCTAGAACTCTGGCCTGTTCAGAGTGACAGGTTTCTTGTTAGCTTGTTCCAAATATCTTGAAAATGCAACCTACATTTTACTGAATTGAGATAAATTTTAGAATTGCAGAGATCTAGTGGTTCAGCTGCTTCTGCAGCCTGGAGGAAGCATTCACAAAGATCCTCTCCACCAAACCCAGCTTTCCCCTCTCAATCACCTCCCCATCCCCACTGGAATAATTAGCCTCAACAGTTAAAGAGAAATGAAGGGAGTTTAAAAGAAAAAAAAAAAGAAAGAAAACCAGACTCCAAAGCACATAAAGCTGGAACTCTTACTCTGAACATTTTTCCTTCACTGGCTCATCTGCCTGCAGGGAATTCAGTTAGTTACATTGCTAGACTAAAAAACCCTGAAGCTGTCCTTGAAATGAATGGCTCCATTCATTTAAGTGGGAGTGTGTTCTGGTTTTATTACCTGACCCCTTATTTCTACCACAGAATCACAGGGCAAGTAAAATAACCTGTTCTCAACAGTGGCTGTCTGGTTATATCCTCCTATTACTTTATTTTTTTGTTATTTTTCTAGGATTAACTCAGTGCACTAGGAAAGGATAATAACCTCCACCCTCTGGTGGAAGCCGTGTTCAAATATGCTCTGAATGATTTAATGCCACTCTGCCCATTGAATTTCTGTCTCAGTAATTAAAAAGAAAATCAATTAATAAACAGAGGTTTTTAAAAAAAGTATTTTAAGATTACTACTACCAGATCTCACTATGAGCAGCAGCAGTCTTTCCATCATCTCCAATGGACTTTACATCAGATCCAAACCACAGTTCTTGGCTTCAAAAGAAACAGAGCTGTTAAATTAAAACCCAAGAAAACCCCAGCAGCACTCATACAGGTGAGAGGATGAAGGAATGACATCTCAGACACGTCAGTGCTTGACTACACCTACACCAATCCTGCCACTCAAAGAGATAGCTCTGCATGGGCACCCACCCAAGCCCAGAGCTTGATGCCTCCCAGGCTACCACCAGCTTGTGCCAGCTGCCCAGGGCAGTCTTGGGTGCTCCCCACCACACGGTAGCCCTGTGCTCACTGCCAGCCAGTCTGCACAAACTGAAACAATCAGCCCTGTATTTCTGACACAGTAGGCAAATACATCTGCCCCATTAACTAGCTCTGTAGCAGATAAGTATACCTTGTAGACTAAATCATTATCTAGCTTTTTTTTTTTCATTTTTTGAAGGATCCAGGCAATTATTTTTAAGCCTGCTATGAGGAATAATAGCTGATTTTCCAGGTCTAGCTGTGAACATCCCATAATGCCTGGGGAAAGTCCAACCTGAAATGCTCTGTAGTTTAATGACATGTTACATAGAGAGAAAAAAATATTTTAAAGGAACTACCATTAAAAGAGGTAAGAAACAAAACATAGTACTGTAAAAACGCTTGTAAATGAAATAAACCAAAACCCTGATTATTCAATTTTCAAAAGATTTCAGTCCTTGTCTGCCTTTCCTATGATGAGTAAAGCAAAGAAAAATATCCTGGTTCAGGACAGAGCTGAAGATGACCTTGAAGGACCTTTTTTGTTCTGGGAGGCAAACTAAGGAAGGTTAAACAGGTGCTATTGTTAAGAAAGGGATATTCAGCTGTAGGATGATTATGATTCTTCAAGCTGTAGAACTGCAGTCAGAGAAGTCTGCAGCAGCTTCATCTTCTATTAATAGTACAGAAGCATGTTCTATGATTAAAATAATGAGGAATGCTAATTCCAGATCCCTTTTGATCCCACCTTTTTTTTTCTAAGATGACATATCTATTCTTTTTTTCTTTAGTGTTTCTGATTATTCAGTAGATAATTTTCCATAGTCTCCAGTAAAACCTGTTTAATAACCCGTTCTCATTTAGCATCCCCAAGCAACACAATTTATAATTACTTACATCAACGGTCACTTCTCAAAGAAGACAGAGCCCTTCCAGAAGCACTCCCATTACACAAATGCTCATTGGATTTTTGGCCTTGTAAGTCACAGCCTGCCTGTTCTATGCATCCAGTTTCTGCAGAGCCCATTGGGTTTCTGCAAGCCATGTAAGGCTTTGGCATTTCCAAAGCAGCCTGATTAGACACCCATTTCCTGACCATCCTTCAAGGAGAATTTTCCAGCTGGGGAATTCAGCCCCTTTTAAAATCCTGTCTGTATAATTGTTATTTTTCAAAAAGCAGATAATAGATATTTTGCCTGCAAGCAGAAAGGCCACATAAATTGATACTGCAGCTCTAGAAGCTCTTTGAAACAATTAAAGCTTTGATTGGGAATTCACGTATCAAGAGACTTATGAAACAAAGAGCGCACCCAGTAGCTCTTGTAAAACATGAACTTGAGATCCTACTGCAGCCACCACCTGATAAATAAGCATAAGAAAAAGCCTCAGCCCCAGCAAGCTCTCAGTCCACATTAGGAAAGATGTAACAAATACAACTGTATCTCCTATGGTGTCCTGCTTATTGTATAGTGGAATACTGGCATGCCCACACATGGAATGCCTAGGCACTGCCATAAAGTGGGGAAATAGGGAAGATTAAAAAATAATAAAAGGAAATAAATATAAAATCAGGAAGAGGTAGCAGAAAGGAAACTATCAGTAAATCTGGATTCATTCATATGGACAGGCAGTCTCAGTAATCTGGCTGCTGGCTACAAGATAAGAGTGACTGAATTAAACAAATATGAATTGTTAATGGGAATTCCTTTCCAGTGTTGCCTTTCCAAAGAGGAAAATGGAAGATGACAGGCAAACACCTGCCACCCAGAGAAAGGAGGGAGCCACTCACCCCTTGTGTGGCTCTTCCACTCACATCTCAGTGTTATCAAAGCAGCTAGCGAAGTGCAGGCTGGTGCACAGCTACTCTCCTCGGGCAGTTATCAGTGTCAATCTTTATCTGTCTGACTGTGACCACAAATAATGAATGCTAATGGAAAAGCATGTGTTCCTGTATAAAGTATGGCATGTCTTATTTTGTGACTCAGGCTGGGAGTATAATTGATACAGTACACTGGTGTAATCATCAACTTGTAGCAGACAGGTAGATAGCAGCAAGAAATTCCTCTACTTTAAGAAACTTGTAACAGCAAGGTACTCTGAGTTCAGCAATGAGAAGAGAATGACAGTGTTTGATAGCCACAGTATTTTGCAGAAGTTGTGGAAGTTTTTTTTTTTGAAGCAGCAAAGTAGGAAGCTCAATATAACATTGTGCAAAGTAGCCTAAAATGCTCATCCCACAGACCAAATAGCTGGAGGAGGACAGAGAAGCAGTAAGTTCAAAAAAGCAGCATAAACTTACTCAAAAATGATGAAGGAAGGACAGAGCAAGAGTAATCATTGCTATCCAGATACAGATCAGGAAATTCAAGGACATAGATAATAGAAAGTAGGTTATGTTAATTTTCCCCTAATCACCACCTGCATACTACCATCCCTTGGTCAGACACAGGTAATTTTATGTTCATTAAAAACACATAGGGAATAACTAGTTGTGGTGAAGAGATAAATGCATTTCCTAGCAGCTGCTGTCTTTGAGATGTGAAATTCTTCTGTCTGATGTGGCAAAAATCTACTAATTTTCTTGCATAAATAAGATCTACTCCTGTCCACATAGGTAAGAACCTGAATGAAAGTCTTTCTAAGGCCTCCTCTTTACTCGAAGAGAATCTGGAAGGGGATTCAGTGATAGGGATTTATTTGAGGGAGTTTCAAAAGTTTAACACAGAAGAAAAGAACGTAATGTTGAGAATCATAAGTAGATACAGTTCATTGGTACCTGTCAGTCAAATTCTTGGTTTTTATCAAGAAAGAAGCCAGCTCAAGAGTTATCAGAGGCCAAAGCTATACTCACAAGGACTACAGCTAGACCCAGTCCAGCAACCTCCAATGAATATCAATTCAGCATACTGTGAACCAGAAAAATATCTACCACATGCATACCATACAGCACAATCAGGTGCCCGCTTTGCAAGTCAATCTGACAGTCATTCAGACAGAGCAAGGACATACAGACATTATCTCTAAGCACCGGGCTGGCACCACACAGAGACCTACTGAGCACATAGTCAGTCTCTCTGGACGTATTTCAAATGACAAACTACACATAGTGTAAGACTGAAGCCTCTAAATGAAGATTAGTCATTGCATCCTTTGTTAGCAGGTACTGTAAGTAACAAGTGTGTTTCCAGTTTAGTGAAGCAAGCGCATATTGCATTTAACATACCTTCTGAAGTGCTGTCGCCTGTCAAAATCTCTTCCCTACGTCACGATACCTCACTTCAGAAGTACTTGAGTTGGGAACATGCTGCCTCATGGCAAAAGGTTGATATTTCTTGGTGAGGACTCACAGCCGTCTGCTGCAACAACTGCAGCATCCTACTAGAAAAAAAAAAAAAATCTCTACAGTGAAAGATAAGAACAAAGGACAGCCAAAAAGCACATTTGCAGAGATATTCTAGAGCCTGGATAAAGGTATAAAGACCGTACCAAATCATTTTTAAACTCAGGTGAAGTACACAACTCTAAGCAAGGAGGAAAACAAGCAAACAAAATAACTCCACACCCCAGGAAGTGCTAGATTGCAGGGAGGCATTAGGAACATCTAACACATTTATACAGTTCGTTAGCAGCTTCACAGCTGAAACTCAACAAGCCATGGGGCTTTCAGTGATCACTTTCACCTGCTCCACAGCACCCTGATATTCAGCTGCATAGAAAAGCAGTTGAGTAAAGAATGAGAACTCTATGATATGGGAAAAAAAAAAAAAAAGTGAAAAAGTGGATATTAACATACAGAGTTTCTTATTATACAGTACCATCTAGGCAAAATTGGCTGCTAGTTTCCAGGTAGTTTTCAAGTTTGAGTTCACTGAAACAGGTGCTACCTTCTAAGAAGTTATTTGACTGTCTGCTGTCTCAGGATACTCCAGTTCAGCATGTAACTAATTCCTTTTTCCTTGAGTACAGCTCAGGCAACAACAGGAAAAATAGCTTCCTTTAGAAGATTATGTAGATTATGCATAAGGTGTAATAACTTAAACCAGGAATATATCTACCTTGCAACACCCATAGATGTTATCAAAGCTAGTTTTAAACCAGCTCTGTAACTGATGGTAACAACACAAGTTAATCACCAAAGTCTCTACCCAGCTTCTTGAGTGGGTTTTACACCTGCAGTGACATCTGTAAAAATGTATGAATATGTGTCTGAAGCAATCACTGAAGCACAGACATATCCCCCAGTTGCACCAAAGTAGCAGATCAGGATCTGGTATCCACACTTAAATTCATGGAAAGCTAAGGGATGTATCTCAATCCAACACAATTCATGAGCAGCACAGGACACCACTTTTATCACATCAGGAAAGGGAAGAGTCTCTTTGTTTTAGTTTTTGAGACTTTAGTACATTTCTTCTCAGTTCCATACATCAGTTGTTTTTATAGCATGGGTTTTGATAAGGCCCATTGGTACAGAGAACCAAGATTCCTTTGATGCTCAACACAACAACGCATCTAAGAACAGCTTTGGTATTTTGCCACTGAAATACAAGTATGATTTGATTATTTGTGTCTGGAGTTTAAGTATCAGCCTTAAAGAAGTGTTTGTGTGGCTACAGCTGCTATCGTGGATTTTCATTGTATCACTCAGTCTAACAGAATATGTTACCTTTAGTAAAAAGTAAAACTCTCGCTTTAGTGTGGGCAAAGACATTGGTCCTGGTGCAGATGCTGATATTTGAGATATGTGGCACTAGTCCCAGAGGTTTTAGAAGGGAATCTCCAATGAATAACATGATAAATGGATCCCCTCTTTTCTTCCTCTTTTGGTTTCTAATCCACTACAAAGTAGTGAAGTGTTACCTGGGGAAACAGAGTAATTGCATAACTTGTTGCCTGCCAAAAAAAATAGTTACAAAGGTTCAAAAACCACTGAACTACAGACAGCTTTTGACTTTATATACACATATGTGTGTGTATTTTGCAATGGGGCATGTTATTCCGCCACCATTTTTGTTTTTCACATGTGGGATATTAATAAAAACAACCCATAGCCAATAGCCAGACTATACGTACAGGGACTATCTACCTGCACATGCTGCAGCTCCACTGTTCAGAAAATCTCTTTTCTTATCACTTCCACCACACATGAGGGGCATCTCAGTGATCTTTGTCACTGGAGATTATAAAAGCTATGTAGAACGTGAAAGCCCAAGATAAATTTCTCTGAGCATTTGTACCGACCAATATTATTTACTTGTATTGATAGGGAATATATATTCATGGTATTATACGTGTGCTTTAAATAATTTCAGTAAGGTGCTGGCTGGTACAGAAGGTGACAATGAGCTTGTGATAGCTTCCCAGCAGAAATCACGATGAGGTTCATTAGCTGTGATGCACACTGATGGGGACTTGTAAGAACGCCCTGATCAGCCTGTGAGGCTCAGAGATTGTCTCCCCCTGTGCAACCGCTGGCAAACTGCTCCCACACATCAGCATATCAAAGCATATACCAACATCAAAATTAACAAAACAGGAAGAATGAAGGAGACATGCTGAAACTGAATTGAGAAACCAGAAAATAACCACACCTGCTATCATTTCCACTGCTGCGTGTTCGCGGTTGAATATAATGAGCCCTAGAGAAAGCAAATTTGTGTGAGGCGGGTTTGGGCCTGACTCTGCCTCACAGAGATGTTGTAATTGCACGGGTGACAGACTGTAGATGCATATTCACCCTGTGCACAGGAGACGTACCTCTTGAAATTCTTAAAGATTCTATCTCCAGTCATAGCCCAGCTCCGTATTGTTCATTCTATTGAGTGCTGCTATGAATAATGAGGGATGTGGCAGTGCTCAATTAGCCTGCTGCCTACTTCAAATGGCAGCCTGCGAGTGCAACCTGGGAACAGTTTAAACACATGGACCAATTTAATTCTGTAAATGTGCATAATATATTGGCTAACTAATAATCTAATTGCTATTTACCTTGTGTTTATCCCACCAGCAAAGGGTATCAAAATTCTAGGAATGTCAAAATGATGCTTACAATGTTCGTTCCTGTTTTTTGCATGTGGACTTAGTGAAAGCTCCCTGCTTTCCATTCAAATCTGAGCTTATGCAATAAATGTTATCTCTCTGCTATATCAAAGCAAGAATTAGTGCTCTGTTAGAGAATGCTCTATCATATTAGCATCTTTCTAATCCTATAAGCAAATAAATAATCTATTAATAAAGGGAGATTTAAGTTCAAAATGGAACTGTGCTCTATGCATTTGTTTTTTCTCAATTCGAACAAAATGGAAATCCCGAAAGGCCTGTTCACCTCTGACAAAGGGTTACAAAAGGATGAAAAAGAAATCTGCTGTATCAAAATAATTATATAAAACATTAGTCTCAGAAGAAAAGGCTGGGATCACAAAACCCATTCAGCTTTCAGATGTAATCTGTTTAATATGAAGCTAGATTAAACAACATGAAGTGAAAGGGGTTAAGTATAAATCCATATAGATGCCCAAAGTATTTACAGTGTGCATTAAATAAATCATTTCATGCAAAAGGACAGTTATTGTTACTGGAAAGGTTTCCTAATTCACTTTCAGATAAAAATAAAGAGAGCTGCATTTAGAAGCTTTGTACACTTTTTCCCTTCTGACAGCTTTCAAGTGGCAGCATATTATTTGGTCTCTGCTACATACAAAGTGTCTTAATTAAAGGTTGTCTAAAAATACTGAACATTTTCACAGCCACATCTGCCATTAACTCTTCTGACATTCTGGTGGCATTAAGTACCAGAAAATTCTTCTCATATTAAATAGCATTCCTCTCTCATGCTCTGCCTCACAGCAATCCTAGCACATTTTAACAGCATGTTGCCATTGGTGCACACCATCGTTAGGGAGGTGGGCACAGCCTGTTCTCAAGCACAGCAAAATGGTTGGCTTTCCATGCTGCTCCTAGCAGAGTCAGCACCGTACGTGCAGCCTGGGATATTTAGGCTGCCTTGCAGCCTCAGACTGAGTCCTAAAACAGGGCAGCACATAGCTGACCCATCCTGGGAGCAACTAGAAACAATGATGCATTTTTACCCTCCTCCTTCTTGGGGTGAAATTTAAGCTGAATAGACCAGAACAGGGGAAACCCAGGTGTAATGGGATGTGGCAGGACTATTCTTGCAAGGTGATTTTCTACTGCTTGATTATTTATCCAGAGGCGATTAATGACAAATGAATTCATGAAGGTTATACTGTAAGAGAATATCCAGCCAGTATGCTTTTGTATGCAAAGGCAGAAGTTAGGAAAATATAGTTTTCTTCAGTTATGTTTTCCATATGTGGTGGAGTGTTGGATTCGTTGGTGTCTAATAATGCAACTGAACTAATTCTGCAGTGTTTTCCCTAAAGGGAGCACTAATTCATTTTTCTTTCTGCTGGACTGCCTCTTCTTATGAAATCTGGAAGACTGCAATATCCTTCGGACCTCCGACCTGTAGTCAAATCTGATTCAAATCAGCCTTTCCCAAACAAGGGTTGTATCACAGAAGAGAGGCACTGGCATGGACCAGAAAAAAATGAAAGCGTGCTTTTTTATTTCCTTGAGAACTTTGGCTAAATTAGGGCTGGTTCAACTCATTTAGCATCACATACATTTAAACTGTGGGGAAAAACATATTGCTTGCAAAATTTCTCTCTCTTTCTGGCTACTTTTTCAAGCACTGTGGCTTGTAGCTTATTTGCCATGTTTGCAATTATCTGCAGCAAATAAGAGTTCACGGTTTAGGAAAAGAGCCAACTCCCCAGCAAAATTAGGGAGCACACTTCTTCCAAGTGCCATTCCTGATCCCATATGCAATGCTGAACAAAATGAGCTAGAGATTTTAACTCCTTTATCTCACTGTACTTCCTCCAGAGGCTTAGCTTTGGTTGGTGCTTAAGGACACTGACTTCTTAGTACAGATGTGTGCTCCTCTCTAGCAACTGTTACAACCCTAAGAAGTTAAGATGCACCCACTAGAACAGAGATTAATTTTTTACGCATCATAGAGACAGTTTGTTATTGATGTTGGGGTTTTTTGGAAAAAAAAAAAAAAGTAGAATGCTTAAGCCAATTGTATTGATTTTTTTCAAAGGTTAAAATACCTCTAGTGGATGTGTCCTAATGGGGCGTTCAAGCTCAAAGAACAAGCTGTGTGACTCACCAGCTGTTAAGCAACCTTTAATGCACAGGATTCTGAGAACTGCAAAGAATATAGCACTACAAAGTACCTAAAGCTCCCTAGGAAGATCTTGATAATAAAAACCACATTCTAACATTATTCCACCAGACAGATAGGTTGATCAGTGGGATAGCTGGTGTCACTGGGGAAAAGGTGTTTCCACATAAGCGGAACATCAAACTAGAATGTTCCTTCATTGTTCTGAAGGGGGCTTGGGGTAATTTATTCTAGTATGAAAACTCACTGGGAAATTGTTGTAAAGCTTACTTATGTTATAAACGTTCAGATTTTGTGGATTTTTAGGATTTATCTGTTCTCTGTGTTTGTACAGAGCCTAGCACCAAAATGGTCAGGCTCAATTAGCATATCTCAAGATTTTACACTAAAACTGACCTCTGATGCTCTTATCATTATTTTATTCTCTCGCTGGCTTCTTAAGTTCAGCCAGTCCTCCTGAGAGACAACGTTCTAGTAGGAATATAGCAATCAATTTTCATTTTTATTGAAAATAACCCAGAGCTTGAAGAAACTGAACAATTCTGAAAAGCTCTTGACTGTCACATAATTTAAAATCTTTCTGTGGAGTTAAAAGATAGAAGGTTAAAATCATATGAAGTATGTGTAATGAAGAAAGGTACGATTTGTAACATTATAGGCTTAAAAACAGGCATGGCAGAGGGAGAATTTGCTTTGGAAAGAAAGAATAGACTTGAATCACAGCTGAAGTATTCATGCCAGTATGTTTCAGCTCAGTGTGCCTGTATTGTAAATGCTTTATGAAGATTATCTAGGTAAAAACTGCCCTAGTAAATCTTTTTCATTAATCTGCCTTTTCAGAAACAGACACTCTATGAGGCTAGTTTCAGTCATATCCTTTGCCCCTTCAAAAAGACCAATTTTCTCATGGTTTCAACATTTTACACCTTGTCTCTTACAAGACCAGCAGAACCATGTGATCATGAGTATGTTATATCTGAGCTTATTACTTTAAAAGTGCTCTTCTATTAATGTTTTTCAGTTGTTTTAAATCAAGATAAATGTCTGAAATACAATGGCATTATGTTTGAACTCCGTTCAGTTCAATATAAGCAAATTTTAAACAGGAAACTGATGGTCCTTTTGAATGTGAAACTCTGTATTAGAACCAAATGTAGCTTTTTAATCTCATTTGGTACATATACTAAAGTCATCATTACTTTATGAAACCTTTTTAAAGATTTATATATTCCACTGACTTGGACTTATATGGCAACTACTTTTTCTTTTAGGTTTAAAATTAAAACAGGAAAAAAATCTTCCACATTCTCAGAACTCTTTTATTTCTTTCTTGGCACAGAAAGCTGTTAAATGAAGTCATTTTCTCCATTGTGGAGCAAAGCTACAGCTACTTGTATGTCAGTCAAAATATACTTTACCCAGAAAGCTCATAGCTGCTTTGTTACTGTAAAACCAAGGTTAGCCTCATTGTTCCAGTCACACAGTCACCAGATATAACCTTTGAAAGGGAAAAATAAAGCGTGTACTATTGCTGTTAACTAGATTCTCTTACTCGTGCTGAGAAGTCTGGCAATTGCAATGGAATTGAGCGTGGACTAACATGGTTGTTACAGCCCAAAGAGAAGGTTGAATCTAGCCAGTGTTTCATGACATCTAAGAGAGGGAAAACTATGCAAGAATTAAAATACATTTAATGCCTGAAGTAGGTATTTGTGAAGGCTACAGATTAGTACATGAGAAGAAGCAATAATAAAGGCATTAGCCATCTGATCACTTAGAGCCATGTTCTGATTTTCTAGGAAAGCTGTAATGTCACGTAAAAGCTAAACAAATATTCCTAGAGGTATGAAGTAAACCAAAGAAAAAATACATAATAATAAAATCCAATGGAGAGAAAAACCTCAAAGGCATACTGTTTGAATACTTGTTTCTGCTTTAGTTTACTGGTTGTCTGCCTTACTATTGCTAAAAGCAACATAGACCTCAAGCAAGACTGTATCACTCTCACGCTGGGTAGCTCCTAAACAAAGAGTAGCCGTTCTCAATGGATTGACATAGGAAGAAACAGTTGCCAGATGAAGCATAAGCACTGCTACTTCCATTTGCTCAATAAGAAAGGGAGATTTCGAGGGGAGAGGTGACCCGCAATAAATCACAGCTGATGTCTGTAGCAGACCTGAGACATGGAAGCAGATCTGCCTTAGTTAACGTGCCTTGTCCAGAAACCACACTTTTACTGGCTTTTCACTTTTGTTTTTCTCAAGTGATTATGCACAGTTTAGATTCAGCTACAGCCAAGTGGACCCCCAGGTCAGACAGCTTATCTGGGGAGAACAGAAATGGCAGCAGTTAAACCATGTGGAGAGACCCTCAGCCAATAACCAGGTTTGGCTCAACGAAGATAGAACAGGGTCAGGTGCTTTCTTGGCACCATTCCTAGATAATTGACAGAACTGAAGGAAAGGTGCTTTCCAGAGAGTAACTGTGGGCAGCAGGGTCAGAAAGCTCTCCATGGGGAAACCAGAGAAAGAACTTATGAGCAAATGCCAGTGCTGACTCACTCTGACAGGAGAAGGGACATGAACTCTCAGGAGAAGCAAAGAAAAAGTGACATTTCTCACAGAGAAACTGAAAACACAACAGAGCTGATACAGATTTCTTATTTAGGTGAGTTCCTTTCTCTTCAGATAGTGTAAATAATGAAGTTTAAACATCAGTTTAAAAAATCATTTGTACATTAATAGCCAGATATATATTATTCTTGCAGAATTCATCTTTATTCAGTACAGCTGATGAATCCTTTTTCACAGAGGACAGACTGCTGTTTCCTGTGATCAGTTCAGATCAGCAAGCTGTCTTTCAGAGACAAACTCTGCAAGATCTACTATGCCAATTTGACACCCACAAATAGGCAGAAGAGCTCCACTGGAGCTGAGTACTACTCAGATATGGGTGGAAGAAGCTGTCTTCTCTATGACTCAGCTATTATCATCAAAGATTACTAGGTTTTTCCAAGAGAAAAAGACAATTTGCAAGCCAATACCACCCTGTATTATGAAAACACATGGCCTAGTCCCACTCTTGCAATTCCTTGCACTGCAGCTTTCTCCTTGTGGCGTGAAGATGATGAACATATAAGAAAGCAGGAAAGGCTTCCCAGGATTCAGCTAAACAGGAAAAAGACTGATATCTCTAAAGAGCTGCCTTCTTTTCAATTATTTCCCCTTTTCCTTTATAGCTTTGAGTGAGAGTAGCCATGTGAAAAACAGAAAGATGGGTAATCCTTCCAATGAGGAACCATAATGAGAAATTTCTCTTGCAGTTACTGCTTTAAAAAGAAGACAGCAAGGAGGGAAGGAGAGAAGGAGCAAACAAACTTTGTGTCAAATGTCTTTTTAACAAACCTACAAATTGAATAGTTTGATCAAATCTGCAGTAACAGACCATGATGCCAGCTGTTCATAGTTATTCTTATCTGTAATGAATCGATCAACATGGAAAGCATGTTAGAAACAATTCCAGAATAAGTTTTCCACATGATCTTCACCAGATTGTGCTACAACACTAGGTGACCACAGTGGCTCAGACTCTCCTTCCAACCCTGACAGACAGAGCACTGAAGCACAGAGAAACTTGACACCTTTGACACTCCTGGGAGGTTTTACAGTCTTGCCCCAGTATTTCTAGGTTCTCTATTTGTTCTGCATTGCCTCTAAGTATGTCTGATGTGGGTTCCAGGTTTGAAGTGAATGACAAACAGCAGTCAAACAAGGTCTTCTGGTCAGTGGATCAGATCCTAGAGAGGCATCACTCAAATGAAAGCAAATGATATTAATTAAATCAATGAGGAGTCACTCTTGGCCCTGTAAGAAGCATGCCAACCTCTTTCTACCTTGCCCCTGTCCACATATATTTTTGTGGCCATCACTTTCCCACTTGTATTTGATTTACATGGATGTTATGGTTTTCTGATTTTTGTTGTATTATTGATATTCCACATCATAACATCATGTGGTGTATTGGGAGTTAAAGAATGTTGTCTGTGTCCACAGCAGCTATTCCAAAAGCCCATTGGTACCCTTTGGGATCCTTAAAATATCCCCTTTTGAGGTAGTCTATACTGAGTATGCATGGAGCCCCCTCTCCAGTCATTTGGTTATCTTGTTATCATGTGCATTTTGAGGAGGAGGAACCCCTTTCAGCCTCACTTCAGATCCATTGGTTTCTGGCACAGAGTAGAGACAGAGATGGCTAGGGAAAGTCTTTAATGCCAATGGGGAAATCGGCAGCAATTTTAACAGTTGCCTCCAGGGAATGCAACCATCTTTAACACAAACTCAGATATTAACTTACTATTTCATACCAGCTCATTCTTCGCTTGTTTGTTTTGCTGAAAACATCTGCAGTTTTCCTTTCAAAATTAACTTGCATACTGTTATGTAAGAAAAAGAACCCCAAACCAATCTCTTGCCCACAACTAGGTTGTAAGTGCAATTTGAGGCTCTCCACATGTAGCCACAATCAGTCCACACCTCTCACATACATTCATGGCACCTGCCAGGCTGCCACTCTGCATGCTGAATTCCTGCTCTGCTCAGTCTGGGGCTCCCATACACATTGGAAAACAGAATCTCAGGGAGCCATGATGATTTTTATAGTATTACACAATGTTGTGACCACTGGATGGAAAACACTGAACTGATGCAAATTCACTTTGACTTTTTTAAATTTGTTTAAAAGTATCTAATGGGGTAACTCTGTGATGGAAGACTTTATGCGAGATCAGCTCCTAACCTTGTCTGGCTCACTGTCAGCATCCTCCCACTGCAAGAATAAAGCTAATCTGAAAACATAAAGCTGCATAAACTTTGCATCATTCATCCTAGCTAATTTGACAGAAGTGTGATTGTGCGGTGTCTCTTGATTCAGATCAAATTTATATTACCAGCTGAAAACCTGCACTGTGAACAGCCCCTTATTAATGATCATAGCATTTGTGAAAATGCACCATTGCCATGCCCCAGTGTTGGCTCACATCCATTCCCTCAAAACCAAAAGGAAACTTTCTGCTGAAAAGAAAGAGAGAAAAAGAGAAAAACAAAACCAAATTAAACTTAAAGCATGAAAATTTCCTAATTTTTGTGCCATCTAGAGCACTGACAAATCTGACAGGAAATTTCTCCTTAACTTCCAATAACAAGCAGTTCTCTGAGGGCAGTGCCAGTGACTCTCATGCAGCCACTAGATTGCAGAGACTTCTCCATAAAAGGTCTTTTCCCTATCACTACCAGACACTTGGTTTTCCCTCTGTACTGCCTCCTCAGCATACCTACATTTTCACCTGTTTTGCTGTCTGTTACATTTGTGCTTCTAAAGGAAGCCTCCCCATTTCCCATTTGCATGAAGAAGAGTCTTTCCAGACTGGTTTCTATTAGTAGGTTTTTTCCTCAAAATTAAACTATTTGAATGTAGAAGGTTTAGCAGCGTTTATACATAAGGACTAGCAGATAATCTGGGAGATTGCAAATGCTCATTTTCTTGGCACACACATCGCACGGTGTTACTAGAACTTCTTGATTCACAACCCTTGTTCCACCTAGCTGCCTTCCCTTTCTTTCACTTCTCACTTTATGTGTGCAACTGCTCAACATGCTCAGGTAACTGCTTGCCTTAAGGAAGCTCCATAGTCCATGGTTATTTGTGTCTTGGCTGTCTCTCTCTGGTGTTACCCGCTGTTTCCCATTGAACTCTCTAATTTCTGTTGTTTAAGTAACATAGCAAAGGTGGCAAAATCTCTCTAACACCTTTTGTCCTGTACACACACTCTGGTCTCTGAGAGCTGTAGCAGTAGGTTTACATCTCCAGTCCTGAAGAACATTTTAGAAGGCTGTATAGTGGGCTGCAGCTCAGAACAAGTTTCTCTGAGCAGGCTCTTTACATCTTCTCCATTTTGCTCAGTCAAGATTAGCACCAATGCCTTGCAGTGTAACACAACCCAAAGCAAAACTGTCACATCCAACCACCCTTTCACCCTTGGGGATCCCCACTGGGAAACAGCTGTTTCCAAAATTCCTCTCAATGTGCAAAACAATCCAAGCTTATTCTTCCTTCTTTAGAAGATGTCTGCAGGCACATAATTCCTTCCTGCTAGAGTCTCTCCTGGACCAAGGGTAGAGACAGCCCACGTATCACCCACCTGCCAGAACACAGATGGAGTGGCTGTGTGAAATGCAGGTCTTTGCACAGAATGTAGCTTGAGCTGGGCTTTAGGAGAGCACTGGACATGGTCATTTCCAGACCCCAGAGCAACCTCCTCTCTTTTGACTTTGCTTCTCCCATTTTCCAGGTCTTTCAGCTACAGCAGCCAGACCCCTCCAGCCCTCCCTAAGGCTCTATCATAATGTTATTTTTATTTTTTTCAAAAATGATTGTATTTAAGAGGGTCATAAGTAGTGAAAGAAAAAAAATGAGACAGATGTATAAATGCAACAGTTGAGAATATACTAGTTTTTGCAAACATTCCCACAGCAATGAGAAAAATAAGGTTATTGAGTCAGCTCTGCAAATGAAAAAGTTTTGCTATATTTCAGCAAGTCTATCAGGTGAAAACAGGGCCTGGAGTCTTCAGCTTTGGAAGCTTAATTTAGAAATGCAGAAAATATCATTCATAAAATAAATAAATAAAAATTCATATTAATGGGTGGAGAAAACTGGTTTTCAGAGGTGACTCCTGTACCATTACCAGGGCTTTCCATACAAAGAACAAAGAAAGCAAGGCAACAAAAAAATAATTACTGATCTTTTCGAAGTCCAAGAATATACCTAAAGCTAGTGAAGAGGAAGTGAATAAATAATTAAGTTTTTATCAATGTAAGGATGACCTGGCAGGGCCAAAAGTAAGAGATTCTGGGAGACAGCTTGGTTTCTGCAAAAGAACCAAAATGTCCAATTACATGTTGTAACAAAATCTTACATCCACCAGCAAGACCAAAGTGAGGTTCAGAGCCAGCAGGGGGAAAATGATAAAAAAATAATGTAAATAGTGGTGTATCACACTGAAGAGTGACAAAAAGAATATGGAGGAGCTTTTCCAAAGGGCACAAATGCACTCTCTTCCAGCTCTGGATATTGCATACAAAACCTCTGCAAAAGGAAAAGCATGTTTCTGACTGGTGACAACAGACATTCCCCAAGTTATCAGCTACAGAGAACGTATCTGCTCTGTGAAGACTTATGTATGAGATCACAGAGGTAAAGAAGCATTTACTTGCCTGGTAGGCAGCAAACATACACGAGAGTGAAGTCCTGAGTTCACTGAGGTCAGTAACAAAGCTCACGTTGACTCAGGCAGCTGAGGATTCACCAGGACTTTAAAAACGCTTCTGTGCATCAGGTCAAATCCTTACCGTTTCTTCACATTTCCTCTGATGCAGCTTGTCTGTAAACTACCATGACCTAAGAGGTGAAAGGTAAGAGAGAGCTGGGATTAGAAAGTACAGGAGCTTTCTACATGACTGTCTGCTAAATATAAGTGTTAAAACTAAAAAAAGAACTTAGCAATAGCTACATCACAGGAATAGCAATCCATCATGATAGTATAACTAAAAGTCAATAAATAGAGTCTGATAGTAAATATTATTAAAAATAACACAAGTCAAGTTACTCAACTTTTTGATAACCCAGCATGCAAGGTATGTTCATTTTGCACAAACTGCTATTCAGTTTTTACGACACAGAAAAACCTCCTTGTAACACTGCTGATGTTAGTATGCTGTAGCTGTTGCTGATATCAGAAAAGCAATCTTAGAGTGGCTGGTATATCTTCTCCTACAACGCCATGTAGCTATTCAGCTACAGGAATTCAGTTTTATGCAATTCAATCAGCTCTAACAAGAAGAAATAGTAACACATTATGCAAAGTTCTGATAGACTAACAAATCAAAATGCTGTTTCACTGCATCGGTCTAGCTGCCATCAGTCTAGCCACTGTACTCTTATTGTCACTGTATTTATGCCCTTGTACAGAGAAATTATTGTTGACTGCCAGGGATTAGCCATGCTTGCTAATTCCACAACATCTTCACACTTTTATTATGCTCTCCAATGCAGAATTATAAGCATATTTTTTAGCTGAAGTTAACTTATCTTTGCAGCACCCTAATACAGCATGCCAAGTTATTTCCCAGTTCAGTCAGTGACATACAGTGATTTACTCATATCACGTGGCACAGCTGCAAACCCAGCTCTAACTCTGTCCCCTGTGTACCCCACAAGACCATAACAAATGTTTTTTCTCAGTGTGGTGTTCTTAGAAATGTTGGAAATGCCTGAAGGGTAATTTTTTGGCTCAGTTACTCCATCAATTCATTCAAACACTTTGAGCTGCCTGCTTCTCCAAGAACGGCTGACCCATCTGTTGGAAGTGGACAAAATGGTGCCCTTCACCACCCTGAAGAAATGCCACACATCTCAGTATTTCTGAGTGCCTGACACTACTGAAGTAAGACATTTTCGCTGTAGCAAGCACTGTGGCATCCCTCGTCAAAGATGCTATTCAAGCCATGGAGCTAAAGTGGGCAGATTCAACTGTCATTTACAACAGTGTGGAACTAGAAATAACTAGTGAGAATTCTCACCGGTGAGAATTTGATCTGCTTTCCAAGATTCCCCCTCTGAGGATGCTGACTAAACAGGTCTGATTTTCTCTCAAATACAGACTTTAGATTTGTGCAATTACAGTCATGTCAGCAGCATGAACTGTGATTTATGCTTGCTAGAGATCAAAATTAGTCCACTTCTAAGGAGAAAAAAGAAATTTAACAGTAAAACACAAGTGGCCAGCTCCACTCTCACAAAATGTAGGTCTCACAAATCTCTGTTTATCAGTGAAAGGCATAAGTGCTGTGCATTTGGGGTGCTAAGTGGAAGATTCACCAGTTTTTCTGGTTTGCTGTCATTTTACTGCCTCTGTATCAATTGTTATCTTAGCCTCAGATGTCAAGCCTTTCTGAGCTTCTTGGCTAGTTTCCTGAAGATAATGAATTCTTACTTATTTTCTGTGCAATTTTTGCAAACACATTGACATTCCTATCTATGATGTAGTTACCTTCCAAAACTGACACAGGGATCTCTCGTTTACTGAGTTTTGATGTTTACAGGAAATTACACCATAGATAGTAAATTGATACTAGCTGCATATTTCTGCATAGCAATTCAATAATCATCCCTCAAATTCTCTCAGTTTCTAGACTCGGAATCATGTAAAAACACATGGCTCAGCAAGAGGAGAGGTGATATTGGGAGCAGAGGAGATTACAGAGGGTATCTTTAGTGTGAGTTGATCCCAAAGCTACAGGAAGTGCAGTAATTACAGGGAAATAGCTGTTAACGATTGGCAAGACATAGGGTATCTGCAATTCTACTGCTGCAAGAACACTACCTCTCTGACCACAGCAGAAAGTCTGTGTACTTCTTCACAGATCTGGAATATTCCTCCAAATGATTTTACCAGGACTGAGACAGCAATACTAGAGCCATACCCTGCAGGGTCCTGGAGATGTAGACCAACTGCAGAGCGCTGCACTTCAGTTAATCCCTCTCTGCAGAATCAAGATAGTGGCTGCGAAATGTGTTCAGGTTGCAGTGAAGAGGTTCAGGGGAAAGCTGTGTCCCCTCGTGGCAGACTGCGAGCAATGGATCTGGGTCTCAATGGACCAGGAATGGAGATCGGTGGTGTGGTTTTGACCTTGATATCTGACGCAGAGCTCACCTCAAAGTCAAGCAGTGGCTGGGAGAGGGCAGGCTCTAGTAATTCCCACAAAGCAACTTCACTCTTTTACAAGCTGAGCAAAGACTTGGTTTTCCTCACTCTCAGTTTCTGGATGGTGCAAGCTAGAAATGAATAGCAAACACTAGGAAGCTGCAGTGTAACCTGATGAATTATGGACTGACAAAAGTTCCAGGCGAGTCAACACAACAGATACATAGAAACCTTAAATTAAGTTACAATTTTTTCATGCAGAAGAATATTAGATTTTTTTTTCCCCTTTTTAAGTTGTAAAAGATATTCACTGATGCTGCTGTTGACTGGGGGGGGCGGGGGGGGAGCATGACTAAATCAGTATGGATCGCAGGATAAAGAGATACCTGTGTTATCAATATAATTAAGAGCTGTACCATAGAGGCAGTGATAACAGACACTCAGCATAAACCTCTGTCAGCTGCAAACTGACCTCTGCAATTTGAGGTTTGGAATCGAGACATTTTACTTCTGGAAAGAGAAGATAATAAATGGCATTTTGGTATTTTCACATCTTTCTTTGCTCTCTACTTAGAAAAGTAAGAGCCAGCATCTTAAAAAAAACTAATTTTGCCAGCACTTAGCCTTGAATATATGCCAGTGGTAGATGATACTTTGAAAGAAGGAAAACTTTTAAAAAGGCAATAATGCATAAAGAGAAATGCATACAAAGAAAGAGGATCTTAAACAATACTAAAAATAAATGTAGCTTAAAAAGATCCCTTAAAAACAGCTGTTGACGTTAGAGATTTAATTAAAATGTAATTAGTTATACATTCTCCATTGAAATGAACAAGCATATTACAGCTTTCATCTACAATGAATTCTCTTTTACATTCATACCTTTCTTTTGCCTGTAAAAAAGGCAAGGTTTTACAGGAAGTGCTATAAAGATAGGATAGTTCTACCTAAAATTTTACAATCAAAGAAAACATAAAATGATTTTTTTTACATACTGATACAAAACCATACTCATTGTGCATGCAGCAACCGTGAGATACTTCATAAGTGTTCCTAAATGCGCAAAATAGAAGATAAAGACAAATGTATGGGCAATGGTGCTCTCCATAAATTAGCACTTTAATGTCTGGAGAAGGATTCTGTAATGGGTCACTAAAAACTAAATCAATCTGACTTCTCACATGTCATTTACTTGAAAGAGAAACTAACCATCAGCGCTCACCACAGACAGATTTGTACAGGCCAGTGCAGCCAATGGCTTTCCCTGGAGCTAGCACTTTACGAAAGAACACTGACCTGGTTTTCTATGGGAACTACATGGATGTTTTCAATTCCACCATGGAACTGCAGCCTCGATCATTGCCTTCCAACTCCACATTAGACATTCATGCAGCATTAGGCATCCCATAGCTGCCAAGGGCCACACAATAAGACATTGTCTGACCCAAAAGTCATACAATTAGGCTTATGGGAATGACACCAGTGGATGGTGAATTAAGCATATCCTCATTCTGAACAGACCTTCTTCGCCTGTTTGACTACCAGTCAGCTGGGGAAGAAGTGAAGTCTGCTATTAGTGACAGATAACTTCACTGCAAAGCCACAGAGATGGCAAAAGGGACTTCTGACTTGAAAAATCACAACTGGAGAAAGAAGTGCAGCCACATAACAGATACACACTTGTTGACAGAGGGGGGCTCCACTTTTAATTGCATTTTTATTTCTGCAGAGTGGGTGACCCTGGAAAATCTAGATTCCAGAAGCCAGCTCTTTAGTGAGATATCTTGTGTTCCTATGGTGGCTCAGTAATGGTCCAGCATCCATTGTGATGCCCAATGCCAAGACACTTTAGAGGCAGCAGTCAGCAGGATGAACATAGAGCTTATGGCTGAGTGAGAAGTATGAAATTCCTCTTGTTAGCAGCACTGCGCATTTGTGCACACACTCTCCTTTTACAAGGCTGACTTTCTGCATAGCCAAGGAAGAGTTTTCCAAGAACCATGTGACTTCAAAGACTGAGGACATTTTCTGCTGAAGTGGGTTTTTAATTCAAATTAGACATAGAAAGTTACATTTTTGTGGCCTGAAAACATATTCAACTGCGTCAAACATGAAGTAGTTTCATAATTGCATGTGACTGAAATATATTTTTTAAAGAAATGTCATAAGGAAGAAGAAATCAGAGTGTCTGTGGGGCTTTATACCTCCCTCTTGCACATGTGCAACAATCACAAAGAATTCCATAAGAATATCCTGTAACTAACATTTTCAACATTATGAAAAATGTGAGTACAGATTCCATATAATTTAATTAAAACAAGACTCGTGCAAATTTCACTGTTTCCAGCTATTTTTGACATATTCAAAATATATTGCCTAAGACCTGCACAGTTGTAGCCATATCATTATGCAAACAGCATCACAGACGGGAGTGGTAAGAATAGATCTTATTATCCATAAAAATTATGGACAATTTCACAACATCAATCCCCTTCCAATTCTTTATGAAGATATCGTTTCTCTTTTTCTCCTCCATGCAGGAGAAGCTCTATTCAGTGAGACCTACTCGCACACGTAGGTCTTACTAGATCAGTGCTGTACTCTTTTGTACAATGCTTTTTCATGTCCATTAAAAAAATAAAATAAAAGGCATTCAATTTTCAAGTATTAGTGATGTCATACCAATAAGCCAAGAAAATTTCTATTCAAGTTGCTTTTCCATAGCTAGAACAAAGACTATAAGACCTATATGTGTAGTGCTGCAATCACATTTTTCTCCTTTGTTCAGCCCCCCCCTCCACCTGTAAAAGCCATGGGAAAAAGAGGGATTCTTACACTTAATTATTCCATTAATGCATTAAAAGAAGAAAATCGAAAACAAACAAAGCACAGCTTTCAAATATAATACAGTTCTGTGTTTGTTTGCTCTAGACCAGTATGATTACCACATGCTAGCGAATGTTAACTGATTAATTAAGAACTATCAGTAATAATATTTTGTACTTACATCAGGATTTCCACCTCAGGATATTTCAATAATGTCAATTAATTAATTTTCACAATGCTGCCTTAAAGTAGGTGTCATTAGATCCTTCACAGATGGAAATACTGAAGCACATAAAAGGTGAAATTAATTAGCCAAGATGATACAATGACTCTGCAGCAGAACTGAAAATCCTGAAAAACACTTCTCCTTTTCTGACTCTTAAAAGTGGTATGATTTACTTACCCCTTGCAGCTAAATAGTGGAAATGATTTCCAAATGTGCAACAGAAACTTCTGTGACTCTATCAAAAACACTATTCCTAGGTTGTGATCTTGGTGATATTTTCTTTTGATTAAAATAACTTCTACTGTTTCGTATAACCATCCAAATACAAAGAACATCAAAACCAAATAAAACCTTCCTCTAGATCTATAACTGGAGTGTCGCTACTGCTTTATCAGGTTTAAATTAAGGCTCTTTTGCTGAGTGTGGAAGTGAATAAAATATAAAGACAAAGGACAAAACAAGAGACAGCATTCAGCCATTCATGACAATCAAATTTACAAGGCAATCGCCATTCATGCTAACGTAAAGTGGGCCAGAGAATTCTACCTCATATGAAAGGCAGAAGAGCCCTTATACATGAGAGAGAGGAAAAAGCACTCACTATATCTTACCTCTACCACAAGTGGAATATCAAAAACCTGTTTTTACCCTCCATTTACAACCAGCAAGGCCACTTCTCAGTGCAATCTTTGATAAAATTCTGTAAGTTTCTGGAGACAGCCAATCAATTGCATTTGTACTGGTGAAGGTATTCAGTGCATTTAGTATAAATGTATTTAATTGGCTGATTTTTTTCTCCAATTATCTACTTACCAGTGGAGGGTGATAACTAATTACAAAAGAAATAGCAGTAACTTCCCTGATGAAACAAAGAAAAACACACACAAAAAACCACAAAAAACCCCCACAATAAAAGGGAGACAAATTAACTGTGTGCCTTTGATAAGATTCTGTACATATAGAAACCTTTTTTTGGAAAAGTTCAGTTTATGGATAGATCAAATTTTGATTAAATGGGACTTCTGCTAGTGATTTCATAGACACCAAAACTCAGATGAATGAAGTCCTGAATGGACTGAGACAACTTCTGGACACGGCCCCACCTGATGCTCTATAAGGCCATGAATGTGATGTGATTTGCTGTTTGCTGAAATTATACAGATCTTTAAAGATCAGTGCTACACTGTACTCACAATACTGTACATGTATCTGTGTTTAAATCCTTGTCATACAGTTGCACCTGACACACATTAAAGAATAATACATACATCAAAACCTTAAATATTTCTGATGCAACTTCATCACTATATAACACGTGATGATGGAACCTAATTCCCTAAAACTAAGCCAGAAGAAGCTTTTTACATTTTAATCAAACATAGAAATTAGATGCAATCCAATTATTTTACATATCCAACTGTGAAATCTCATTAAAATCCTTAATATTAAGTAATAAAATGACAATAAAACTTTTTCTAATAATTCAGTGAGTTTCCGTTAACATTAACATACTGAATAAGGAAAAGACTTCTTCCTCCATCTTTTTCTGGTGGATTTTAAGCTGCCATCTATGTACATAGGCATATATTGAACATATAGTCATATATATGTATGTATACATACGTATATGCTTAGAAAAAACAAAGGGAAACAGCATGTATAAGTGCCTTCTCACATCACTCAGTGTTGGATAGACTGCTAATCTACCTGTGAAGACAGCCCCCTGACATTTGCCAGCTAGACAATTATAAAAAGGTAAATCAGAAATTCAAATGCTTATACAGTCTGAAATACCCTTTAACCACATTGGATTTAAAATACTCTTTGTTCTTTAATTAAATTATCTCTGCTAGAAAGACAATGAGTACAGGAAACACAAATAAGCAGAGGCAGGGTGAATAATTGCTTTCTGCTATTTCTAGATGGATTAAATGCAATACGCACCAGCATCCACTCCAATGGCAGAATTCCCATTCCCTTCACTGACAGCGAAGCTGTCATTTCAATTTCCAGAATAGCAAGACAAGGAAAATGGAGGAGGGAAAAAAAAAAAGAAAAAAAAGAGGGGTAAGGAGAGTGGGAGAGCATGGTAAGAAACATCAAACAAAAAGCAATCTAATTAAAGCACCTGACTGAACTACATTCTTTACTGCTAACTTTAAAGTTTGCTTCTAAGTGTTATTTCCATTGATTTGCCTGTATATATATATATATATATATATATATGTACATATAAAGAGTACATTTAGATCAAATTGATCATTATAATTTATTTGCCAACAAAATAATATAGTAGAAAGACCTTTCTCCTAGTAAATGGCTCCAGCTTTGATGTCTGATTGTTATGCAAATCCTGGGGAGCACCAGATACGGACAGAGAAATAATTAAGCTCAGGGTTTTGTACATAATAATTCTCACAACTATAAACGTATCCTTTTTTACGATAATGATGTGTATTTGCACTGGAAACCAAACCCATACATTTGTGAGGACAGGAGAGCAGTGGGTGCACGCCACATCCCGCCAGGGCTGCCCGGGGTCTGGGTGGGGGGAGGCAAAGGCCCCAGCCCAGCTTTCATCACCAATGCACAAACTCCTGGAAAACAAAGTGATCTTTGTTCTGGAAGACAAACATTGACCGTATACATATATGTATTTCACAGCACTCAATTAGAAACTGAACTTTGCCCCTTTCTCAGGCTTTGAAATCCTCCTGTGCCAAACACAGGCCTGTGCTCTCCAGTTGTGTGGGGACTCCTCACACACACCATATGGCTCCAGACCCTCAGACGAATTCCACACTGATTTATGGCCCCTGCAATCTGAGGCACTGACCTGCAGCGTAAGTCTGGCCTGAGATGTGCACCGAAGGGCAGCACACGTGTGCAGCCTTTGCGTTCCTCCAATGCTGGCTCTGCTGAGGGGCACTGGTCTCCATCAGCAAAAGACAGTGGATTTTATATGCTGTGTTGCGTGGAAGCAACAAGAAGATGAATGCAATGGACACAGCACCTCAGAATGGTGCTCAGAAATAGGCCCTGCCCATGGCTGATCCAGAGGAGCTGCAGGTGGGCACTGCTACCATCCAGAGGGAAGGGCCTGTTGAGGGCAGGACATGAGATGCCCATCACACACCGAAGCAGGAGCGATGCAGACCAGTCCCCCTGCAGGTGAAACGACCGCTGACAAACAGTGAGCACTGCTGGTTGTTGTAAAGCACCACAGGAGTCCCAGCAGGCCATCCTCCCTCCTCAAAAGGACGGACACGAGGAACACGAGCAGCTTGGCCCAGCCATGCCAGGAGGCTGAAAAGAGAGCTGGGGGCATGGGCACAGAGGTCACTGGCTCCTTTTTAGCCACAATTTAGTGATGAAAATAATGAGTCCTGCAGGATGAGGCTGGTGGCAGTTAATGAGCAAGGAGCTAACAGCCACGCTGAACAAAGCCACATCACATCGCCCAGATCGGAGCCTCAGTGCCCACCACACAGGGGCTGCTCCTTAGGGGCATTGCTGCAGTCCTCTTGGTCACTGCCATTAATGCCATTGAGTCACCCAGCACTGTACATTAAGGGGAACAAAAAGGAGGAGAATTAATTTTCCCTCTTTGTTCATCCTTTTTACCTTTTGGTGTCACTGATCCTAGGAGATTAAGCAAAGTGATCAAATTCACTTTTTTATTTAGAGCCATTTTCACAACCTTTCCCAGACACTAACACAGGATGCTTACAAAAGAAACAAGAAACTGATTGACATGTGTTGAGTACATTTCCTAAAGGTTCATCATTATGAATACACACACTTGGACTTAAACTTCCTGACCCCTTTAAAGTAAGAGATTTTGTCAAGGTCTTTCAATAGCCGTGCCACTTCGGCATTAAGCACAACATCTCTGCCACTCTCTGGACTCCTTTCTACAGCACTGTTTTTTTTTTGTTCACCATTCAGACGACAAGCTTCCCGAGACAAACACAACACTTCAGTAAGGAATTTTAACTCTCTAACTCAGATGATGCCACAATCACAGCTAAATGAAAGAAGCAAAAATCAAATCAAATCAAACAAAGAGATCCCATCATCCCCTGCCGCATCCTCCCTCCTCCCCTTCCCACCCAACAAGCAGCTCTGGATTCCATAAAAGAGATCAGAGTGGAGCAGCTCTGGCATACAGCGTAAGCACGAAGTAAAATATACGAGATATGCTACACACTTTGGGTCTGTTTTGTTGTTTTCGCTCGCCTGCTGAAAAGTGCACTGGCACATTCAAAAACAAACGTTTAAAATGATCCGCAGCTACCTTTCTGAAATCTGCTCTAACATGCTTTACCCAGCAAGTCCACTTACACACGCTGACTCCATTCAGCACCAAAGTACTGCAGTGTTTGCCTGGTGGGGTTGTTGACACGTTAGTCAGAAAGCTTCTGTACTTCCTTTGCCCCTATACGAGTGTGGGCATCATCAAA
Organism: Cyrtonyx montezumae; assembly: GCF_038088225.1. Classification (NCBI taxonomy): domain Eukaryota; kingdom Metazoa; phylum Chordata; class Aves; order Galliformes; family Odontophoridae; genus Cyrtonyx; species Cyrtonyx montezumae. Next base: position 27,805,514 of record NW_027071903.1, on the reverse strand, counting down.
AGCAAACTTTACACAGCAATAAATTTTTTATTCAAATAAGCTTGTCAGCACCAATTATCTGAACCACAGCTGCCAAATACCAAGAAGCAATTTCAAGAACTCATGGAAGACACAAAGGCCCTTGTTCTGCTCTAGGAAATACTCAGACTGGGATGTGATGCTGAGATCCTGTGGAAGGACAGAGCAGGACTGGCTGCATTCAGCCCTCTATCAGCACATCACAACAAAGGACACACCCCTGCTCTGTGCTTTTAGACCACAAATCCAAGAAGCTGCAGCCTTTTCTTCCTTACATACACTCTTATTTGCTAAATGTAGCAACACATAACAAACCAAGTATTTTTCACGACCAAAAGTTCTTCAGAAACACTATTTTAACATGTGGGATAACACTAGTGATATGCCATATATATATTTGTGTGTATACAAAATCATTTTGGTTTTTTTTTTCCTAAGAAACATGTATTACAGCATAATCACGGGAAGGATCGCCCTGGAAGCCTTCACAAGCTGAAGAGCTCCAGCAACATGGACATGACATAGCTGACACTCCAAACACAGCTCAGTGTTACAAGTGGGGAACAAAGATTCCAGAAGAAACTCTCAGCGCATCAAATCAAACCACTACACAGCATACTTTGTTGGGGTTTTTTTTCTGTAATATTTTATTTATATAGAAATACTTAAAAAAACATGAAGTAGCACCATTACTTAAGTTTTACTTTTATTATGTAGAACTTTAAATGTCAGAAAAATAAAACTCTTGATACAATTTCAAATCTTGTCTCAGCAAATATAATATTAGTATTTGACCATGAGGTTAAAGGCCCTTTATCATAAAATAAAATATACTTTGTTTTTAAACTTTGCTCAGTAAAGTACATTTAAGCTCAAGTAACGTCACCTACATATACATAAACAAGTGGTAAACAAATGTATTAAAATAGAAATACTAAAACTATAGTGGTGCAACAGAATTTTTGTAATTTCCACTGAATTCTATTTATACAAATGTTAGAAAGCTTCAACAGTTCCTTTTGACATATGTTTATACATTTCCATTTTTGTAATAATATAGAATAAAATATGCTTTATATCACTGAATAGAAAATATGCTGGGTGAAGCAGATTTAAAAGATTTTTTCTGAACCTATAAAATCTCCATCCCAACAGAATACTGTTCAAAGCATTACACATTTTATGGTTTGTAATTCCGTTCACAATTGTGTGATATTAAAATAATACAGTGTTCTTTGCCATAAGGCCATACTAAAATAAAAAAGATTTAACCCAGCTACAAAAAAGTTCACTGAACTTAAATTAAAATACTTGTAAACATCTTTGCAATATGAAATATAATTTTTCAAGTCAAAAAAGAATAAAATACTTCAATCTGTATTAATGCAATTTATCTTTAAAACCTTTAAACGTTTTAATATATATAAGAGATATGTTACAGTTTGTTTCCTTTTTTTTTTTCCTTTTTTTTTTTTTTTAAACTTTGATAAAGCTGCAGTATCATGGTTTTCACAGGAACTTCTTGCCCTTTCAAGAACATTCAGAAAAGTATCCACCCATAGATTTAATTATTTTGTAATACGCATCCTAGCAACTACCAGCACGTTTTACTAAGAGTCCACACACCATTGTCATCATCATAAGCATCTCCTACTTTCTTTTTTTTTTCAACTGTTTTTGTTCTTTTTTTTTTTTAAAAAAAGAGAAGTTTTGGAAGCTTCGTATTAAAGTACAGTGTAAAAACTAGCCTAGCACTAGAATGGAGTCGCCCGTTATTATGTATAGCATGCACCGCCCAGCACCCAGCCGGCCGCCGGGCTCAGGAGAAGATGCGGATGGCCTGGGTGACAGCACTGTGGCACACGGGGCACTGCGGCTCCGTCTTCTCGCAGATGCGGTTGGCGCACTCCATGCAGAAGAGGTTGTGGCCGCAGGGCACCAGCGCCGCGATCACCTCGCTCTCGAAGCACACCGAGCAATCGCGGCTGCCCTTCCGCCGCACGCCCGACGACGAGCAGGACGAGCTGGACGACGAGCTGGACGAGGAAGAGGAGGAGGCCGACGAATCGGAGGGCAGACCCGGCAGATGGCCGCCCAGCCCGTTGGCATACAGCGGGTAGGAGGCGGCCAGCAGCCGCCCGCCCGGGTCGCTGCGCACCCGGCGTGCCAGCGGGTGCTCAGGCCCCGCCGCCGCCGCCGCGCTGCCGTGCAGGGGCGGGGAGAGCCGTGCCGGGGGCGGAGCGCTGCCGCCCCGCCTCGGGCCACTCACCAGCAGCGCCAGGTTGGCATTGGCGGGCGCAGCGCCCGGGAAGGCGGCAGCGGCGGGCGAGGGCGCGGGCGAGGGCGGTGCGGCTGCAGGGCCGCGCTCGAACTGCGGCCAGAGGAGGGCAGCCCCGGGTGGCGGGGCGGGTGCCAGGTCGAAGCCAGGTGGCGAGTCGAAGGGCAGCTCGGAGCAGCAGTCCGGGGAGGAAAGCACATCGCCACCACCTCCGCCGTAGACGTAGCCATTGGCGCTGTTGTTGTTGTTGTTGCCGTTGTGGGTGAAGCTGAGTGCGGGGCTCGGGGGGCTGTAGTCGGCCAGGCGGGCCCCGCCGCCCCCCGTGCCACCCCCGAAGTAGGAGTCGGTGGAAGCGCTGCCCAGTGAGCTGGAGCTGTCGTTGCGGTAGTTGCAGAAGGGCTTGCGGCCCGGGGTGGGCGTGATGCTGGGTGGCGTGGGCTTGCTCCACAGGCTGCCCGTGCCGTTCAGCTCGAAGCCAACATCCGTGCCGTTGGCGTGGAAGTCGTTCTCGTCCGTCAGCTCGATGATGCCGCCGGTTCGCATGGCGATGTGCGCCTCAATCTCCTCCCGTGCCCGATCTACATTCTCGGGCATGCCCGTCACCTCGAAAACCGGCTCCTTGTCCCGGCTGGGCGTCACAATGTAGGTGTGCGTCTGTTGCTGGATGCGCTTGATCGTGGCCCCCTTGGGCCCCACGACCAAGCCCACCACGCGATAAGGCACCCGCACCTGGATGGTGGTTTGGCCGGGCAGGTTGGGGGGGCCGGGGACGGTGCCATTCAGGGCCGTGTTCTTGTTCCGCGAGGCTCGGATCATGGAGAAATGCTCGGCCGCAGAGATGATCTCCCTGCGGGCCATGGCCACATCTTCCTTTCTGCCAGTCACAACAAAGAGCGGCTCCTCCCCGCGCACCGGGGTCTTGATGTAGGTGTTGGTCTTCGCCCGCAGAGCTTTGATTTTACAACCTGGGAACGAGATGCGGGAGACGGAAGGCGAAGGGGAGGGGAAGGAAAAAGCGTGGGGGAGAACCGGTTACAACCCATTCTTTGGGTGCAGCTGGGGTGGGTGGGGGGGGGGAAAACACACCCACCCGCAGCGCGCTGCCCCTGCCCGGGGCGATGCTGGCACCGCGTCCGGGAGCGATGTGCAACGCGACGGCAGCCACAGCCCTGGCATGCACCCAGCGGCACCGCGGGCGGCAGCGGCACAGCTGTGGGCACTGCCCAGGAGCTGCCAGCGCGCAGCCCCGAGAGCGGCGGCAACAAAGGGCAGCGTGCAGGGAGGCGGCACGGCAGGAAAGATGAAATGCGGTGCGATGCAATGCAATGCGATGCAATGCGAGCAGCCCGCAGAAAGCTGCTGCTCAGCCCGCATTCCTGCTAAGCGCCTTCCTTTCGGAAAATAAAATAAAATAAAATAAAATCGGTTCTGGGGATGGTGAGGAGCAGCGGCTGCACCGAGCGAGCCACGCTCCCCTATGCGGATGCTTTATTGCAATCCCATTGTTCCACTTCCCAGCTCCATTCCTCTTCCTTAAAAATAACCCACGGTTTCCAACTTCGGGGGACGAAACCCGCGCCGGCGCTCCCTTTTGTCCTCGTTCCCTTTAGCAAACCCAACTTTTGCAGCCAATTCTGCGTTCTCCCCCCATCTATCCTCTCCCGGCGCATCCCGGCGCCCGGCCGCGCTCTTTGTCCGCCGCTCACCCACCTTGCCTGCCCACGATCTCCGCGACGTGCTCCGAGCTGGGCACCGGCACGCACTCCGTCATGTTCACGCTCTTTTTCCGAGGCTCGCTGTCGTAAATGGAGCCCGCCTCGTCGTTGTCCAGCCCCAGCAGGGAGAGCTGGTCCAGGGCGATCTGCAGGGCTCGCTGGTCATCCAGGGTCTCTCCCCCTCCGCCTCCTCCTCCTCCGCCGCCGCCGCCGCTGCCGTTCCGCTCCATGTCTGCGAAGAGCGAGCTGGGCATGGTCCGCGCCGCGCTGCAGCCGCCGCCTGCGCCGGGCTGGGGCGCGGGGCTCCGACACAAAGGCAGCCCGAGGCCAGCGGGAGCGCGGGGCGGGGGGCGGGCGGCTGCCGCAGCCGGCGGGCGGTCGCCTTTCGCTGGGATATTTTGTATCTTTCTTTTTTGTTGTTGTTGTTTTTCCTCCTCTCTCCGTGCAATCCGGTTTATAAGATGGTTTCGGGACCCCCCCCCACCGCACGGCTCCCCCCTCGAGGCTTTTTTTCTTTTTTTTTTTCTTTTTTTCTTTTTCCCCCTTTTTCTTTTTTTTTTTTCTTTTTTTTTTTTTGGCTGGGGGTGGGGTGGGGGGGCGGGCAGCGGATAGCGAGAGGAGCTCCGATCGCTTCCCCCCCTCGAGTTCCTCGCCGGCCACAATGCCAGGCGATGGCAGCGTTTCTTTAAGGAGCCCCTCCCAGGCTCCACTCCACTCACTCAGCGTTTTTTCCTCCTTCTCCCCTCCTCTGTCTGAGGCACCGCAGCAGCCAGACGGCCCCGGAGAGGCGGAGGCAGCGGGCGGAGGGCGGGGGCGCGCCGGGCGCCGGCCGCTGTCAGCCCCGCGCCGCCGCCGCCGCCATCGCCGCGCGCTCCCATTGGCCGCGGGCTGCGCGGGGGGGAGGGAGCGCGGGGAGGGGCGGTGCCGGGCCCGCGCCGCTCTTTGTTGTCGGGCGCGGAACAATGCCGGGCCGCGGCCCGCCCCGCAGCCGGCAGGCAGGCGGGCAGGGCTGCCCCGGCAGCGCGCTGATCGGGGCCGGTTTATTCCGTCCTCCCCGCCATCCCCCCCACCCACCCTTTTTTTTTTTTTTTTTTTTTGCGACCGAGGGGGTGTGTCGATGCGCAGCGCTTTGTCTCCACGTTGAGGAGCGCTGCCCGAACGGCCGCTCGGGAAGGAGGCAGCGCCCCGGCCCAACCGCCGCTACTGCGCGGCCCTACAGCGCATGCGCGCCCCTCCCCCCCCCGCCATGCGCACTGCGGCCCGGCGCCCTCGGCGGAGCGGGGCTCCCCGTGAGGGAGCTGAGGCGCTGCCGAGGTGCCGGGGCCGCCCCTGAGAGCTCCGCCGGGCCATGACTGCAGAGCCTTAGAGCCGCCAGACAACAAAGCACCTTGCCTCCCACCGGGCCTTGCACACTCACATTGCCTGCCGTCCCCTCCCTGCTCCCAGAGCAGCTCTTCCTGCAGGTTCCCTGACACAAAAACAGCCCCAACTTGCTACGTGCCAGGATTTCTCCACGTAACCCCATAATCTCTGCACCCTTGCCCACTGTCACGGGCAGAAGTCTTTCTCAGAGAAATCAAACACCGAGTAATTGTCCCCCTCCACATGGATACTCAGTTCACAGTCCCCCCGAGCTGTGGGGCAGCTGCCCCACAAACACCTAACGAGATGCAGGTACTCGTTTACACGCAGTGTTTATTGCCGGTGCCTGCCACTTCCTCAGGATGTTTGCATGCTTTGTAACAAAGCCCCACTGAATTGTTTTCCATCAAGGGCATTTAATCTGAGGGTGTCCTTTCCCCAGTGCTGAGGTTGTCCCTGCAGATGAGGAAATGCTGTAGCTTCATATTCAAATCATAAGATTTCTTATTTTGCACATTTACACTTGTAGCAGCAACGGTGTCTGCGTGAAAGAATGATCTATTACTTACAAAGGCTCGAGGAGGCTAAGACTCGTTACTATTTCTGAGCATCGAACATCTTTTTAAAACAAAAAGCAGATGGACACAACCTTAAACAGTACAGATCATTTTTTATTTAATAATAAGAAACATTATAACTCCACTTCTCTGGAGCCTTTTTAACTTTGGGAACCCAGAATCTGACAGAAAATATCTGTCCCCATTTAGCAGATGGAGCAGGGCAGGACAGAAATGAGGGGTCTGCACCCTCGGGGCAAAGACAAAGGATTACTCTTGTTGACATCTAAAACATCAAAATGCAAAGATAGGAGGAGAGGGGTTGGGACGTACTTGGATTTTACCCATTCCTTGTTTTGTTTTGTTCTCCTCCCTTCTCCTCCACTTCCCCTTGCATTTAAACCTGTGACTGGGTTTCTGTCCTAGCTCCCCACTCGGACCATCCACACTGACTGACAAGTAAAAGGAAAACAAGTTACTTTCAGGTTTATGTTCCTATACATAGAAAATGTTATTCTCAAGAAAGACCTGTACAGATCTAGCTTTATTTTTAAATGTTAAGCTGAAAGCTCTAATTAAAAATGCCTAAAATTAATTTTAGCCCCTTCTATAGGAGAAGCTTTATGGGAAGGGAGAAGCAGACCAACACACATGCTGGTGTTTTAAGCCTCCTAGGAACGCTGTGGAATTGTCCGATGTCTTGAGGGCTATTGCTTTTCCTTGTAACCATTTCTGAAAACATTTGAGAGCAAACTACATGGAATAAGAAGAACAATAGCACAGTTATGCTGCTGTACATTAAAACATGCATACACCAAGTGCACGGTGCTCTGGGAACACTATCGTGTTCAGGTGGCAAAAAACAATGCACACAAGGCTCATGCGAATGTGCTTACTCCACAGAAGTATTTCTTCGGAATGACTTGATCAGATCTAAATGAAAGAGTATCTGTCTATAATCCTTTTCATCCCATACAACCTTGAACAACATGCAGAATTATAGTGAAGTCCATCTCTGGAGGAGAAATCAACCACCTACCAATTATCAGCAAGTTAACAAAAGCAGGAAGGGAGGATGTATTACAGGCAAATACAGGACTTATTGCAGGAGGAGTGTAATTCTCAGCCCTTTAAGTTTCTCTCTTTTATCATTTCCCATTTGTGACAGAGGTAATAAAACTTCCTTCCTCCAACCTTTATTTAATTAAAGTGTAAGGTCTTTGGGGCAGTGAGCTTACTGTGTGTATACACAGCTTCGAGCATGAAGAGGTCATGAATTAATCCCAGGCCTTCAGATGCTACTCTAAATACAAAGCATTAACAATAATAAGAATAGGATATAATTTTCATTTAGAGTAGATGGGATCTGCATTTTTGATGCATCTTCACAAAGAATAAATCACATGCATCTCAGGAATGACTAAATTAACGGACAAGGAAAGAGGCATCTCATACCAGAGATTTGCCATTCCACTCTATCCCATACTGAAGGACACTACTGCATACTGTTACACCACTTACTGTGAAGTTCTTATTTACCATAATCTTGCAAAATAACAATCCCAAAGGCCAAATTATCAATCAGATTAGGAGTACAGTTCTTTTCCCCAAGACATCGCACATGATTACTGTGATAACATACCCAAATTAAACTCTTGCCTCTTCAGTAAGTAGCAATTAGCAGTCTGCAGACAACTGACATATTCTTTCATTCCCTGTAATACTTAACAATATAGAAGCCAGATTTCCTATTGAATCCCATATTAACCTACATTCAGTAGCCATGAAATCTCAGAGCGCCGTGTCAGAATTTATCATCTTTGATGATGCTAGCTCTGCCCCTTGACAGTTTAGACAAGATGTTTACAAACAATTCATCCAGAATCTGAACCGCAGCTGAAAACGCCTATTATTTTCCTACCACTTGTTCCATCCATTTTGGGTGTTTCATGCTAAGGGATGAGCAGAACTCTGTGCTAACAAACTGCAAGAAATCAAAAGGAGATAGAACAGCAAGTGACTTTGTGATGCCTCTGGGAGAGGGAAGTAGCTCAGGGGTGGGGAAGATGCAAAACGCTCTTTGCCCTTGTGATACTGAATGTCACATCAAGAAACACAAGCAGGAAGATGGTGCTGGTGATTTTCTCCATAGGCATTTTCATCCTTGTAACTATACACCTCTCTTTATTACTATTTTTTTAATTATTGTTTATTGTATTTTTACATAAAGCAAAGATCTTCCTGAGACAACTCATGAAAATAATTTTACCCAATCCAAAAGGTCTCAGACCTTCAACAGTCAGAAACAGTCTCAGAAAAATATTGATAAAGTTTTGCTAGCTGCTGATGGCTTTACTAAAATGCTTCTTTTTGGTATATTAAAATGAAAAAGATATTGGTAATAGTCATCACATGCTCTGCTTTCTTCACATCTATTTGCTGTGCGTTTGACAGCAGTGATCAGAGCGTGCAGAGGACGAGCTACCTTATAAGAATGCAGTTTTGTTTAACACGACTGATGGAAGGCAATTCAAAACGCCCACAGACGCCTGTATAATAAATCAGAAGTAACCAAATAGAACAGCTGCCCATTTTAAAGCTCTCCACTTGGAGTCTAAGTGGCCTCCTTCATTTAGTGCTCCATTCTGCCTCTCTGTTAAGAACAAAGGTTATCGCACTGCGCAGCCAGTTAAATGGTGTTCAGCAATAGTGCCGACCAGAGTTCAAATCTGAAAATCCATCCTGCCTTTCCCCTGCTCTCACATGATGCAGCAGGGCCCAGCCTCCCGGCTGCTCTGTGCGCAGGTCTCAGTGCAGCACTCCGCTGAGCGGGATTGGAGCTCTTTGTTACCAGGGCCCCCGGGCTGGCGCTCAGTGGGCGATGCAGCGCTGGCGTCTCACGCCTATAACACACCTATCCCAGCGCTGGGCCCTGCCTATTGAGCAGTAGATAGATTAAAAAGATTTGTATCTGTACGTTGAGACTAAGCTAGATAACGCATAGATCTGACATAGCTCAGAACTGAGGGTTTTTCCATCAGTTTCAAAATACGACCTTCTTTTTCATAGATTAATTTACTTTCAATCTCTGAAATAGTGAATTATAGTCATAAAACAGATAGTCTTAATGCTGTTATCAGAAGGATAACACAATTGTCCTTTAATGCTAATTGTTTATAAAAGAGACCATATTTATGCAAAATGCCTAGGCAAACTCTAGGCACAAATGCAGTGCTCATAATAAATGAGTGAACATTATATCCCTGACCATAACTCCAGAGCTTTCTGGTGAAAGAATATCCAGTTCTTGTCACAGTACTGCCTTGTAGGTCAAAGTTCAGCATACAAATACACACGGGATAAGATTAGATTTTAATTGATAAGTATTAATTATCACTCATTTCCATCTCTGCATGAAGCACGATGTGTAAATGTCTAGTCAATATTACCGTGTAATAGATAACCTTGAAGCAGAATCTCTCACACCTGCTTCTATTCAAGAAAAAAAAAAAGCCACAACAAAACATCAGCCTTTGTTGTAGTGAGAAGATACACTGACATCCAAATTGAGTTGATCCCATGGGAAAACTGACTGTCTCCAGCACAATCCTGCCTAACGTGAGCCCGGTGCAGAAACTAAATCTTCATCTGCATACACCTGTCTTTAGAAACGTTTCAAATCCGGTCTGAGAACACTGTGGTTGTGGTGCATCTCTGCTCTAGACAAACATTTCTCATGTGATGCTCTCACTGCAACCACAAAGCATCAGCGCTCACAAGAGCATCATTGATGATACTCAGGCTGTTCATTGAGGACAAAACCATTAATGATTAATACTACGGTAGGAGAAAATGCAGCAGTATTTGTTGGCAGCTGTAATGTGGCAATGCATCTCCTACGTGGAAAACTCATAAATACCTTTAGCTCTCTGTGCATCAAATGGCTCTTATTCACTCCGTGAGAATAAGAATCAAATTCCCCAGATTAAAGGAAAGCGAAGGCAATTTTCACATCTAAGACTGCACATATACAATGTATCCCTCTGACTGACCCAGCAGATGCAGAGATACATTTAAGTATCACAGACATTACTGTCCCAGCAGATGCTGCAAAGTTGTCACTGATACAGACACTCACTGTTCCCACAGATCTGTATTTCGGGAGGGAATTTTCGTACCACAGACGCTACTGTCCCTACAGAACCACATCTGCTGGAAGAGCCATTGTTTCACATACTCCTCTGCCTCCATCAGATGCGAGACACTGCCAGGACGACAGGCATTTCTGTCACAGCCAATCTCCAACCACAGGGCATAAAATTGCAACTTACACTGCTGTTTTATTACTGAGCCCTGAGGATGGACCTCACTGATAAAGAAATAACATAATCCAATGGAAATATACTGCTGAATATCTAGAGCATCATCATTGACTTAGTCCAAGTATGGTACTCAGAAGTACTGTGTTTGGGAACGTCAGAAGGAGAAAAAAGCTCCTTCCATCTTCCTCCCACCTACCTTTAACAAGTAGACATTCTGAACAGGAAGTTTCAGTTTTTCTTTTGTATTAGCATTAGAAGATTTGATCCCAAGTTCTGAAGGCATGACAGCAAAGAAAAGGGGGTTGTTTTTCTTTTTAATCTCTTTGAGGCCCAAACCTTTTGAGACTGTACCATCTCAGAGCTAGGGTTAAGCAGCTGTTGGCATGGGGAGTTCTGCTGCTGTGAAGCTGAACTGCCAAGCAGGGACAGAAGCACAGCTCTGGTATGGAGGTCAAAGGGACAGCTGTCTGCTCAGCTTTAGCAGATCTCTGAGAACTGCTGCTGCCTTGACAACACAGAGTGTGCTCAAGCTGGTCAAAGGCCATGGTCCATATGCCTCAGTGCTGGTTCTCACCTGACTATGGTTCACACAGCTCATGTGGTGCTCAGGGAACAGGGAAACCACCAGAGCTGCTCCTGGGGCTGCAGTGCACCCAGCTCCAGCCTGGTTCCACCTCTGGGGTGTCAGAGCTTGGGGCTGGGCTGGGACATCCCTCTGGAGTGCACTTGACCTAAGGCTCATACCAGAGCATGTACTTACATAAAATAGTATGTATGGTATTTGAGCCTGAACCTGAGCAGTCTCGGACCTTTGTTTGCCTGACTGAGTAGATGTATCCTTTCTGATCTGGCCTGGGAGAGAGAAAACCTCCCCTGGTAATTCTGCAGTAATGTAAGCTCCACTTGAAGAAACATCATCTAACTTTGGAATTCCCCTGTGGGGGAGTCTGGGCATTTATCTTTATCTGAAGCATCAAGGGCTGTCCACTGGCAAAGGCAGGACACACAAATTCCCAGAGTAATAATCCGATACAGCACAGCAAAACCTACATCCTTAAGAGCAGATTGTGGGAAAGCATCAAGATTTTGGTTATTCTGCCAAAGCAAACAAGATATTTCAAACCCCATCATCTGCTCTCCAGTTCACACCCTTCCATCGCTATCTTTCTCAGATGCCATGCCACACTGGTTAGTGGCAATGGTGCTGTCATGTGTGATTCATTCAATTTTACTGGAAATTAGAAAACCGCATGCTGCACTGAAGAACTGCTTATTTATGTAGTCACATCATCCCAGGGTGCACGCATCCCGCCTTTATTTGCACAAATTCTTTCATCCAAAATTTGGGAAACACTTTCTTGCCAGAGTTCATTCAGAGGACAGAGAAATCAATAGCACATTGGTCTTTCCAGCACCCATTAGCCCTTAATAGATTCCAGTGCCACCCTGAAAAAGTAAATGGCATTTTGGAGGAGAGTATGTTTGTCATGACAGGATGTGTGGGAAGGAAAACTGAACAGATAGCAGCAGAACTACAGTTGTGCTAGCAGGAGTCTGTCATGTATTTATTTGCACTCTGGGCAGGTGAATTTCACTCACAAAGTAAAATATAGACTACTTTTGTCTTTTTTTCATGGAGTGCCATTATAAAGCCTCATCAAGTATTTCCTGAAGAGATCACAAGGCTACATTTACCACAGAGACTAATTCTCAGTACGAATGATGAACTGACGTTCAGGACAACAAAGCAAATGCTAAGAGATGTCAACAGTGCACTCTTTGGAATAAGAATGACCATACACAAATATTAATAATATTAAATAATACTTTCTGGTGGCAACAAATTAAGCTGGCTGAACTCTGTCTTGAGTTCTGAGGCAGAGGTCCAGAATTACACGTCTTCAAACAATTTCACTTCCTAGGAGATGGGTTTTTCTATCCTTTATAAAGTTAGTGCTAATGAAGCAGTGGCACTAGAATCAAAAGGTAGACATGACTGTGCACAGACTGGCGAAGTCTGGCCTCTACAGATTCCTAAAGTGAGAGATTGTGTTACAGTCTGCAGATACAGATAGTCTTATCTTTAGATGAAGAAACTATTAAGATGATTCAAGCAACACACAATTATGAAGGAAGAAAATAGAAATGTGAACCATTATTTTTGAAAGATAAGCATACCTTAAGCATCCCTGAGAATATTTACTGCCATAACTGACCAGATCTCCTGAAACATCCTAGCCTAGAATTTGGTCTTTGACAACCACAGGACTCCTCAGGACTTCAGTCGTATCACACGGCTTCTGTGGAAAGCAGAATTTAGCAAGAAAGAGGAAAAGACACAAAGTATTTCAACAGCATTTGGAAAAAGTTTGCTTTCAGTGTTACTGACTATCTTTTAGGGCTCAAATTAGAGCTCCGTTATATTTTAAAGCATTGCTTTTAAGCTTGCTGGAAGTGTCAGACAATTTGAATAGATCTCCATTTTAATTTCCAATCTAGCAATATGGAACAGCTGCCGTAACTTGTGCAACATGGAAAATTCAACATCCTCATTCCTCAAATGACAATCATTGAGAGGGGACTCTGAAAAAGGCATATTATGCTTCCACTTTTACTGCCTTTTAGTAACTCCCAGTCAAAATTACAGTTTGGATGAAGAACCCTCAACAGAACTTTTAACTTGCACTGTCTACAACTGAGAGCAAAGGTGTCTGCAGAAAGCTGATGGGACCGGAATCAAAAGGGTGAACAGAGTCCAGAAGAGCAGCACTTTGGGGTTCAGATGAAAGTCCCTCATTCTGGGATTATCTAGACAAAGACAGAGGCAGTTCAGCCATATTCAAGTGAATTTATAGGGAACAGAGTGTGCACGAGATGAGGTACCTTTATGATTACAACTCCATTTTACGTCTTGCTTGAAAAAGAGTACAGATTTTTTGTTTTATATATAGTGCTTTAACGCTGATGAGTTGGTCCTGTTACAGGAATAATGTCCTATCTAGTTCATGCTTTGTATTCATTCACAGTTTACATATGCGTGCATCTAGATAAAGCTACCTCCCACTTCCCCTTAATTCTGAATAGAAAGCACACAGGAGTGTTGAGACCCATCACCACACAACACAGTGTAAACAGAAGCACACCCAGCAGAGGTACTGTTGCTCCAAGACAGACAATTTGCTTCTGTACAAGGACAACTGAGAACTCTCCAGCAATGCTGATTTCATTTGCTTAATTAAAATCTCCATTCTCAGTTTTGTAATGTTTCTACTGCATTCATGGCTTCTTCCCTTCCATGTGAGCAGCTTCCAGCCCTGAGATTATTCCCTTTGGTAGCCTACATTTCTTGTGAAACTGTCTCCTAGCATGACACCCACACTTAGTAATCTATTTTCTGTTATCAGTATACTGACAGGCTCCTTTATACATTGGTGAGGATGCACATCAGGGTAGCATGGATGTCTCTTGCAGGAGTTTGCCTCTAAGTTACCTCTCAGCCTGAGAGTCTCATCCGCTTCAGGCACTGAAAGTTGTGGAGCTGTTTTCAGCAAACCCCTTGCAGAACAGCCCTCCCCCACTTCCTTCTTTGCTAGCTCTCTTTAACACAGGCAGACATAAGTGAAAGGAAAAACAATGAGAAAGGAAGCTTGGGAGGGACAGGTTGGAAGGAGAAGAAGCTCTGCAGACCACATTCATTACAAAAAGCATTTGCAAAAATAGCCTAATTGCATTCTGTGGGAGTGTGGGGCTGAGTAAAAGTGCTACAAGTGCAAGCAACAATTGCAGAAGCAGGAAACAAGTTGGAAAAGAAAGAAAAAGGAAGCTCCACAGAAACGAGACACCTGCACAGAGGAGAGCAGTCTCATACTTCCCAGGAAAAACAAGTCAACCAAAGCACTAACTGCCTTTGAGTGACTGCAGAAATATTTATATAGAGCCTTTCCCGACCTCTGCTTTGCTTCCTGGCAGGCAGCAGCTCAGAAAGAATCCTTACCACTGGCATCCCCTTCTTCCACCAAACAAAATTCAGTCCCTTCCCAAAAGCACAGCAAAGGCAGTAAGCAGCCAGCTGTGCACAGGGGTGGTCTGGGCTTTACCTGAGGAAGGATAGATATCCAGCCTGGGACATGCTTGAGCACTCAGTAACTGCTCTCACAGGAGGATGAGCATCTCTTCTGTGTGAAGAGTTGGGGAAACAGCATTAATTTTGTATAGTTTACTGTCAACAGGGAGCCACCAAAGTCTCCCAGCCGCTCACTTTTTTTTCTTGTCTTTACAAAGCACCTGAGGCATTGAGAAGTCGTGGATGCCCAGTAACTTGTGTTGCTCCTCTTCCAGTGAGCCCTTCCAGGAATTCTCAAAACATTTGTGACAGTGCAATTCTGAATTCCTAAATCATTAAAACAATGTATTTATTTATTAAAAGCTAAAATGAAACACTAGGGAGCAATGCAGTCATTCCAATGAATGCATGCAATTGAATTCCCAGGGCTTATACTAATTGGCACTTCTCAAAATGTTTCCAGTTAGGTCTGTCCACAAACTTGAAAATCAAAATATGCCTCTCTGAGATGTGCTGATGTTTGTGAAACAGAACCGTTAAATCAGCGAGATCAGGGATTGAATTCAAAGCAATAATGTTTGGGGATCATACATTAAAGATGACAGAATCTTTCTAAATCACCACCAACATGAAACACTTGTAGCACTAACTTATAAAGCTATCTGAAAAACACACACTACCACCTACTGGCAATTATTCATATATGTTATTTACATACTGATAAATGGTAACAATATATGCACATATGATTTGCATGAACTTTGTCAGGACAAAGATTAGTCTTCATTTCTACATTTACTGGAATCACAGTTATGGAATACTTCCCTGTGCATGCAGTTCCCCAGTCTGTGACCAGTTTTCATTATTTTCAATAAGAACTGAAGCGATAATGAGGAGTAGTATTTTAATAATCAGCTAAGGGTGTTGCTTTTGCCAGTAACTCCCATTAATATGAGATTGGTTTTGTTGCTTAGCAAGAGAAGGTTGGTAATGTGGTACCATCAGGCTCACACCTGGCCATTCATACTCACCATTCTGGACAGTGGGTATAAATACAACAGTGGTACAGAACCAGGGTGGAGAATCCGGTTAAGTTTTGTTCCTCAGTATGACCTCTCTTCTGCATCAGACACTCCAACCCTTGACACAGAGGGCCATGTCTGGATAGAGGAGATAATACCAGGCAGCAGTTCCACTCAAACACATTTTCCTTGAGTGTTTTCACCTCAATAGGTACCTTACCTTTTACTGCAGCTATCAGCTCCTTGCCCTGAGGTTCACTGTGATGCCTTAGTAACATCTTGGAGGGAAAAGGGCTGTGATGTATATACCAGGAAGTAATGCTAAAGAGCCACGTGTGAGTAACATGACAGTATCTCCGCAGAGCTTGGATGACATGCTTTCCAGCCTTCATGCTCTCTCTGGAGTCTTTCATCTGTTGGCAAAAATGTAATAGCTGATGAAATGCTGGTGTGGATGATGAGTAACTCTGGACTACTTACCAGCAGTCAATATATAAGTCTGAACTAGGACTATGTCAGCATGACCTGCAGCATGACTGAATCCTCACCTGTAAAGGGAAATGTGTCAGGAGAACTGAGAACGACACCGCTGTGTCACTCTGGGATCCACAGCGCACTCAGAGTCGGCTCTGGTGCTGCAGCACAGCTGTGGCCACTCCTGTGAGATCACCTCCAAGTGCGAGGGCAGCAGTGTCAGAAGGATTGCTGAGCCCTGAGGTAAAGGCTCACTGAAGGCTGAAGACTGATACTGGTAAGAGTCACCCCTGCAGTTTTACAGGGGGCACTTGCCCAACACGACACCAACTTATACTGACAATAGCTATCCAAAAGCCAGACCAGCATCAGTCCAAGCTGACTGCCATGTACCATACCCTCACAGTAAACCAACCTCTTCAGTGCCTTATAAATAAAACATTCTATCCAATAACATCATTTTGTATACATAAATAAATTAAAAAAGAAAAAAAAACTAATGAACTTCAATGTATTAATAACTAATCAAATTTATAGCTTCATTATACTGTCACTTTTTCTTTTTAACCTTAACAGACTTGCAAATATTTTTTTTTCTATAACATATCTTAATTAAACACAAGATTTCCTGCTGCCAAATACCAGACTAGCTCAAGACAGACCTTCAGATATGCGATGCTAATTCCTGACACTCAGGAACAGACACTTTTCGCTCTCTTCAATATGTGCATTACAAGTAGTATTTTAATTGGGTTCCCAATTCAGAAGGCTGGAATGAGCCTGTGAGTCATTTTTACAAGTTGACTCACATGCTGCAAAACTGAAGAATTCAGTGCAGGAAAAAAAAAAAACAAAAAAAAATGGCAGAGGGTGGATTGGTGCACATCACTGTCACTGGGGAGAAGAGTGGGTTTGTCCCTAGTACCCAGCTGCAGCAGCAGGGTGGGTTCAGCAAGTGCAATACTTAGAGGAGGGGTTTTTTTGTTTGTTTCTTTTGTCAGTAACTGTTAAGGGCGCTCTTGGAAGACTTTTGTTCTGTGAGAGCTGTGATTATGAGATTATATAAAGTATTATAATTTTGAGCTTCTTTCCCCTTCTGAAGGGGGACCGATCCTCACATCACAGAATGCCGCATTTCAGTCTATTTCAATCTGTGCATTTCAGTGATTCCATTTCAAGACTTGCTAACACACCAACGGCGAGGAGAGGGCTCCTCCTTCCCTTTAGGTGTCAGCTCTGCCATCTTGAGCTCAAGCTGGAGACAAAGTCACATTAAGCTCTTTTCCCCCTGCACATCACCAATCTCAGAGCAAGGGATGGGAACTCAGTCAAAACAAAGCAAGTGGAATCAAATCTATCCTTCCATTTTTGCCGTGTCAGCTTCCAACAGCAGTAAAAACTGTAGTTCCTTACTTAAACAAGTAAGGGTGAACAACCAATACACAGAAACTGTAGGTATGCTGAGAAAAAGGCTTTTTTGAACTGCCTTTTTCTCCTGGAAATAACCACATGTGAATATTTTTCTTTCTGTATTCTTAGAAGAATCCATACAATACACAAATGAAAGACAGATTCAGTGAAGGCAGAAAATGCCAGGGTGTTTTTCACTGTCCTGAGGACAAATGCCAGAGCCCTTCTGGGACGTTCAGAACATCTAGTCACTGTATCTTATTCAAGGGAAAAGCCATTTGTCAACAAACTAATCACTGGACGGATTCTGAGACAACAGAACATAAAAAGCCAATACAAACGTGCAGATGAGGTTGCAGTCAGCAGCTAGCCACAGAAAACAAACAAATGTTTGTCCTCAAAGCATGGCATTTGGGCCCAGCCATTTTTCACTCAAGTCAAAAGCAGAGCAGGGATGATGCAAAGTGATCTTCAAACTAACTTCTAAGTCAAGCAATATGACCATGGAAAAAAAAAAGATGGGCATGAACCAAATGCAGATCCAATTCCTGCCAACTTCAGCCAACAGCAGTGGCAGAATTGGGTATGGACAGAACTGAGCCTGCTGCCACATCATTAGTGGCAGTAAAAGCCCCACTATTTCATATTTAAACTTCGAATAGCACTGGTGCCTGGCTCCTGGCTGAAAGCAGCCTTCATTTTTGATTAGAAACACAACACCAAGGGAAATAATCTCAGTGACTCACATTTCTAGTGGCCAGGATTCATCGCCAGTGAAAAGTGAAGCATCTGCCCCGTGGTGTGTGGGCCCAATTCTTGTATTTTTTCATGAGCTCTGACATAGGACTCAACCGGAGAGACCTTTCCTAACCTTCCTCTCGCAAAGCAAAAGCCCTCTGCTGGCTCACCACGAGCACATTTTTCTCAAGAACAAAGCCACAAGGGAGAACTCTCTGTAAAGGAGATCCTCAGTGATGAGGCTCTGCACTTGCTTCTTTTTCTAAACCTCAATTCAGAATGTGCATCCTAATAGCAAAATGGTTCAATTATTTCGTTCTGCACCAAATCTACCTCTCAATTGGTGAAAAAAAAAAAATTGAAAACCACAGAGGAAAATCAGGGCATTTTAGAATGTCAGCGTGTGCCATGTTAAATACACAACAGAGTGAGACTTCAGATTCAGCAATGTGGAACATGACAGAAATTTCAGCTTAGCACGAGCTGAAATGGACCTGAAGCAGTCGCAGCTTCTGAGAGCTAAAAATCATAATTGCTTCCTTAAAGGCATCGCTTGTATAAAATTAAATGCATTTCTCCAAAAGCTTCACTAACACAGCAACTGATTGGCCCTTGAGGATTCCTATAGATACTTGTCATTCAGCATGAAATCAGGTCAGCAGCTAAAATTAAACACCCACCTCTACCCTGAACCGCATGCGGAGTCATCGCTTTTAGCATCACTCAGCCTCTGCCTCCCCAAATGGGCTCATTCTTACCATGAGCTTAAAGGATGTCTTATCAAGGAGCACTGATGGATGCAGTCATTCCTGTTCTGAGATGAAACTGTTGGGAATCAGAGCAGCAGTCCTGTTGACTCCATCTGCATTGATTAGCTCTCAGGCAGCCTGCCAAGGCAGTGCACTGCCTCTTACCCCAGCCACTGTTAATCTGCCTGAGCGA
The DNA here is from genome assembly GCF_038088225.1 of Cyrtonyx montezumae. Taxonomy (NCBI): domain Eukaryota; kingdom Metazoa; phylum Chordata; class Aves; order Galliformes; family Odontophoridae; genus Cyrtonyx; species Cyrtonyx montezumae. Next base: position 27,786,613 of record NW_027071903.1, on the reverse strand, counting down.
GGCCTGCAAGCCCTACGTAAACTGCAATTTCTCTTCATTAGTGTGATTCTGCCTGCATGAATCTGATAACATATGGGATATTATCATAAAACAGCCTATTTCACCAATTCATTTTCTCCTTTATGAAGATTATGAATGTACTGCAAGTGCACTGGGAAGGATAAAACAGAAGATTCTGCCGTACAGTTCCTTTGATTTTGTTCCTAAAATGCAGATAGCCTTCCTTTTAAGTTCACATTTCCCAATAATCCTCTGCTAATATATTATAAAAACTGCTGACTCTCTCTCCCTGGCTTCCTCTAGTTCATTACGGGCCTGATCCACAATACAAGTCACTGCCTAGATTGAGGCTTTAATGATCAACAGAGCTAGCAGATGCCTCACAATGGAAAAAATGAGAGGCACAGTAACATTTAGTCAACCCTAATCATTGCCACGGTCTGACTAAGCTCGAACATGAAACATGATCATGGTTTGATGACGGATTATGTAATTCCCAATCATGCCCCTCTCTTCCTGCCTGTTTCAGATAATACTCGATGGCCACAGTGGGCAGCTTCGGCACAGCTGAATGAGCGCTGTGTCTGGGAATGCTGTGGATGCAGGTAGACACCTACCTGCATCTGAGATTTATTAATTAGCACATGTCCCCATTGGATGAAGCCCGCATGCCCTCTGCTGGTAAATGCATGCATTCCCAAGAACATCCACACCTAAACTGAATTAGTGAAATAACCTGAGGCTATTGCCTTACATTCAGAACTACTGCTGCAAGCCCCTTGACAACGCGTGCACAGCGTGCTTGCCCTGGCATGCTTCCACATGCAATACAGAATAAAATGAAATCAAACCCCCGTTCATTCTAAACCTCACAGCTGTTCTGTGCTTATAACTGCTAGGTTGTTCTCGTGCCTGGGTTCCGAGGGCATTTTCTGCTGAAATGTACCATTATAACTGTGCAGCTCGTGTCTCTTTCAGAAGACGTTTTGAATGCATTGATCCTTTAAGGACTTTGAATAAGGGGACATTGCACAGGACAGACGCAGAAGCCTGCAGCAACCACAGACTTTTTTGTTCAGAGCTGCTCCCAAGGAAAAAAAAAAGAAGTGTTCAGCTTTCCAGGATTAATCCATTAGCAAAAGCGACAATAACTCCTGGCTAATCTGTATCAATTACTGAGTACAGATATAGGCAGCAGTGGTCATTTTAATAAGCAGGTCACTCCTTAAATTACTTCTACTGCCAAATCAAGTGAAGATCACTAGGAATCATAACTAAGGGGGTCATTAGCTTAACCCATCTGACAGCCTTTTCTGCAGAACCTTCCTGACTATTTATACTATCTAATGAGAATGGCAACACCAGACCATAGAATGGCTCTTCTTATTAAGGAAAAGCAGGATATAGCACAGGCCAAAGAGAGGCAGGGTGAAAGGGGCATCAGATGATGATAAATATGCCCACAGACTACCAGATGTTGCCAGTGCCCAAAGAGAAACTGTTGGATGGTTTCCAGGGCAAAGGAGAAATAACCAAGTACCACTCGTACATGATAGTAGAGCAGAGGAAAAAGCATCTTATTGTGCTCTAGACCATGACAAATTCATCAAAACCCCTAAGAAAAAGAATATTCTCATGCTTCACTAATGACATTTAAAACAATAACCACGACAAAAAGGAAGCAGCTGAGTGCATGGCTGACTCCCTGCCTTGGGAAGCACGTTGCTCTACACTGATCTGTTCCTGTCAAGTGCACACCATCACTGGCACAGGTGAGAGTGCATAAAAAGCGTGCACATCAAAAAGAAGGTGCAGGCATTAACATAATTAAAATTCGGCTGCCCCAGGGCATATTAAAAGCTGTATGAATTTTAAGTGCTACTCATCTACAGGACTCTGCTCTGAACGTAGATGTACTGACCTACGCCAGTAAGGTTTGCTCACAAGAGGAAGTTATTGCCATGAAGCATATCAAGGACATCTATCTATTCTTTCCTTACCTTTCAAACTGAACAAAAGCTGTTGCATCAGCAAGTGAGTACAAACCACTGCAGAAGACAGAAACGTCAAACAGCCTTTCAAGAACAGAGATCTGTTATATTCAGTTGTACCTGGATGAAAGTGTAGGACAAAATGACTGATAGCGGCATCTTCTCTATATTTGTGCAATTCTACTTCAATATTGAACTTCATCCTCTCTGCCATCTCATCCAGACTAGAAGAGGTCATGTCCAAACATGTTAGCAAACACAGAATTTCATACAGTTCTATGCCCAACGTACAGCTAGTTCAGCTCCTTTAAAGCACTGTGGTCTACCCTAGGGAAGGAAGGGGAACAAAGTGTAGGCAGATTTTTTTTTCAGAAGTGCTGAAAAGCATGAGTATCTAAGCAGAACCCGGCAAGAAAAAGGTGAGGGTTCACTAACCCACAGGCGCTAATGCGTTTTGAAACATGACCAATTTTACAGAACACTGCACCATGTTTTTAGAAGCACCTGTGTCAGTGATAAGGGCACTGCTCTGTCCCATTGCAGGTGTGAGAAGCTGCAAACGTGGGTGAGCAGAGCTGGGGACCAAGACAGCTTCCTGTGACAGACACAAAACCACACAGTTATTTCTCTAATTCAATTGATTTCTATTTCAAGAATTCATACACTGTAGTGGAGACACATTCTCTGTAGTAAACCTCTGTCTCTACGGGCTCAGATTATTTCCCTATAGGCACTTCTGGGGCTGATGATGTCTGCTAGAAGTATGTGACTACCAGTGCTAGCAGTATCCCCCAATTGCTAAATGTTAATTACCAGAGAGCAACAAAAAATTGTTGAAACAATTCATCTATGTCTAAAATCTTCATTCCAGTTGTACATCTTCCCTTAGTTTTACAAGTACTTAGTTGGATTTGTAGGAACCTAGGCCATTTCCTTTTTCTCCTCCTTTTCAGATGATATGAAAGAAAATAAGTACAAGAGCTAGAAGACTGTAAGAACAGCATATTTTAAGACAATGACATGGTTCAGAAAAGTCAGAGGAGAACCAGTTCATACTTAACCTTATTGTTTATTTACATGGGTATACATATGTATATAAAAAAACTGGTCGACTGGTCAGGCCAGGTTTCTGAACCAATCAGATCAGCCTATGGAGTCAAACATGAATTTTCTAACTTGTGCAGGATTAAAAAAAAAAATGGTAGGTGGGTTTCCTGATTTCTTCCTACCATTCTTGATGCCAGTTGCAAAGAAAGGGGCAGTGAAAGAAATGGGAGCCTTAAAAAGATGGGGCTAAATAATAAACAGCTAATAGAACAGCCATGGTTCAGTCTTAAAGTAGAAGAATATTCATCACTTTCCTGGACCTAGTTAACGTCTGGGTATTTGACTCTTAGTGTTTACAAGGTCGCCTGCCAGGTCTGTCTTCACTTCTCCTACACATCTTGATCAAGAACAAGGACTTTACATAAGTTTGGATTTTATTCTTTTAGTCAAAACAAGCATAGAAAAAAGATCTTAATTTCCTGTGAAGAGATCTGGCTCTCTTAGAGCCTTCTCAAGCCTTAATCCTAAGCTTCCAGTGACCTTAGAGCTTGGCACTTGTTATTGCATGTACCCTCTCTACTAACAACCTACTGCAACTACACGATTCACTGGAGAATCAAAGCAGTAAAACTTCTCTTTTTGGTATTTTAAAAAGGAAGTAGCCTATTTCAAAGTTTTAAGAGCAATTCCTGTACTCAGAAAGATCTTAGAGTTTAAGTGAACTGAGAGTACTCATTAACAGTGACCCATTGATAAACCTAGAGAATGAAGTCCTGTTCCCATCCAAACGGCAGATAGCCTGCGCAGTACAAGATCTCACACTTCCACCTCAGTCTTGTTCTTACGTCATGTCTAGGACTGAGAAATTTGCTTCGTCTCCACGTCCATTCAATCATACTATTCTTGGAATTAGACTTGTGCCTCCAGGCTCCAACCAATTCAAGATTCAGTTGTATGAAGCATTCATAACGCGAGACAGTCCCTGCCCCAAAGAGCTTACCATATAAATAGCACTTTCTAAAGGCAAAGAGCCCACAGTCCAGCTTTGCATTTCTGTATCAGACTATCCGCAAGGATGCTAATTATTGCCAGGATAACTACAGTTACATGATGTGAAAAATCTTGTCTATTGAGAATCGAATCTCATATTCTGCAAAGCAGTCATCAGAGGACGGTAACTATTTTTAGGCTACTTCTGACCTTTCTGAGAGTAAGGACTGTTCAAAAAGATGATTAAAATACTAAGTAAATTATGCAGAGAGTTCAATAGTCTGAAGAAAATGTAACTTCATTTAGTCTTGCATAATGCCTTCAGTAACACGGTTAGATTCTTGTAGCCCTTAACAGTCAAATTTTCCACTGTAGTGATGGGATGTAAGTTGGGCTGGTTATTGAGTAATAGAGAGGGCTTTCTTATTTGTGCAAACTTAACCTTCAAGAGAACAAAGATTAATCAACAACATGGAAGAGGTTGTTGTCATGAGATACAGTCATAAGATCTGTAGGGACTGCTGTAGTGGTTGCAATGCTTAATACTGGTTTGGAATAAAATCTGAGAGATAGGAGTTCACAGGGAAAACATTTTCGAGTCAAAATCCAACACCATTATTCATGAAAAAAGTAGGCTCTATCAACTAAAGAAAAGAAATCTAGGCAGCAAAATCCAGTTCCAGTGCATGAAGCAGACATTGTGAGGTTGGAATAAACACAGACAAGGCCACCTGGTTATAAATCCTGCATTTTAAGCACTCCAGAGACTTTCAAAGCAAAAGCTCCACATTCTGAAGTAATCTCCAGAGTACCTTTTGACTGACTTCTTTCCCTTCAGGACATTTTGGCATTCACATGGAAGCGTTACTTGTACCCTAAAGCAAACCGAACGGCTGCATGGTGCTGGTAAGCACCCACACGTAGCTGCACAGACTACGTGCTTCCAAGAAACTGGAGACATTTCCAAGACACTCAGTTTGTTGGGCCCACTATGCCACACCAATGTTTCCTTCCTGTTAATGGGAGCAGATCTACACAAATGCTGCATAAATCCTTGAAAGGATGTTTGGTAGCATTTGAAAAGGGGAGGGCAATAGTATTCATATGCTGTCTCAGCCCACAGACAGACCGAACTGCTTACAACAGTTGAACTTAAATTCTTAGCAAACATTCCTAATATAAGATAGATCAGCAAGCATTTCAAGTTCCTTAACCAGGCGAGAAGCCTCATCTGCAGGCTTGTCACATAACACAGCCTAAGACGGGTGGGCTCAGTCTGTCACATCACTTTTCTCCAAGCTGCTAAGTATCTTTCACTGGGGCTTACAAGAAAGCTCCCACTGCTACCTGCGAGTCAGTACAGCACTGATCCAATTGGGGAGCTGGGAAGAACCAAGTCATGCTCACATTAGTTTATGCTTCCATAACTCCCTACAAAAATCACTACTTACCTACCAGGCAAATGAATGTCTAAGTATTGAAACACCGGAGGCTTTGCTGTCAGATCACTCAAAACAATGGAGAAAGGGAACATGTAGGTAGTGGGAAGCAGCAGAAAGGAAGGAGCTGAACTCCAAGAGGACTGGATTAGAGACATGAGGAAAGCTGGAAGCAGCTGGCTTGTGCATCTGCCTAACGGGCAAGTACCTGGTGAGGGTCCAGGGGAAGCAGTCATAGCACCATAAGCTGGGCTGGGCACACATCAGATCATGTTGCAGCTTGTCCTGCTGTGACAGGAGCAGGTAGCTCCACATCCACACGTTGTCTGAAAGCAGCAGAAGATGAGACAAAGACCATGGTTTCTCAGCCACCTCTAACAGGAACGAACATGGCATAGGAAAGAAAGCTGCAACAAAGCAGGCACTCTGCGTGGAATGCTTCACTGAGTTTTCCGTGGGCTGTCAGCAGCCCTTTGAGCACTTCAGGGCAGCCAGAAGAAAAGAGAGAAATAAGGAAACCAAAAACCACAGGATAAACTGAAGGTAAAGGAGTGAGGGCTGAGCACAACAGCCTGAAAGTTTCTCTGAGTAGCTGAATATCACCGAGGGTGTGTGAAGAACCGAGACCTGCCTCTGCAGGATCCAGCAGTGGGGATGCAAAGGCGCACAGGGGGAAGAGAAGCAGAAACCCAGGCACTGTGCCAGCTCAGATAACCAAGGGGACAGGAAGAAGGAAACCACAAAGCTCTGCAGTAAACACAGGGATTAGGAGAGGGGTAGATGGAACAGTCAGATGAAGTAACTGACCCAAAACTACATTCTCAAAACTAAGACTTGTGTTTTAAAAACATCAAGTGCTCTTTCCCCTCCTCCTACTTCTTACTGTTCGTTGGTTTGGTGTTTCTTTTTCCATTTTTGAGGGGAATTATTTTATTTTTTAACACTTTCTGGTTTTGGCTTAGGTCAGATAAGAAGGTGGCAGAACACTGCTAGGATATCTGCCTGTTCTCAGTGTTTCTGGCCCAATCAGGAGTATAAGAGAGCTGGACTCTCTTGGGAGTGTCTGTTTCCATTTAATTTCCAGGACAGTTTTGCAGACTTACAAGGTCAGGGTAAGGTGCCAGACTTCTGGGTGCTGCTGATAAACCTTGAGCCCTTGGAAACTTGTCCTTTCTCAACTGACTTCTCCTGTCAGTTGAGAAAGAACTGTATATAACTGTAAGATATTGTAAATACAGAGGGTAGAGAGACAAGGAAATGATGGTGTCACTGGTGGCTACTGACATCCCATTATGAAATGTGGGGAATTAGAGCTTCACATGACACCTGCTTTATCAAGTCACTCTTTCTTTTCTTTCCAAGACCAGGTCTGTTTCATGACAGAAGGCTACATGATATTATTCAGAGCATTAAGTCAGGGATAGCTCCTGGCTGTATTGCACAGGACCAAGCAGGCACTAAATACAAATGATTCCATTAACCTCTTCACGTTTCTTTCAGTTCTGTATTTCATGACTTAAACAAACAAACAAACAAACAAAATTATCGGGGAAACATTTGTCAGTGTGAGCTGGGTGATGCAGGTAACACCTTGCTAAAACAGAAGATGCTGGAGGACCTGACCAGCAAGAGGTCCCTGTGGGCTACTCACTGACGTGCTATGATTCCCTTGGTGTTATTCTGGGGATGCCAGAGAGGAAAGCTGTTCAGAAGCTGATGCCTGAAAGGGTGAGCGAGCAGAAGTAAAAGCAAAGCCTCCTGGGAGCTGTCAGCGTGGGTGTAACCTGCCAGAGGTTTGGGTTTTTATCCCCTCCTCTCATGGCAGCAGAGCCTCCACCAGTACTTTGCTGACTTTCAGCTCCTGCCATGGCACTGCTCTTACACAACTTAGTGACCACTCTGAATGCCAGTAAAGGGAGTGGGGAAACTGTGCTGAACCTGTCACTCACGGAGGTTGTGGAATTAGTGCAAGAATTTGTCCAGCTTTTCTTCAGCACTTCCATGGGATTAAAATTCTCAGCCCCTTTGAATACGTTTATTTTCTTTCAGTATATTGAAGAAACCTCTTCTGCTTCACTAGATCTCAACCCATCCATAGTCAAAAGGTAAGTCACATTTTCCAGAATCCTGAGAGAGAATGAAGCAAGGACCATATGTTAAGTTTTGAAAACTAATAATAACCGAAACAATGCACAACTCATCTCATCCCTGGTGCAATTCAGACCTTTGTCATTTTCAGAGTTTTATTCTGCTAGAGAAACCTACCTCAGGCCAACTCTCTCTAAGCTGCCAGCACCACTTCCACACAGTCCAAAGGAAGCAACACCTCTCCCTGCTCTGTTTACGTAACAGACGTGTTCGAAGCAGAATGACTGCACCAGCAAGTCCAGCACTGGGCTCAGAGCGAGCAGAAAAACAAGACATAAAAGCAGCTGCTTGACTTAAAAAGTGATGGCAACGCATGACGTGGAAAATGAATGTTAGTAACTCCAAATCACTTCTGAGAAAACAAACCCAGAATAAGCGTACCTCAGTGAGAACTTGCACTGAGCTTATCAAGACACTGGGTAGTAATAGTATTTCCCTAATTTCCTAATATTGTATTTAGTGAGTTTAAGAAACAGATATCACTCTTTTAATACTCTTCTGACACCTCTGTAATTGTCCACCTGTCTATGTAACTCAAAAAGGAGTTTCTACACAGGGTGACAGAGGAAAAAGAAGTAGGAATTTTGTTGTTGAAGGCATTTTGGAAATTTCATAGGGAAACTGTCAGGAAGCAAACACTGAAGAGCCAGCACTGCAACTACAGCTTAAGACCCAAGCATTAGTATTGCTATCCCAAACCTGGATTTGCCTTCCTAGAAGATGTACCATATACTGCATACATTTGAAGAATCTAGAAAGGACGTGAAAAAACAGACTTGCTTGTGAGAGACAAGGTGGAATACCAAGTGTGAACAAGCTACACTGCAGCATGCCTCCAAGCCTGTTTTAAATAGCACAAACAACAATAATAAACCTAGAGGTTCAACTGAAAAGCAACCAGCACCTTACAGACAGCTGCTCAATCTACAGAATGTTTAGAATCAGAACAAGGGAAGGCTAAACATTAGTAAATAGCACAGCTAACAGAAACCTGGGCTATTAGTTTTCAGAACTGCAGAGATCATAGAAAACAAGGCCATAAATGGATATATAAAAAACCCCTCACCAAAGACATTGAATTTTCAGACTCAGAGCTTTACAGGCATGTCTCAGAATCACAGAACTGCAGTGGTTGGAAAGGATGTGTCAGTTATAGTAGTTACAATACACACAAATGCTAATGAAGGCCCAGGGCTGGAAGAGAAACCAAGGAAGAACCATCCGACCGCAGTCATGGCAATACAGGACCGTATGCATTCTCAGAAGAAAGCATTTAAGAACACTGAAGATTAAAAGCCATCTCTAAATACGATGTCTGGGTACGAGCATCTTGTTTTGAGGTTATTTGAGTTGCAGCAGCTTCTATCATCCTCTCACACTTCTGGAGAGAATGGCAACTACACAGAATGATGTATAAAAACAATTTTTGATGTTGCATCCTGTCGCATGATTTTGAGAATCACACGGCTGACGATGTTAAAATTATTTAAGTACTGTGGGCTTCAACATTGGCCGAAAGGCTTAAGGCCTCCGTAGGCTTTAAGTTATAAGCAGTAATTGTAAAGTGACACTGAACGTTATTTGGTCAGCCCACAAGGACTAGCATGAATCCTTTGGTACACTCAGCCTTCACTTAATGAGCACCTCCAGCAATCCAGGAGCAGGGCCTGTGGCTGCAGACACTGAACCTCCGGAGTCTTTGAAAGAAAGCCATAGGGCAGATCTGTAACGCATCTGACAATCCACTGGGGAGCTCAACAAAAACACTAATACTTTACCCAGCCACGCAGCTTTAGGCTTCTGAAGATAAAAGAAAACACATTAATTATTAAAGCCACCCACTCTTCCCAATAATTTTAAATCACAGACCGAATAAACATTTTGTTTAGTTCAATAATGACATCTACATATCTTGGGAAGAAAGAGTTAATGGACGCAGCAGATGATGGGGAAACCACCAGCTCTCCTTCAACCCAACGCCGGCGGGCCCGCGGCAGCAGCTGCAGCTCACAGCCCGCTCCCCAGCTCAGCTGTCTCACTGCTGGGACACCATGAACATCTCCTGGCCCAGCAGCTGACTCCATTAACAGATTGCCCAGGTCACTGCTTCCAGACATCATCAGTTTCTCCCTGTTCAAATCCTCTCTGCGCCCTTTCCCGCAGTTCAAACCAGCCCTGTGGATACAGAGATGGTCCGATCCCTCCCTGCAGTCCCACAGGTGAGAAGCAGAACGCTTCCACTCCGGCCCTCAGGCTGGGAACCAGATAATCCCATCCGCGAGCTGAACCACCACTTCACAGCTTTCGGAGAAAGCGGCCGTGATTTCCTAACAGGCTTTAAAATCAGCACGGTAAGCACGTGCCCAAGTCAGACCACCCTTTGAAAGATATCACAGAGAGCATCTTCCTAAGCAGAGCTCGGCTTCCTTCAGTGGAAACAGAACGCCGGGGATAAGTGCTGAGACACGTCTCTAAGTGAGCCGGCATTCAGAGGCGCAGCTCTTATCTCTGTCATCTTGTCACGGCGATAGGAGCGGGTGAGCAAAGCCAAGGTTAGCTACCGGCCGCCAACAATAGCGGCATGCGGTGCCTTTCAGAGCATGAATGCCCGGTTCTTACTGCAGGTGCTCTTGTGGTGCGGCCACAGGAGGAAAGCAATAACTGACATCCTTTTCCATTCAATTTACAGTCAAAAGAGCGTTTGTAATTTGGGAGCTGACTGGCTGAAGCTCAGCCCATATGGTGGCTGTTGTTCGACAAAGAAAAAAAAAAGTACAGTGCTTAAAGCGGAAAGAACAAGCAGTCTGTGCCTGGCTCTAAGCTGGAGGGGTTCTGGCCCACTTTCATTCATATTTAAATGTACGTGTTCACACTCAGGGGAACAGGGACACCGAGAAACATTTCCTAATACTGCAAATTACAGCTTTCCTCTAGGTCTTGTGTGCTATACACACACACACAAAACCCAACAAACAACTGAGCGCAGATTTGCATCAGTGTCCCATGAGGAACGTTAAAGGTTAGAAGCACGAGCAGCTGGAAAATGCATAAAGAGCACAACACAGAGTACGGTTCAGCTCCTTTTTCTCACAGTACTTCCCTCCCATTTGCCTTCTGATCCGCAGCTATAAAAGGCCCAGAAATTGCTGTCTCCAGCCCACAATCCTGTGCACAAACACAAACTGTACAGATCACTTCATCTATGAGGGGAAATGTAATTCTGAGTGCAAACGCCTGCACAGAGGAGCACAATCTCACTTGGTTTTCATTTTCAATTTCCTCAGTGACATTTCCTTAAAAACAGGTACACAGATTGAACGTGGCAAACACCTCTCATGGACTCTTGTGTAGTACAGAGCACTTTGAACAAGAACTGAAACAATGACATTGATGTGAAGAAGGGAGGATGATGATTTCAGGTTCAGCTCAGCATGCAATGGTTGCACAGAAAAGCCAAGAGATGAACAAACTGCACAATGTTCAACAGCTCTGGGGCGTCCCAGGAAAACAAGGAACAACATGCAACAGAGAGAAGCAGTAGCAAGCTGGAAGGAGGGAAAGGACAAGGAGACAAAGCCCGTCTTTTCTATGCTTGGGTCTCACTACTGTCCAGCACAGTTCTTAAAACCATTTAAGCAAGATCTGTGGGCCTGGAACTGGGACATAACTTGAAGAGAAAGTGCAGCTCTTTCAACTGTGATTATGAAGATGATTTCTCTGTGCAAACTAATCCCACAGATAGGAACTTTGCAGAAATGTATTTGCATGTCACTGTACACATTGGCAGCTACTCCCAAGCAGATGCTTTTGTCTACTTTCCCTCCAGCACAGGGTGGGGCACAGATCACATTAATAAGCCAAAGAGGACGTGTGTCAGCCTCTAATGGCATCAATCAAAAAACGGTCAATAACAGCATCTACAGCCTTCTACCACTTTCCAAACTGTAGCACAGGAAAGCCCATGCAAACAGCAAGAATCTGTTCAAATGTGCAGGACAAAGAGTGAAAGCGACTGTACACAAATCAATCTGAAAACACAGCTTTGATTTGGTTAATTTTGATAGCTATTATGAGGCATTAATTAAGCACTGGAGTTGAAGCCCGGTAACACAGAAAAGCAGTACTGCCCCAGAGGCAAAATCCACATAGGACGGCCCATGGAAGGACCAACAATGAAAGAAGGCTTCCTTTGCTTCAACCCAGCTACAGACTACAGCAAGAAAATTCAGTTTTTCAGACTCAGAAAAACTGCAGGATAACATGAAGGTATTTACTAAAGAAAGTGATAATACTCCATCAGAGGTATTTTGGAAGAGCCATTTCTAAGAGGGTCCATGGAGACAAGTTGTGTTAATGAGAAAATTACATCCGTTGGTTCACGTAAGATTGCCACCTTCTGTAAATGAAGGACACTTGCAGTAGGTAAAAAACAAACAAACAAACAAAAAAAAAAAACCTACAGACTTTGATGTTTTGCTATGTGCCTGAAATTCAAAAGTTAATGGTTATGTAGAATAGTTTCTTTGCTGATGTGTCTCAGCCTAATTGGTAGAGCTACTGAGATGGGAATTTAAAAGAAAACGCTCAGACAGATGTTTGTATCATATGGGTTGGCTTATAAGGAACACTGACTGTGATTATATGGATGCCAACTTACTATCTCTGAAATGTTATTTTGAGCAGCTAAGGTATTAACATAAGCACAGAGGTCTGCCCTATATGTCTGCAGTTTTATTAGCAAAGCCAGGAGTCAACATCAGTGACTTACAGGGTGATGTCATTGAAAAGTGAAGATCAGAATCCCCAAAGAGAAATCATCTTAACAGCAAAGTGAGATCATTCCATATACTTGTCTACTCCAAGGAGCAATAATCATACAAACCTACACATAAAGACTAAGTTGAGCTTAGGTAAAAGCTACTGAGGCAGCACTTATTCCCTTGTAATACAGCAGAGTGCTGTAGGTTTTGCTCTGAGCTTCACCATGAAAAAGCTTACTCTGCAGAAGCCCCCTTCATTGTTGGTAAAACGCTATGAAGAAAATATTCTAACCATATCTAAAGTTGTACAGAAAGATTTTCTGGTTCCATTTCAGGCAGAAACACTGATACCTACAAGGAACAAAACAATGGGGCCCACTAGAAAAAAAAAAAGGAAGGTTCTGCCTTTGAACCTTTATGAAAATTTTAAAATAAAGCCTTTCCCTGCGCAAAAATTGTGCAGGCATTGCTAAGATACAAACCCATGAAAAGAATGAAATTCCCTACTGACTTTCACAGGTTCTCAATCAGAATTGCTGTAGCTTTGTGAAGTCCATAAAGCTAAACATGAGCTAACTAACATCAGCCACCAAGACAAGAGATTTGTACAAGTTGCTGAATAAAGATCCATGGTTTTGTTTTTACCAGAGTAATTTACACAGAATCCTACTGGATTTGTACCTCCATTATCTCCCGCACCATTCTCCTACGGAAATGGGGAAGTGGTTGTTTTGCTTTGCAAAGAAAAATAGTCTCTCCAGAACAAGGAGTGATGCTGATCATCTGCAACAGGAATGAACGGTTCATCAGCATTCAAAAATTAAGACAGGTTTTAAAAAATGAATCAGTTTGCAACATGAGGTCTCCTCTCATGTAGAAATAAGCTTTGAATTGTTAGCTTGTCTCTTTCATCTCAGATAAATCCAAACTGCCAAAGTTCAGTGCTTCCGAAGTGAAAAGGAAGGTCTCCATCATTCATCTAATAAAGAATTGCAATTGTGCTCCCGCATGAGCTAGCTTGCCTCCTGGATGTGGGTGTTTCATTTAAACTTCTAAGAGGACATCAAAACACATTTACATGAATATACATCACTGCTTCTGCTGGGTGATTTTAATGCATCTCACAGCTGTGGGGAACGGTTTTCTCAGTTTTCAAAACATTCTTTTTTAGAAAAGGTGTTATCAATGCATTCCTTTCTAAGTGCCTCAATAAAATTAGATCTGAAACTCTGAAACCCCTTATCATCAGCCCTCACCTTCCTCCCATTTGCCCTGTCCTAAAACTCTGATACTTTCACGACAACATTTTTGTGACACATTCTGATCTTAGAGTGGACGCTCCTCTAGGTGGAAGGCATGATCCACAGCTATTCCCCTCTGAAACCACTGTAATATCCCAGCACCAACTGCACTGTTTCTAAAATCAGGTCCTTCCATTACTGATTAACACTGCTGAGCTGGAAGAGGGAAGGAGAGTCCTCAGTGAAATACGTTTCTCATCGGTATTCCTTCCAGAAGGCAAGGATAACTTTGTCAACAAAACCAAAGCTACCACGGCCATTCCTCCAGTAGGAAGCATTCAGAGTAGAAATGCATTTTCAGACTTACCTGACAAAGCAGATAACTGCGTGCTCATCTTGCAGATAGTCTGCGTGGGTGAAGGTGAGTGGTGCAGCACTACCAGCTGATCTCAGGAATGTGGTCCACTGAAGATCCATTGTGCCCTAAGGAATGCCACAAGGTCGACCTATGGAAGGCTTTATCAGTTAACGCTGCACAAACTGGTAATGACTTCTGATTAGGTATTATAACACATTTCAGAGCAATCAGCATAGAAAAGAAACCACAGATTTTGCCAACAGTTTCTCCACTGCTGCACAACCCACAAATCCTTCATTTCACTTCCCACAAGTATGCGTATACCTTTTTAAAAGCCACTGTATAGCAAATCATGCAGTGTTCAAAAAGACATATGCTGGGGATGAAAGAAAAGAGAAAATACATTTTTGATAAGTTGACGAGATCCCGGGGTGTTCTTCCCCATTCTTGTATCTCAAAGGAAAAGCAGCATTCTCTGAGACTGAAACTATCAGCCAGTAAGAAATATCAACACAAAGAGGTCTGACATAGCAGCAGCATCAGAAGAAATATGGCATAACACTGAAGTCTCCATCTTTGCCTTGAAACACTGAAAACACACCTGTGATACCATTTCCTGAAATCAACAAAAAAAAGAGGACATAAAACAATCCCTCCTTAATGTGCTATACATCTAAATAACGTTTCCTAGAGGATAACCACATAGAATCAATGCAGCACAAAAGCAGTGAAAATATCCTCTGATCTGGAAATTAACACAAATTACAGGATGTCAATCGAAGTACAAAGAAATCATTATTTTTGCAGACTTTCCTCTGCAACAACTCCACCAACCTTTCAAAATAATGAGTTACAGAAAAAAGGTTACTGAACCTTCCAAATTCTGATTTTCTCTGCTATAACATTACTTCTGGTGGCACAATTTCCAAACTAAAGTTTGCTCATTTCTCCAGTAACCATTTCTCTGTCTTCTGGCCCCGGTTACTGTTGCACCTACAACAGCATTTATTGTCAACAAAGAAGAGTAAAAAGCTCCCAGAGCAATTTGCTGCCCTTTCATTACTTATTCGGAATGATTAAAGCTGATCTGAAATACTCGATTTCAAATAGAATTTTACACCTAAAATTCCAAACATTATTTTGTGTTTCTCTCCCTTACGTTGCAATAGTGCGTCATGGCATTGTGCAAGACTGAAGCACTTTCACAGAATCATAAAGAATATTTACAATGATTCACAGAATCAAAGAAGCCCTTTGTGTTGTCCTTGGCCTCTCTTACCAAATTTAACTCCAAATGGGCATAAGCCTTCTTTGTTGCATCCCTGCACGTTCTGACAGCGTTCCTGTATTTCTCTCAAATGGCCCCTTCTCCACATTTCATAGATTTTCCTCTTCCCTTTGATGTTTTTCCTGAGTTCCCTGCTCATTCATGTGTGTCTCCTGCAACACTTGCAGGGTTTTTTTCACTACTAGAGATGCACAGATATTGAACTTGGAAGAAGTGGTACCTGAATTCCAACTAGCTTTCCTGGGCCTCCCTACCTCCTAATGCCACGAGATACGTCCAAGTGGGTCCTTGAAGAGGTCAGGTTTGGCACTCCTGAAGTCCAGGGTTGCAGTCCTATGTTCTTCCACGTAAGATCCTGAACTCCATTATCTCACAGCTGCTGCACCCAATGCTGCCCCAACCAGTCCTTCCTTGTTTGTAAGAACAAGGTCCAGCAGCACACCTGTCCTCATCAGCTCCTCCACCACCTGCACTGGAACGTTATCTCCATGCACTGCAGGAACCTCCTGGGCCGTGTGTTCCTGAGCACATTTCTTTTCCAGCAAATTCCAGGATGGCTGAAGCCTTCCACGAGAAACAGTGCCTATGACCACGAGGCTACTTACAGCTGTCTGTGATAGTCATAAGGAAAGCCTAAGGTATAAAAAATAAAACAAGATCAACTACTCTTTGAATATTCACTCTGATAAAAAGTAGGGGTTAGCTCAGCCCACATTCTACAAGGAGCGAAGAACAAAAACCAGCAATAGCTTATCATTTTGCCCCCTAAAGCAGCCCAATATTTTAGGACAAGAATTACTGTCAGCCTCCAGCCCTTCTGCTTTGGAACACGCAAACTCAGAGCAAGAATTAAACCTAAGGAAAAACGCATCTGTTCAGGGACTCCCGGCAGTTCTTCGTTTTTACGATGTTTCCAAAGGATCCAGCATCTTTTCTTTTTAAATCAGGACTTTGCAAGAAGCTTATCTGCAATGAGACAAATAAATAAATAAATCCCTTATAAAAAGAATTACAGAAGTCACTTTTACAGTTACAGTAAAAGACCACAACACAGACATTAAGAGTCTGTCCTTCAAAACCACAGGTCTTTCATTTGCTTGGTGGTTTGGGATTCTTTTTGTTTGCTTTTTAAAAGCAAAATACTATATTTGGGGGTTCTCATATGCATTTGGGATTTTTTTCTCCTGCCATCAGGATGATGAAGCTGCAAACATTTTCAAGTTTTTCTCTAATTTGATGCCAACATCAAACTGGAAAGGATTTTTTTTTTTTTAATGAAAACAGATTCTGATGAAATGCAAGACCTGAGGTTTTTAGGAAAAACAAAATATCACAAGATTTGTCATAAAAACATGGAGCTGGCAACAACAACAGCCTCTCATACACAGTAGTTTGCTGTTTGTAAGAGTGCCCACAAGGCTGTAAAAATATTTCAGCTCTCCAGAAAAATAAAATAAAACAAAGAAAAAAGGCTCAGCTAGCATTATTACAAGTACCTGGTATTCATAAGTTGAGTACAAAATGAAGTGTCACAGAAAGCAGCAGAAATCAAACAGGACTCAACTGAAGCAGCAGAAACCACAATCATTGACCCCAAATGATATTCTGGCTCAGAACCTCAACCTGCATGTATTAAATCTGAAAGTTAGGCTGCATTACATACTGCACCTCCATGTAATCAGTTGTTAAAGGAGTGCATAACTTCCATGGAGGCAACCTGTCACTCTAATGCAAATGCCATGCCAACCACACTGTACACTGAAGACTGTCTGAATATGTGCCAGTGCCACCATTAGGAGTAGGCATGATTTTCTTCACCAAACATCTCCTTTGTTGGGCCTTCACTTTTCTCCTAGCCCAGGTTAATAGCAAATACTCAAGTTCTCTGAATTTCAGTTCTTTTGGCCTTTGTTTTCCCTTTGGCTGCCTGCTCAAAGGAAATAAAATCCCTGACTTAAGATGGCCAAAAGCATGATCTGGGTAGCTCTTTTTTGAGTGTCTACAAGTGACTCACACATCATATGACAATGACATTGCTCAAGTGCAAACTGCTAATATCAATACTAAAGCTGTTTATACAACAAAAGCAAGGGAAACTTAAGGTTACTTCACCCCTCAGACATGTTTAGAAGATGCAGCCTTTGCCAATATTTTAGTCAGCTATGAGAGAAATCTACAGTATCTTTCTGGACAGAGCAATATGTCACCCACAAGCTCTAAAGCAAAAGCAGAGTCCACTATGCTGGTGGCTTCTCTTCACAGCTCAGTATTTTCCATTGTCAAGCACTGCTCTAGCATCAATTCAGCTTGGAAGAAATTGTGCTGATAAGCTCAAGCACAAGTGCCAGCTATCAGAAAGCAGGACAATTACCATACTTCCCTCTTCTATGGCCCAAACTCTTTCAGGCCCAGGATGGCAAAGGTTTGTTCAAGTCTCCAGTAGTATTCAGCTTTGGGGTGCTCAACTGAGAGAGAACACAGGAACAGGAAAATCATTATCGTTTCCTTTATAGCAGACTCTTACACACTCTTGCATAAGCTGCAGATCTCAGAACACCTCCTCAAAGATCCCTGTGTGCAGACACTACTTTAACAGAAGCCACGATTCCTTGTTGGGACCCAGAATAAGGGGCTTGAAGTAATACTGGTTTCCATGCATCCAGGAAATCAGAACTCAGGGAACTGCTGCTGCTGGGAACACACAGCTCCCATCGTGCTTCCTGGAGCAATGAGCCTCCCACAGCCAAGGGTTTCTGTTAAATCTAAAAGACAGGAAGGAAGACAAAAAAAACAAAGACAGGTTCTTTCATGCTTTCCTTTACAGAGGCGAGACTATGCAGAAGAGATGATCTGACTGGCAGCTACATTCTGCCTGTCAAGACAGCATCTTCCATACTACAGACCTACTGGCTACTACTGAGCACTTCCAGAGAAACACTGCAATCCCATTATGCTATTGCTACAGTTGCTAAACAGGCACCCACAGAAGTGAAGTGTGACGTGATTTTCATTACATTCTTACACTTCTTCTCAAGCCATTCCCTTTTACATCAACTGCAGTTGATTTACTCACTGGCCTCGACGGTTACAGTGTTGGATGTGACAGGAACAGACGAGATATTGTTTTAATACAGGAAGGTTAATCTAAAATAACCTTCTTAAGCTGTTCATACTGCATGACAGCAACGTTACAAGAGACATGGGTTCATGAATAGGATCAGCTTCCAATCCCCAGACCAGTGATAACAGCACTTGTCAGGAACATACTGTGCCTAGTCTCCAGGGGAAGTGCAGCTTCAGCTGCCACTTACACAGCTCCTTCTGTCAATCACTCCATGAAGCAATGCCAGCTTCGTTTTCTAAAAAATCCACTCTTTTGACCTCCTAGAGGTAAAAGCTACCATGACAAGAGATGAAAGATGGAAAACAATTTGCTGCAAGTATGCTCTGTAGCATCCCTATCACCTGTTAGTGCATTACAGCACCATGTGGCTCAGAATGCATCTGTCACTGAGCAAATAAATCATTCTTTAGAATTAGGTGCATTATTATAAACTCATTATTATAAACTCATCATACAAAGGAGCTTTAGAGAAGTAAAATTAAGGATTTCTGGTCAAATATTCCTTAGAGGCAACAAGAAACCACTGCTAAGTGGCTTCTCATTCATACTACAATTTGTTGGGAGTTTTTTTGGTCATCTCAGTCCATATTCCTACATGACTCTCCTTTACTTTGCATGCTCCCCCTTCACACCAAGTAAGCACACACTCTCAGAGCACGAAGCAGTAAGCCTAGTCCAAAAGTTACACTGCCTTCACACATGGCATAGGAACAGACCTCCTGAAGCTGCCATGGACTTAAGTTCCCTTTAATCATGACTACATCTGCCTTTTCATCAGCCTTCTTGCAGCTCCTCTTAGGACAACACTTGGGCTTCAACTGCAAACCACTCCAAACCGTTTTCTTGAACCCTACAATTACAGGACAGCTGAATTCCCCTTCTTTAAATTGCATGAAGTCATCGAGAGAAAAAAACTTGTATTCCGACCTCCAAGTTAAGAGGTCAGAGATCATTTGGTACTATCCCTCTCCAAAACTATTTTTGTCCCTCTAAATACAAGTTTTGTGGGTTTTACTTTTTGCAAGGCGAGAAGGCAGGAAGTTATTGTCTGCAGAAGAATATGACAGAAGGGACAAAGGTGCACACGACTGCTGTAATTCACCACTGAAGCTCAAGACTTAAGACTTCCCAAAGCCTGAAGACTTATGGCCTTTGTTTTGCTGTAGTACAATATTCCAGAGTAGCAGTTTACACCAGTGCAAATCATTGAGAAAGCAATGAAAGAAGAGTGATTTATTCCTTACCTGACTTTATTTATTAGAATGTAAAAGAATCATCAGTTAAATTGTGGAAAGAACTCACCACAGATGGGAAAAAGGCCAGCACTGAATTGGTGACAGTGATCAATCTGTCTCCTATTTGCAACTTCTCTTGAGGAGATGCCTATTTGAGCTGTGCTTTGTGGCCACTTCACAAAAAGCAGCATAACATTACTGAATTTCCCCATCTCTTGTGGGACAGCAAGCATGTTTGTGAGCATGTAGGAAACAGTCTAAAAAAGGCTATCCATTTTTTTTTTTTTGCCAGAAATCTACTTCTGTTGCCTTTGTAATTATTATTTATTGTTAGCTTACTATTTATTGTTAGCTTTCTACACTAGCAGCTTTTCTGAGGGAAAAAAACAACAACAAACCCAACACCTAGGAATCTCACCAGGGAACAATGAGACGTGCTACTTTTGTAAGGGTGAAGGAAAATCCTTTTATGCAGCTACCAAAAACACAAACAGAAAAACTCTACTGAAACTCTGCTTGTCTTCTTTCCTCTTTTTGGTTTCAATTCCAGAGTCAGCAAATCTTTACAAAGACAAGCAGCATCAGGAATGATATTGAAATGAACTGATAATGAAAAGATCCCTCTAAACAATCGGTGAGGGGTTATGGAGTTGGATCCCTCGGGAAAATAGGAAGTCAAGGAGGAGAAATGAGTAGGGAGGAGGAAAAATAAATTATAAATAAGTAAACATATAAAGTGTCTGTAGGAAAACAGTATCTGTTGGAACAGAGAAGTCACTGCCCAAACCACACCATTTAATAGTAGCTATTTCTTCCTCCTGTTAGTCATGCTTCGCAACAGTTTTATGATCGTGCAATGATACTGCCATAAAGGATGAACGCCCCCAAACTTTTCAGTTCACTTGATTAATAGAAACTATTAAAAATGGTTATTTTCATCTTATTTACTTCCCAGTAAATCCAAAGTAGAACAACACAAATCAAAAAGCATAATACTCACCATGGAGAATATGGAGTCACATCAAATAGAGACCAAAATTCAAACATAAAGATAAATCAAAATGGTATTTACATGTCAATGTTGATTTTCTTTTAATCTTACATGTCAACTGTTTTTCTCAGCACCAGTAGAGTCATTCAGGACTATAGAGACATTCCAAGTTATTATCTCAAGTATTATCCTCCTCAGGGATAAGCAAGAAGCAAATCACAGATAATTATAAGTTTGAGGAGTAAAACTGCAAACTGGTGAAAAACAGCACGATCAGAAATGCATGCACTTCATCATTTCACAGACACATGTATGCAGCTGATCCAATATGAAACAGCAGAAGAATTAATAACATCTAACATTCTAAAGAAGGATTTTAAAATGTTATAAATACCAAAGGATGGTGTGTCAAAACCACAAAAGGTAGTGAACAAACCTTAAGTCATCTTCTTGACCGTCCTTCTCCCTCACATGATGCAATGAGGGCAGCTATACATCCCTGCCTAATTTCAACCCCTCCGTTTTTATGAGCAGTCTGAAGAACAATTGAAGTGAATCAGAAGTTACACGAGAATTTTTAATGCATTAAAAACAAGTGCTGACAAAACTGAACGCATTCATATCTTCTTCTTTGCATGCTTTACTTCTGCTTACAAGGAAAACAAGGGAGAAGGACAGAATAAGTCTACACAGCAGCTTGAACCACATTAACGTAGAAAGGAGAAAATGTAATACAAGAAGCAAGTCCTTAAGATACCCTGCTCACAGAACTCAGGTTGATATGATGAGAGTCAAGAAAAAAAAGTCACTTGAATTTGTGGTTCCAGTCCAGCTGCCAAGTCATAGTGCAGAAGGTTTTAAGACCCGTAAGTTTCTGTTCCTTAGATCATGCCATCCGTAAATGGTACTAGGTTTATAAATGAAAAAAGTTCAGGCATATTGGAGAAATACCTGAAGAAATATAGCTCCTTTTCTGTTTTTACCTTCTACAAAGTGGAATCATTTGGAATACCCACCCAGTGAATAATTACCATTCTCTAATAAATATTACCACTTAGAAACTTAATGTTGTTTTTATACATTATCAGTTTGCAAGATTTGATTCTCCTAAATACAATAGAGCCAAATCAAATCAAGCGCCTGTTTTTTCTTTCCACAAAGTTAAAAGCTGAACATTTACACAAATGAAGTACCTTAAATGTTGTGCACGCTCATTTTAAATATTCGTTGTACTTAGCAAGAGAACTGATGGTGGAAGATGATAATGGCTACTTCTCAAGCCAATCTTTCCATGGCTTGCTCCATCAGCATATTATTTGTCCTGCTTCACAGAGATTTTCCAAAATTATCTCATATATATGCAACAAAGATAGGCAAAAATCAGTTACAGCAAGCAGAGTTTCCAATAATCCAGAGAAAAAAATATTCACTGTATATAAGCAGTTAAGATTCTCTTTGCAATAGAAGCCATTACTGAAAACAACAGACCTAGCACTTGTGGGATGGTTTGATTTTCTTCGGTTAATTAGTGGAGTTTTTGCCCTTTACAAATGATAGGGCTGCAGCATCCTTAATCAATTCTCATCTTCATGCAGTTTGAAATGCAATCTGAAAATATAAAAAAGTACGAGAGCCACTGTTAAATCACTTTAAACTTACATTAATGCTCTTTCTGCTTACATTAATTATGTTGTGACAACCATGACCAACACCTTCCCACCTCTGAAGGGCCACTTACTACGTCAGTTCTCCAAGCACCTTTGTGACTGCAGGCCAGGCATCCCTGCTTGCACCTTAGATTCAGCTGGCAGAGTAGCTGTAGTAGGCAAGAGGTCATTAAACAAACATTTATTTATGTCTCAAGCAGTTTCTGCAGGCTGCAGTACCTTCCACAGATATACAGCTGGCAATGCCCAAACGACGTCAGTATATTTGTATAAGCTCTATTAGGGCTGCTGCACAAAACAACAATATATGGAACAACCTTCCTTAGAAGGGAAAGATCATTTGCTTGAATAATTCATAAATACAATCTTAAAAGGAAGCCTTTTCACAATGAAAGCAAACAAACTGAAAAAAAAGAAGACTGCTATTTCAAATAAAAGCTAAGCAGTCAGTCATTCTGCTTGTGAAACAAGTAACAGTTCCCTTTCCCCTCAGGAGGAGAACTGATATGAGTAACTTCTGCCTACTCCATTAATTGACACAGAGAATATTTACTCAGAAGGACCAAGCAGGTGCTAAAGGAATGCTAGGCAATCACAAATCAAGCTGGCTATACTCTGGAAAGAAAAGAACAGCCAATTTACACGGTTAGCTGAAACACAACACTCTGCCAGTAGTAGAGACAAGAATTAGCAGACAGTCAGCTGGCATGAGATTCAAGGACTTAATTATTCATTTAAATAAATATCAGAAACTCTTTTGGGCCACCTATGTATCCTTCCTTCCCTTTACAGTTCAAAGCAGTCAAATGAGAAGACAGTCCATACACCACATCTCTCTTCTCTTGTGCAAGATTCCCATTCCTCTTAACTAAAACTTCCAGCCTCTGGGGGATTTGTTAGTGTTGGCCTGAATCGTATTGGGGACTTCAGCATCTTAACCACCTGCAAACAGCAAGACATTCTGTATTATTTCTGCAAGCATTTCTCCTCACTGAATTGAGAACAGGATGAATGGGTAGAAATATCTGTAAAGAGTCTGTAAATACTCAAACAGGATTGGCAGGGAGAGCTGTGTGCCCAGTTCAGACATGGCAGCTCCCAGCTTTACATGAGATGCCTTTCTAAGGAGAGGAAAAAAGAAAAGCCTTGTCTGGTTGGCGGTCCTCATTCTTCCACACGTGCTATTTTTGCCCTCTGGTTTAAGGACAGTGCATTGCTACAACCTGGGAGTAGAGACTGCCCCACCTCATTTGGATGGCTGCACAAGGAACACAGTAAAACAAAATAGTTCAGAATCTCCAAGAAGGCTTACATGTTTGCATATAGCTAACTATGGAAAGTACTCATGGGCAACAAATACATTACAGAAATGAAAACAATTTAAAAAAATCGAGACAAAAACAATGAGGAGCTAAATTCATTGCATAGTTTATTCGCAACAGACTAGGTAACTAGCTCTAACTGCAATTACATCTGATAAATCAGAAAGAAACCAATTAAATTAGGAGTTCCCAATCCCGTGACAGCAACAGTGCAGAAAGCTTTAAAATCTGAGACCAATTCCAAGAAATATGCCTATGATTTATTTAAGTAAATAAACTATTTTCTCCATACAAAAGTTGGAAAGGCTCATGTTTTTCAAAACACAAGCCACAGACATTAGAAAGCTTAAGAAACGTGGTGTAAAAGAACAAGTCCAGGAGAAATTTTTAATCTGCTGCATAGAAAACGTAGCTGAACCAGGAGAGAAAGAAAGCAGACACAGCTATTTATTCCTACTGAGGGTTCTTTGCTTTTCAGCATGCTCCACAATTTTTTCTTCTACGTAGAGCCCCTTCCGCTTTCTTACTGCATTCATGTACTTGCGGGCCTGGTTCTCAGAGTCTGCCTTTTCCCCAAAGTGCAAATATTCTTCTTCAGTGGTTGGCACCCAGAATGGATCACTTGAAATGATCTACAAAAAGAGAGGAGGGGTAAAAAAAAAATAGTAAAGTAGCATAAAGGTTTCCTGGTACGCCTCGTACATTTCAGGTAACTTTCACCTCTAAAGTATACAACATGAAAACAGATAGTTTTCTGGACAGTTTATTAGCTACTTGAGCAGAATCCATGAGCTAGGAACACATGTAGCATCTGTCACAGAAAGCACGGGATAGCTTTTGAAATTTAGTTGTATTTCTCTAAGTACAAACATATTTTAAAACATCAATGGCCAGTCAACAAACAACAACAAATAGCATTTATCCAATTTTCAGTTTTGAAGGAGTTCCTTATTATTATTCCGTTACTACTCCCTATTATGCCACCATGATCTGAATTGATAAGAACTGAAGGTTTCCACTCAATCTGACTGCAAGTTTCCTCCCTAGATGCAGCTACAGGTAATATTTTACAAAGAGAAGAATAGGAATGCTGCATCCATTTCTTAAAGAAAGCCCTCACAGGAGAAGGAATGCAGTAGTAGTTACTGTGAGAACAGTGATAGTTATGGCAATAACAAGGACATCACTCCATGATCATTTCCAAAGCCTAATATCAGCACTGACAAGGACAGAACAAACTTCCCTAAATTCTAACTTACTGTTATAAACCTTTCCTTCTGTCAAATACTTTTAATTGCCATATGCTATTTCAAGTCAAACAAAATTACTTAAAGCTCATCTAAGTGACATAAACCAGAAAGAAGGAAATAGAAAAAAATGGGTTGGACAGATTTTCCCTGGAAATATCAAATACCAAATTTAATATCTCAGATGCTAAATAACACCTAGCACTACCAATGGAATTACATTCCAGTACACAGGAAGCTAGGACAATACTATGGTATGTAATGTGCCCCAAAAGTAATGCCTCCTATTTATTTCCACAGAGACTACAACAGCTACAAAGAACACAATAACTTTATCCAATAGAGCAAGTTCTCAGCTACAAAACACTATTTCTCAACATAGCCTCTGCTGCCATGTGTTATGTGACAACAAAATGTAACGGAATACTGGTGGGAAGGGTCAATCTCTACTGCCACATCACCAACATCTGCCACTGACCTCATGGGCCAAAATCATAAAACAGGAGGCATTACTTTTGGAGCGACCCTCATAGAAAATTGCTCCTTTTTATTAGGAAACATCGCAGGTTAAATCCTGCAAAATTGAATGTTAAGCCACTAAGTTAAAAGAAACAAACAAAACATTAATCTGCTACATTTAAGCATATACGTAGTCCTGGTAAATTAAATGTGGTATCACTCATATGCTAAAAGAGACATGCAGCCTTACTTATTTAGGTGGGAAATGAACCTTCATAAAGTTGCTTGGCTGAAAACCAAAGCAAGCAGAACTCAAAAATAAATGGTATGAAATTTTGGGTTCTAAGTGTTCCTGCATTTATTTTTAACATAAAAAGGGCTGTCTAAGCACAGAGGAATCTGCCTGAGCCATACCCTTCCTCATATCTTACATAGGGACTTTCTACCAGCGCCTCAAATCTTCAAGGCAATTCCTTGACAGCATATGCCAGTAAAGCAGAATGGTGCTCCACTACTTCATGCACTTGAAATAAAGAAAAGGACAGTGAAAAATGCTGGGTTTTTTTGTTTGTTTTTCTTCTCAATTTCTGAGCAAACATCGCATGCTGACTTGGATGTTCATACCAATCATCGTCGTGGTGGAACACCACCAGAGATTTCCCCCGTTCGTGACCTACCTAAAGAGCCGAGCAAATGAAAATGTCCAAGTTCAAGAAGCACAGGAATGAGGAGTGACTCATACTCAATAGATATGCTCCAGAATTACTGTCGAGGGAGATTACACAGCTACAAACTTTAACAGCTTAAAGGACTGTTACTATTCCCTTTGATTAAGTTCTTTCACATCAGCAAGTTATCAGACTCACAAATTACGCTGAGAGAAACAGTGAAACAGTGGTTCCTGAAGTTAAAATACACAGGTTTAACGTACCACTACACAGGGCAGAGCAGAGCTGGAAAGAGACCTAAATTAGCTTTTGAAAGTCACAACAATACCTACAGGGATTGGCTTTGCATCTCATCTCTAAATAGCTCTGGCATTCCATTCTGCTTCTGGAGCAAGTGATGGAGGCACTTGAGAATTCCTCTTTCTAAGGATCATACCCAAGTGAATGGTGAAGACATACTGAAGAAGATGTGGTTAATTAGACATGCAGTATTTGTAGCAAACACCAGGGCAAGTAAAGAGGAAGCCAGATCTACTGAGTTAGCTGGAAACTGGGGCATCAGTTGTGCTTCTCCTTCGAGCAGTGAGCAAATAGCCACGTTCATGTAACTCCATTATAACCACACAGAGGCGTTACTGACACAGTAATACAAAAGTAGGAAATTTTCTTCTTCCTGAGTTCTGACTCTGAAAGTGAAGATGAGGACAAGACTAGACTACCCCATTTATTTTCAAATCACCTTGATGGATCAAAGCAGATGCACCTAGCAGTTGGCATCCACCATTCTCCATGCTCTGCTAATAAGCTGCAAGCATGTAAAACTGAAAAAAAACCAACAACAAACCCCAAACATTTCCCTCTGATGCTGCAAGACCATTGAAATCCATCTGCTTACAATGGTAGCTGGCAAAACAGAGAGTCTCAGCTTCCTGGAATCAGAATTGAGAAGTTTCTTAACCCCTGAACTATTGTTTGTGTTCATGGGAACCACATAGGGAAGACTCTGGAATCTGTGACAGAAATTGTGTTTTTGCCTGGATGGAATCTTAAATGATTAATTAGACTCTGAATGTACCAACCCTTCTGGAAAAAGATGCAGCCACTTAACAGAGAACATTCACTGTGTGCTCTGGAAGCTCCATGGGATCAAAACAGAAAATAAAGAGTAAGAAAAGAAAAAAAAACATGAAAAAACATTATCAGTTAAACACACGATGAATGTGTTCCACAGCTCATAGCAGAACTGCAGACTAGTCCTAGATATAAATGAGGCACTGCTCAACACAGAATCAGTTAGGCCTAGATATTATGAAAGATCAGATTGCTTCAAATGCTTTGTATTCTTGAGAAAAATAAGCAACTCCAAAGCAAGGTGTTTCACTAAACATTACCACTATTCAAACTAACACACCCAAACAGTGATGTCTCCCAAGACTTGTTTAGTAACAGCATGCAGAGTAGCACAGGCAAAGCAGCTGTCGTTTTCTTTTAGCCTAACAACTTACACACTAAATAACTCAACCAATGCATGCCCCTATCTTTTTCAGACATAATCTGAATGCCTGTAATAATTAACCAATAAAAATGCAAGTAACATGAGTACTATTTTAACACTGAAAGACAATACAGTACTTACTAAATTCTGCAAATGATTATGTAAGTTCATCAAACTTTTCAAGAAGACATGAACAAATTACTTTCAATTGCAGAGAACTTGGAATTTTAAGCCTTGCTATGAGGATGATTTATTATTTGCATTTCAGTGGCACCCAGATGGCTCCAATAGTGGTCTGGGTCCCATTGTCTAGTGTATTTCACAAAACGATGGCATGAAACAGCCTCTGCCTAAGGCAGTCTAATTATGCAAAACAAGGTTGAGAGATGCATCAAAAGCAAACAGACTGGATCTGCCTAGTTCATCCAAAAGGTCAGGCAGATCTGGGAATGCAGCCATGTTTCTGGTAGCATTTCCCCTCCTGGTCCTTACTGTCTGATGGAGACAAAAACTTCCCTTTGAGCCAAGTAACATCAGTGTGGAAAATGCTTTAGTCAGATCGTGAATACAGAGAACAGGCTTACACTATCCAATGAAGTCTGAAAGACTAGCAAGTAACATGTGAACTGCTGTGAACCATTTACAAAAGCTCAAGAGCCACTGAATACAGTGTACTTGAGCACTACCAAGGATAGCTTTTGCATGCCAGAAACAACATTATGCTAGAAGCATGGCCACAAGTTACGCCGGGAAAGATTTAGATTAGACCTGAGGAAGCATTTCTTTTCTGAAAGAGTGGTCAGGCACTGGAATGGCCTGCCTAGGGAGGTGGGTGAGGCACCATCCCTAGTGCTGTTCAAGAAGCGTTTAGATGAGGTGCTAAAGGATTTAATTTAGTAGTTGGGTAGAGATAGTGATAGGAGGATGGTTGGACTAGATGATCTTATAGGTCCTTTCCAACCTTATGAACTTATGAACTTATGAAAAGAAGTATCATGCATACACAGAGGGCATACACACACCTCAGTGTATCAGAATCTCTTCTAACGTAGAAAAAAAATCAATGCTAGAAAGATACTTCAAGGACAATGACAGTCCAAATGGGGTCCAGCACTCAGTAATGGCAAAGACTGTGTGACTAGTGTCCATAGTGCTGATACACTTTTTAGATGCATGAAGCAGCCCTGTCAATCAGAAATTACCACGACCTTTCAGGTACGATGGCAGAAGTTTACTGAGGTTTGTGTGAAATGTGAATTTGAAAAGCTCTCATCTCCAAACTGAGTTTTTCATAATAAGCTGAGTCATGCTGTAAAAACGCTTCTACACTGAGCATAATGAAATGGTGAGAGAGAAGCTTGGACACTGGCAGTGCTTCCAGCACAGAGAGCACCAGGAAGGACACCCAGTAAGACCATGTAGATCAAGCTGCAATTTAATTCCAGTGAGAAGCAGGTGTCATCCCTGTTCCCACTTTGGCCTACTGAGCAAAGTGCTGAGCACCCAAAACACTCATAAAACATTATGTTGGGGATAAGGACAAGATGGTAAAGGGTGAGATGAAAAATATGCAATATATTTAATTTTCCAGACGCAACACATAAACATTCTGAAAAAAAAAAAGAGCAGTCAGAGTTATATTATTGAAGCAAGTTTTCAGTTATACCAAATACTTTGTGTAACAACTTGTCCATTTTATAAATAGCTGCTCTCTCCAGCATATCCTGAAAGAACAAAAATGAAAGCAACTCATCTTCAGCATCCCTTTTTGCCCATTTTTTTACTACCCTGTAGTCAACCCTGGGCTTCTCAGAAGAGTGTGGCCACTTTGCATCACAATACATCAACTTGCAGCAAACAAGTAAATACATCTTCTCAAGTTTATTACATACAGCCCCATAATACAGATAGCTCACTTCATAACTTGACAAAAATCTCACTGTTTTATTTCTCTCTGTATCCTTGTATTTTCTTGCAAAACCTCGTGATTGTAAATTACATGGTTTTGAGAAAATACAATGAGAGAAAGGCCAAGAGCGTACAAGCATAAATCCAATTCACAAGTTCGTGTATTTCATTTCTAAAGCCATCTTGCAAAAGCGTGAAAAAATGAGAAAACAATCAGATGAGTTTTCTGACAGAAAGGATGTTTGAGAGAATATGGAATAACTTGCATTCAAGCTTTAAACATTTAACCTGCAGGAGTAGGTTAATGACAGGAGTGAAGGTGCTCTACAAAGTTACCCCAGCACCTGAAGTGCTTCAGAGGAACCCAGAGATCCCACTGATAATATCCCAAAGGGAATGGCCCAGGCCTTAAAACACATGAAGTCAGACACGACATCGCTCATTCCAATAAACACTCTAATAATGAACATTTACACATTTAGTTAGAAAATAAACTCATGTAAGTTTACTTTGGCTCAAGAACATCACCCTTGTTTGTGCTCCAGTCAGTGACAGCCAAGCTTTAGCCCTGACTTCAGTCAGTGGCTACAAACAAGGATTAGGGAACTGGAAAGAAAATAAGGAAACCTGTGGCTTTACTGTTGCATTTTTTCCTATTACTTAAGAAACACATAGGAAAATTAAAGCCACACAGCTTTTATTTACTACCTCAATTAGCTTCAGATGTTCTGGTTAATATAAAGACCTTTTCATATTTGAAAGGTTGCAGGTTACTCCTAGAATTCCTCAGCATGCCTAAGCTGACACTAGCACAACAATGTAAAATCACAATTTATAACTAATAAAGGTTCATGGATTTTTAGGGGTCTCTCTCATTACTGTACCCTCATTACTGTGTCTGTTTAATGCTGGCCAAACAGCCTCATCCAACACCTTCCATATTAAACTCTTATCTTCTATTAGAGTTGCAAAATGACTTACAATTAGGAATGAATGAAAATTCAGAATATAAAACTTCCAGTGATTCAGAACATATCAGATTCTTATCATTTATTACATGCAGGCCGCCTTCTTTTACCTTGCTACAGAGCCTTACAGTACAGCCTAGGCACTGTTCTGCTCAGAAGGAATTCTCAAACACAACTCAGATCAAACATGTTTACAGATCCCTCTCCTCCCCCAAGAATAAAAGCCATTCAATGCAATCTGAAAGATGTACATTAACAGGAAAACCATACGTTTCACAGTATTATAAGAAGTAATTCTTTGAACACCTCTGCAGTTGCACAGAATTCAATTGGCATTTGAATTGAGCCACATGCATTATTTTTACTATATTTCCCCAACGGGATCAGAGCTCCATTATTCTGAGCGCTGTTCTGTCGTAAATATCTTCTTGCTCAAAGAACTTAATGAAAAGACAACATGGCATGATTCAGTGCAACAAGTTACTGCAAAGAAGGCTTGGCTAAAACACACTCAAACTGAACATGTATTATTGATTCAAGGACTGAAAAATAGAAGGCATTCATTACCCCAAAGCTATATGCTTTTAACTGGGAATTGAAAAGAAAGTTTGAATCACAAGCTAAGAGGATAGGGCCAAGTCAACCCAGTACACTTAACAGGGCTATCATAAGGAAAGTACTTGACCATCTTTTAACGCGTATTTATTTAATCTGGGACCACACTAAAAGCTCCCACTACTGGTTATTTGGTTCCATCCTCTACAGGCAGAAAGAAATTTAAGTATGACAGAAGAACTGAATAAAACAAAGGAGCATCTGACAAGATAGACCTTGATACATGTATTGCTCCATTCCCTGTGGCTAGAGTAATATAAACTACACAAGACAAATTAACTGGAAATTTCATTTCCAGAGACTCACTTAAACATCTGCACTATCACTGACCTCCTTTATTTTGCAGTCCAGAAGTTATATTAATGAAATAATAGTAATTAAAATATATATATATTGATCCTAATTCCTTTAAATATACTTCATACTTATAATTCCCATGAGATTAAGTCTTTAAAAATTTAAAAATACCAGAAAGTGGTACTGAAAGTGTAAAATGGGAAAAGCAAAGTGATAGAAGCAATCTGTGGAGAAAAACCCATGTCCTGAAATGAGCAAATAATGAGCAAAGCATGCTGAGGAAATACTGCTTGGAATCAATGCAGAAAGGCACAGAAGGGATCAAGTACAGTGCAGGTAAGGCAAGAGGCACACACAGTAACACAGCAAATGTGGAACAAAACCCAATAGCCACCACACTGTGTGCCTATCCATCTTTAACACAAAAGAAAATACAGCGTGAAATCTCAGAGTTCATGCTATACAATATATGAAATAACTGGCATCCAAATAAAATGAATGGTATTTATTAAGCATACAGAATGGATACCATATATATACTGTGACAACTCATCAGTAACTTTAGACTAGTCACACCTAATAGGAAAACTGTTCTCTTCTTTTGTTTTTAGCAGAAGAAACAGAGAAAAGCTGTACAAATTTCTCATGTGATCTGAGACACAAACTATTTCTTCTGGTTTCCCTGTAATACCACCACTAGAGATTCTGAAAATGATATTTGTTTAGCAATTTTGCTGATGAAGTGAGAATAGAATGCATTCCCTCTGCCATCGCAGCACAGAGCCAACATTGCTGGTGGCTTAGTAAAGGGCTCATTTCGTCAGAAAAAAATGTGAGCATGACTTTAAAAGCAACAAAAAACAGCCCTCCCCACTACTACATTTGCCAGGTGGAAAGGTGACTGACTCACACAGTCACTTATCCAACTACCACTGCATTTTAACAAACTAGTTATAATTATAACCTCTTCAGGGTCAATTTAAGAAAATGTCACCAGTTGCTCAAATCTCCCCCTCCCATGTATATCCCTAACTGTGCAAACACTTTATTTCTCCTAACATCTGACTGTGAAAATATATGCTACAGTTTGGGGGCAGAAGGAAAGGTCACAGAGGCAAGGGATTTCAGTTTTTGCTTAGCACTGCAGCACAGTAGCCACAAATCCTAAGGAAACTGACACAGAACAATGGTTAGCTGGAATTATCATCCTTCTAACTGATATCCCTCTGGGGCACTGATACAAGAGACGGTTCAGACAAAAGATCAGTTGAGCCACAAAACCTCACCAGCTGCACTTCAGATGAGGACATCCAAAACTGAAAAAAAAATCCCACTACTGTACACAACCCTGCCAATACTTATGGGTTTGAAGTTTCTAATCAGTACTGGCTCACACTTGGATCCCTATACACACCAAGATGTTGCTGTCAAATTTTTGAACACACTATACGAGTTGCACTTGTCCTCTGTGTTTTTAGTACCAGTAAGGTAGTGCTGCCAAGGAAGATGAGAAGTACTGTTTCAAGGACTCACAACCCTTGATAGCACGTGACTTGATTGGTTTTTACATATACTCTTTGTCCAATTTAGACTCACATTTCCTGAGGCAGTTGCAGGAATTGCTAACAAAGAAATACCACTACTGAAGTATTTAACACATATTCCTATTAGGACAATTTAGATCCAAGAGAATGAAAAACCAGCACATACTTCGCAGAGAAACAGAGGTGAATGGAACATACTCAGCAACTGCAGAGTACTCCTGACCTCAAAAATCTGCAATTGTTTGTACTCAGAGATTTGACATATGTCACAAAATTGAAGATAAAACAGTAGAAGTAAGACTTTCTAATCCATTTAACAGAAGCTTATATGGTCCTAACATCAAATAAAGGAACATCTGACCTTGAAAGAATTAAAAATCTAGACTTCATTTATTTCAAAAAGCTAACGTTATTAGTTCAGACTCCTTCCCCTGAATCTATTTTTAGTTCCTTCAATTAAGTCTCCCAATGACTCCTACAATGCAGCTTTGTTTTTCTTTAACAAGGAACTCTAATTTGAAGAACTCTTTTACTCCTTGAGGATCTGCACTGTAGGAACAAAATGAAGTGCATTCTCAGTTGGTAACAGCTCTTATCAGCTTTCCCATCTTAGTATTTCCTTTACACCTCTATTTAGACCTGTTCGTTTCCTAAAGTGACAAAGATGAACAAAGGAAATAATTTTGAGAACACTTCCATTTACTGTGACCAGACCTGATTTTGAAAGAATTGAATCAATTCCCTTTGCCTTTTAACATGGAAAGATATGTTGAGTTGGAACACATGAGGACAAAAAGCCTGAAATATCACTAGAAGGATAACGGTCAGATAAATTAGATTTCATTTTCTATTAGCCTTCCCCACATCAATAAGTATACGAGAGAATTCATTTCAAAAGGCATGCAAAATTTGCAGAAACTAATATATGGAGAATCAGTTTCATTTTTGAAGCACTTAGTTGATAATGAAATAAAAAAGCATCCCATCTCAAGAACATATAACTCCATTTCTGAACAGCATCATCTATAAAAGTAAGACAGACCAATATAAAACTACACTTTTTTCTCTTCATTTTGAAAATGAATCAATCAAACCTCTTGACCAAAATTTAACCTTTTCCTCT
The DNA here is from genome assembly GCF_038088225.1 of Cyrtonyx montezumae. Lineage (NCBI taxonomy): Eukaryota > Metazoa > Chordata > Aves > Galliformes > Odontophoridae > Cyrtonyx > Cyrtonyx montezumae. The sequence continues at coordinate 27,752,688 of NW_027071903.1, read as the reverse complement.
TATTATTCCAGTTTGCCACATCTACAGGAAATAGATCACCAAACCAGATGGAGTGAATAGATGTTTTTACCTCCCAGTGGCTGAACACCAGCTGCGGACTGGCCAGGCCACTAGTTCTCTTCCTGATTTCATCAGCAAAACCAAAGCTTTCTGCTACTGGCAGGACTGCCTTAATAATAAACACATCCGTTCCCTCTTTCATCTCTTCTTGTAACACTCTGCCTTCTCTTCTGGACAAGACAGCATACACACGACCTGCAAAGACATTACTTTGATGAGCTTACCAATACATTCATTCTGCTCTGTTAAGAGAAATACATAAATATTTACTTGGGAAATTTGAGCACTATATAAAATACATCTTTTCTTTGGCTCTCGTTCTTCCCTGTAAAATTAAGTGAACCCATTAAATTCAGACCAACAAAATATTCTGCCATTACCACGTGCAGAATCGTATGAACAACAGTTAATAAATGATGGCTACTATATGAATCTAGACAACATGTGTACTATGTATATTTTAATGGATAGCATAAAAGGTGCTTTGCCAGATTATGTGCCAAACTTGCTCTACTTCAGATAACCAAATATTTGGGAAACATTACAAGCTAAGAGACACCACTAAGAAATAACACTGCTCAGAAATTATATGGCAGCTACCTTTAAAAGTTTATTTGGCTCAGTGTTTCCTGACATGCTACCTGTGTCCCAAGTACTGCAGCCCTATTGTAAGGCACAGAAAACTTGTTTATTGCATATTTATTACATTCAATGTGTCCAACTAATATTTAACTAATGAATCCTTAGGTTTGTCAGAAGCAATTTTTATTTTTCTTTCCCCAGTATAGAACAGTATAGATTTCCCCTTTAGAACACACTGCAGATATGATGAAAGCACTTCTGAAAACACTCATGCTCAACTTTACTGAAGGCATTACATTAATCTGCAGTTAAAATATTTTTGCTAGTTAAGTATTCTACAGACAAAAACTCACTACTACATTCCTGCTGATGAAAATAAAAAGCACAGAAAAATACACGCACTGAAACAGTTTAGAAACACCTTAATTTACAAGTATGCATAATTATTAAGTATTATATGTACAAGTTAATGTTAGAAATACCTTGCAGCACAGAACAAATCGATATCCGTTTCAAAGATGTTCAAATATTTTATATTTAACTGAAAAAAATAAAACCAGGGACACGTACTGGAAGTTTTTAAACAGAGACCCTCCCTAGAAACCACTAAAAATATTCTTTACTTCCTAATAATTTCCACCTACTCTGATTTAACAGAAAGATACTATTAAATGCTATTGTACCAGTAGTAAATAGTTATATATTAGTTAAATATTATATATATTATACTTGTTATATACTAGTAAATACTATTTGCATATCATATTTTAAGTCTTTTATAGGACATTAAAGGAAACATTTGCATCGGTTTATTTGCTTTTGTTTTTTTAAACACAGAATCTGGTCCTTGGTAATGGAATTTAGCACAAGCACACAGGTTGTCCAGTTAAATCTTCCCATCAGATGTGGACAATGAAGCACCAGTGCAATACCAACTGCTGCAGACTTTCTAGTTCTCTAATATAACGTGGGCTGAAGCACTCTTCCAGTCATCACTGATGATTTTATCTGCCCTTGCCCTTATCAAGACCTCCACACCACTCCTCTGACTGAACGTCACCTTTACTACACACAATAGTCTTACTGTGTGAGAGGAAATTGAGGAAATACTTCAGATTCTATATTTCAAATGACAGAAAGATTAAAGCAAGTTGAAGAGAAGTCACTTGAGTCAGCCACGCAAGGATAGCCTTCTTACACATAACCACATGGCTTCAAGTCAAAGACAATTCCAGTGACTACAGCAAACTCAGAGCTATGAGAGGGACACATATCAGTAAGTGACTTTAAGCACATACTGCTTTAAAATTTAGGTAAAACATACACGTTGCAAAAAAAAAAATGAATCGCATAGCCATCACTGTTTAGGTGTTGTGGATAAATCACACAACGTATATTAAAGCCCTTTGTTCAAGCAAGTAAGTCCAAAGGTTCTTAATGTTGAAAGTCAAGATACTTTTTTCAGATTGTAATAAGTAGGACACAGACTTAATGAAATAAGGGAACATTTATCACAAAGCAGTTCAGATGAACATATTTTCTAGACATAATCCATTGAAGACCAGTCCTCCAAAACATAGAAATCAGAAGACTATTCATTCAGCTTACTTCACATTTCCAGGAACACGTTCCATTGAAGCAGCCTCAACTCAAGAGCATTCCAAGCTATCACAAAGAAGCTATGAGAGGCCTTCAGTTTTACAGGGCAGGTGCCAGTACATGGAGAAAAGTAGGTCCTAACTCTGCACTAGTAAGCTGAAATAATGACTGGCTTCAGCAGCATCAACCCCTAAAGAAATGCCACCTGTTGTTCAAAAATCATTAAAACAATTACTTTGAAACAATGACATTACTTCAAAATACCTTCAAGATGTTGCAACATGCAGAATATGTGATTAACGGCCTCACTTTGAAGACGTGTTATGTTCAGCTCCCTTTAAATATTTATGTCCTGTTCACCACTTTACTACATTGCAGCACTCTTCAGAAGGTCAAGGGAAAATGCTAAACAATTTCTGTTTACTCTGGATGCTTAAAATAACTTAAGAAAAACAACAAACACATCTCATACTGGATAGCAATACCAGCGTGTACAACAGGATCACCATTTTCAAGTCTATAGGTCAGCATAAACTTAGCAAACAGGGGAAAGGAGATGTTTTTCTCTTTTGGAGTTGGCATGTTTTCACTTACAAAACAGAGCCAGAGATAATACTATGAAGCTGTGTCAATTGTTCCCTCAACTGCTCTGATCCAGGGCTTGCTTTCTTTTTTTAAATAATAACACGAGCGTTGCTATCAAATCCAGAAACAAAAGCCACAATAATGTCTGATAAAATGCTTTCTCAATTAATTTTCATCTGCATAAGCAAAATAAAAAGACAGTCTAGTTTTAAGTCTTCTTAACACAAGAGTTTCCTATAAAAATCTTAATTCTTATTTGTGAAAAAATCTTAGAAACAAACAGATAATACAAAGATGTATTAAGCTTAACTGGATATCAATGCATAGAACACCAACTGAAAAAAAATCAGTTATAAAAGTCAATGCTTTATCACAAGTCAACTGTCAAGTCTTACTGCACAGGAAGCATGCTTTTCACTCACCCTCAAGGAGGCAATTTATTAGCTTAAGCTTATCCATAATAATGGATTTGCAATGAACCAGCTATCACCATCCAACTCACATTTTAGTTGATGTGATCCATCATCACTGATGGATGTGATGGATCCATCTAGCTGATGGGTCCAGCTAGTCCACAGCTATCACCATCCAACTCACATTCATTTACCTGGACTAATCTGCTTGTACATGTGAGTTCTACTTTACAGTCATTAAAAACACATATGTATTAGAAAGCCATGTTTCCATTTCATTTTATGGCACAACTGATGGGATGACACGTTAATCACATCACTATAAACAATCATGCAGTAGAGGGCACTTTTTGTAAACAGCAATTTAAAAGGTGTTTTTCCAATTTAAAATGTATATACCTGCTCATGTTCTCAAGTATTGTGCTTGTGTGCATGACAGCAGTTTTACAGCAAATAACCATGTCCTTCATTATAGCAATTTCTATGGAGAACTCCAAGAACAAACAACAGGGTAAGTTTAGTAGCAGTGCAAGCAGACACTAGAGAGAGTCACTGCAGAAATCTACTGAAGAGCTACAAAAAGCCTCAGACATTTTTTCATATTTTTCTACCTTCTGATTAAGTGACATTTTATATAACCAAAAATTCATGCATTAACTCAGAAAGCAAATTCTTGACAAAGGGTTGTCTTACCCAGAACTTCAGCAGTAGCCATAATTTCACAGGTGTACATTGCTGCCATAAGCCTCTGTGGTTTTGCTTGCAAAGCATAACGACAAGCTTCCTTCATGGTAGCAATCAGCTGTCCAGAGAAGGGACCATAACAATCCGTAGGTAAAACTTCTCCCTTGTTTTTATTCATTTTTTCAGGTGACTTTGGAACGCTCTGACTGCTCTGTTCGCGTTCATTCTCAGTGCAAACATCAACAGTGCAATTGCTTGTTGGAGAAACAGCATCTTCACTTTCTTTATGTTCTACAGCACCACATTCCCCTGAATCCTGACTTTTAGTTGAAAGTGTCTCTCCAGCCTTATTAATTTCCAATTTTTCCACTGTAAAACACACACCCATGAGGGGTTCTTCACACATGGGACCCGAAAGCGTAGCCAGCTGAAATCCACTTACTATGCTATTGTCAAAGTCTCCATACTTACTCACTTCTTTCTCAGCATTTCCAAGGCACTGCCACACAGAATTTTTATAACCCTCAAAGTTATGCAATAAAATATTAGGCCCACATTTCCGTGGTCCAAATGACCAGATATGATCAACTGCATTTCTCCACTTCCTTCCCTGCAGATTTTGTTCTAATTTTTGTTTGAATTCCTTTATCTTATCAATAGTCTTCTGATTTATCTCATGAGCTTTTTTATCTTCATTCAGAGACGTGCTGAGTTGCTCCATAGTTCTAATCAAATCACTGTTTTCTTCAAGAAGTCGAGTTACCTCCTCAGGAAGTGGCAGTGCTCTTACACTGAGAGTAGCGTGTTTATTTGGAGTAGATATTGTAACAAGCCCATCTGAATCGACCTGAATTCCTTCAGGAATTTTATTTTGGTCCTCTTTTGCTTGGTGTATGACAGCAACTTTCTGCTGTTTTCCTATTTCTTCATTTACCATATCAACTTTTGGAGGTCTTGTTATTGTTTCTCGAAATGGAATAATAGGTGCTGACACACTAATCTCTATCTTTGCAAACCTGTAAAATAAAGTTTTTTAATTAGTTTAATTTTTAAAATTACTTTTAAAATGAGGGGTTGGAGAAGATAGGGCAGCAGCCTTAACATGGAACAGATGTTCATGAATAAATCGAAATGAAACATGGATTACCAGATTATGCACTTCAAACTCTTAGAAATACCACGTACTTCAAAAAATAAAGTACCAGTGCAAAATATAAGTACCGTTATGTCACCATATAAGTCACTGGCTCACTCACATCTTGAAAACTATATGCTGTTCTTTTTCCCTTCAAAAGAGCCACTAAAGAACAAGAAAAAAGTAAGGATGAACAACGGTATGAAAATACAAGTCTTCAGGATATGATAGAGGTCTACAAAATCACGAGGGGCATAAGGAAGGTTGAGAGGGTTTAGCTGATAACCAAACCACAGCAGGCCCTGAACTGTCCCTGAACTGAAAACAACCAAGGCCCAACAAAGTATCAGTAGGAATTTTTGCATCTGACTACTTTGTTTTTATTCAAACATCCAATTTAAGCCACTCTGTTAGATACATGACACAGAGTTAGATAGATGTTTGGTTTGAACTACAACAGCTGTTTTCATAAATTACACAAAAATGATACTAAGTCACAATGAGGATGATATTAAAAACACCCAATCTGGAAGTGGTCCATTCTAACTTCCATCAGAAGTACTGTCAGATATTAACAGGAAGTGGTATGGGTCAAGAGCAAAGGAAAAGGATTTTTGTCTTCCAACTTCCTGTCTTGTTGCTTCCTAATTTTCAGGAATTCAGTTGCCAGTCCTGATTTACCTCACAGTTTCTATTTCGTACAGATTATATAATTATACTCTTAATTGGAATCCTGAAGCGACTGACATTTATAACTTCCTTGAATATGTGCTTTATAAAAGCAGTGAGCTAGCTGCTTCTGCACATCTGCATGTACTACAAAAAGGTGCACTTATGAACCAACGGTAAAAGCTGTTTTACCATAACATAAATCAAAGATAGAGGCGTCTAACTGACAAAGAAATAGGAAACAGTTATTGAGCAAAAAGATTCCTCTTCCCTGGCCCTTCTAACCTTTCTTTCAGGTCATCCAAGCAACGCTGGAGATGAACTTCTCCTGCTGTCACTAGCACATGCTCCCCTGTCTCCTGGATTAAAACTTGGACACATGGATCAGCTTGGTTTAAAAGCTTCATTCCTTTCACCAGCTGAGGCATATCACCTGGCAAAAGAAGGTATTATTAACACAGTAATACTGAGGAAGGAACACTTGACAGACATATTTAAGATGAGAAATCAAGTAACGCTCATTTTGTTGGGACACAAATGCATAGCTTATCTGGAAGTTTTTGAATAACTTTTTAAGTCCTCAAGTACTTCCATGGCAATTTTTTTTTTTATAACAATGCTACTTTGTGAGTCTGAAGGGCAACAAGTAAAGTCGTAGGCAATTTATCCCCAAGAATGTACATATTGTTAAAACACACATAACACAATCATTACAATGATGCACATTAGAATGCATTGCTACTTTCTGTTTTACTGAGTTTTGTGATAGGTTTAGTATGCCATAATCCACATGGACTACTCAGAAGGAATAAAAGATTGAACTAAGTACTAGAAGGATTTAAAATGGAAGCCACTGAAAAAGCTTCAATGCTATTACAACCTGAAAAGGGGAAAATAAAAATAAATCAGGAATGTGCAATGTTTTCAGTAAAACAAAGCGAAGACATCTCTAAAATGAAGGTGTTTTAAATGAGCTGCCTTGAAGCTAAAGAGTCACAGATGAGTCAAAATTGGCTTGTCTACATCAAGCCTATTAAAGACTATTAAAGAAATATAATCTATAAGCTTTCAAGCATATATCAGCAAAGTAACTTGGAAAAGTAGAAATTAAACAACAAACAAAAAGAAACAGTATTATTTCACATGGCCACCACAGTGAAACACTGACATTAAAATCTATAATCTTCATTTAAGCACTCTGAAAAGGAGAAATGGCTTTTCTTCCTTTGAGAGTTTATGGTAATGACACAGGCAGACATATGGGACAACATGCAAGGGTCACCCCAAGACTACAGGCAGCTCGCTGCAAAATTGATTTGCTTTCAAGCTGAGCCTGCAATAGCCTAATCTTGCTTGTCTTCCAACTGCAATCAGCAGCTGATTTTCAGGAAAATTCTACTGATATATACCTTTGAGGCTTCTGCATCTCTAACTAATTTGGCTCAAACAAATAGTTTCAGGAGTTACTGAAGGAAGAAATAAGTGATTTAAGAATGATACAGCTTCATCTCTTCAGTGAGATGAAACACTCCAGAATTGCACAGTAATTCTATAATTATACTCCTTAATTTTCACCTTAGTATCACACTTAAGAGTGCTAGACACTTTAAATATTTTCAAAACTGCTTTAACAAAGGAGGATGTGCAATATATTACTCAATTACCTATTACTCAAACACGAGACAAATATTTGCTAGACTCTCCTATTATTTTATAAAAAGAAATAAACAACAAAAAAAAAAACAACCATGTAATTTTAATGGCAGAGAATTCTGGACCTGAACTGGAAGCTAGTTATTTTGTTTCTACTAACAACACAACAAGAAATGGAAATTGGACTGAAACTGAAATATAGCCAGAAACATGCTACTCTGGATGGGGGCAGTGGGTAGTTCCAAGTAGTAGAAATACTGCAAATCTGTATCAAGAACATAATGATATAGCATAGAAGAATGGCAACAGCAGTGAAGAACACAAAGATACACTTCACTTACCTTCACAGTAAAGGAACACTGAAAGGCTAGCATCATGTAGTGTCCTACTTGTGATGCTGCTAAGTGACCGTAAAATGCACAGCAAGATCTTCAGTAACTCACCCTTACTGAGACATGAGCAAAACAGCTAGAAGAATTCTCTAGGACAATGCAGTATGTCCATCTAGATTTATCTGGCTTATACTGGACCTATCACTTAATTTAACAGCTATATCATAAACTTGCTCAATCATGAGAGTGGGAGGCTGAGCTGCTGTTACACTGAATTCTCCTTTCAAACTTACTTGGATGTTTTGGTTCAACAGCTACCCGCACAATTGGTGTAGCCTCAAAGTTGAGAGGTGTAAATGGTGGGCAAGCTGGTGATGTTGATAAAGTCGCAGACTTTAGCACAAAATCTTGCAGGCCTCCTATTCCTAAAAGAAATCAGAGGAAAAAAAAACATAAAAAAAAGTGTTGTGTAAAAAGAGACTAAACACAGGATCTTAAAAAAACAAAACAAAGTTACTCTAATCACAAAATCAGAATTAGAAACTCCTTGCTGTTCTGATAAACTATTTGTTTAAATGTGTGCAATAATTTTTCCCCACTCTCTATCATAAAAAAACAAAACAAAACATGGCAGCACCTCCAATGAAGTACAAATTCAATGCACATGTAATTTAATAGGAAAGAAATGGAACCTTCAGTTCATAATCTATACCTGATTAAAATTTAAATTTGTATTTGGAGAATGCAGGGATGGATCTGTGATTTCTCCTCCTCGTTCTCTGCTAATGCCAGAGGAGGGATAAGCAAAGAAGCTCTTAGCCTTAGCCCTCCATTATCACCCTAGTATTGTTCCAGGTTCTTTTTTGGCTTGGTCCTATTTACTTAAGAACAGAAACAAAGAGAGTCAGCTTCCACCCTATGAGATCATGAGGGAGTTTATATTCTGAAGAGCCTGCCTGCTGCAGAGTTATCATCTCCAGAACTGGGCTGTTTCTACAGCTCTGAAGGCCAAAATCTGAAAAGTCACTATTTAAGAAAAACTGACTCAAAACTAACTGGAAGCAGAACAGCATTGAATGTCTTTAAATGCAGGATAGCAGATGCAACAGTGAAAATAAATCCGTATAAACTCTGTGTTGCACCTGACCTATGACCAGCACGTATTTCCTCTTTCTCACTTATTCAACATGTGGTTTGAATTAAAAACAAATGCTGGATCATCATCACCACCAGGGACTGAGTAAAGGGATGGTCAGTTTTATTCTGATCTTCTCCAGCTGGTAAAAGAAAATGATTTAAAAGGGAGGTGAAAAGGGAGCTTCTTTTCACAATGTGATGTGAACCAGAGCAATCAAGTTATCAAGCCTTACATCAGACAGACTCAGTCTTCTCTCGACAGACATTACAGCATTTTTACTACCATGAAGAAAATCTAAAGCTTTCTGTTCTTTTTTTGGATTTGAAGGTAAAAGTACAAAATCTATATCTGTCTGGAAACAGTAATACACTGAAATAAAAAAGATGTACATCTGATCGATTTACAGCCTGAGTATTTTGATTGCTTAAATGCATGAGCTAGCAGAGAGTAGCATTTAGCCCTGTTAATCTATTTATTTTTAATAAAACTATTGGTAATTAATGTTGGCAAAAAAACAAAAGGCAAAGAAACAAAGCACACCCATCAAACCAACGATGCAAACTTCTTTGACAATGCTTGCACTGCATCATTAAATGCATTTTCTGAATTCTACTACAAGGAAACATAACTAATTCCAAAGTATCACATAAAATGACAATAAAAGTACTCTACTATAATGCTGCTACATCGATCTCAACATTGATCCCACTGAAACATTCTACATGATATTTAGCTTACAGATATTAAACGTTTGAATGGTGGACTTAGAAAAGACACTCTGAAATTATGCTTATATTCTTGCCTCCACTTCTAGCATTTTTGTGTTGTTCAGTCATTCTTTGTTGTATGCTTATTTTCAAAAAGAAACCATAGAGAAGAAAAATCTGCTTATGCAAGAAAGATTAGAAAAGCAACTGCTTATGTTTTAGGTGAGATGAAAATGAAAGCAGAAATACAGCACTGCAAGTATTTTTGAGAAGCTGTCTCTCAAAGAGCAACTGAGTCCACTGCGCCCTATCACACAACTCAAAGATGCCATGAGGCAGTTTGTTGCACATAGGTTTTATTTATTTTATTAAGATAAGGTGGAGTTAAAGTATCTTGGGTAACTTTTAAATCTGAGAATCAACACAATCAGGAAACTGCTTCCAATTATTAACTCTGCCTTGCAAGAAACTGTGTAAATTCTGACTCTTCTGAGGAGTGCATCAACTTCAAGAAACACAAAAGCTTGTTGTATATGAACTTCTTACCTGAAATAGGGCATATTTCATTATATACACCGTGCAAATGCCTTCACTTCCCCATACAAAAACTACCTTTATAGACTTTGTAATGAATGGCAAAGAGCCACACCTACTGAACAGTTACTACTGGATACACCTTTCTCTTTACTAGAAGATAAAAAGAACTTGGTGAAAACTGATAAGGATATCATGATTGAAATCAAAATTTAAGACTAAATATTTTTTGCTTCTGTATCTTGCTGCTAACCACTACACTTCAGACACTAATTTGGCAGCCTTGAAAGGTGAAGCACACTTTTTCCTTTGAACTTAACTATAAGGATCCATAATAGATAAAGATTGATGTAATTAGTTTCATTCTTTCCTGACAACAAATGAAGCAGACAGCAGCACCATGTACAACTTTTTCAATCAGATAAGGAAATAATTCAGCTTGCAGTGTCAAAAAAAAAAAAAAAATCAAACAAAGCAGAATGAAAACTGTTTAAATTTTGACTTCTGCCACATTGTTACTAGCCTCAATACATCAGTTTGGTGCATCTTTATCTCCTACCACTGATGATATCAGCACTTAAGAATCCCTGGCTGCACTGGAATGGAGACTCGTCAAGCTTTGACGGTGTAAGGAACTAAGTAGTGCCAAGAGCTGGGGGTTAATCTTCCCAGTAAGGCTCTGGCTCCACTGAAATACAGTTTCTTATCGACACTGTTTGTTTAGAAAGATTAAGACTTATAACATGCAAAGCCCCCTGGTTTAAGCACTCCTGGCACTGCAGTATGCACTAGCGAAGAAAGGCCATGTAGACTCATTCATCATTTTTGTAAAAGGAGATGCAATGTAAGCTTTGGACATCTACACAATCTAAAATCCTAAAATTAGTGTGTGCCCTTTTTTATTAAGGGGAGTTTACAAATACTAAGACCTTTACAATTTTCCTCAGAGTGTAACACAAATGGCTTTTTCATCCTGCTGAGAGACATTTTAAATGAAATATTTTTAAAATCACACGATAGTAAATAAAATTCACAAATCCACTTTAAAAATCTAATTTGCTCTTAGATGTTTTCTGCTTTTCCTCGAGGTAAACAGGCTGAAAGCCAACAAAGGCAAACAGAAGGATAAAATACATGTCCAAGTAATAATAAATTCATTAACAAATTAATGAAAATAACTCCATAGCAATCATCATTCTCACTTAAACCTATCCAGAGAATTCCCTGTTGCCCATTGTCTAACAAAAGAAAAATGAAGTGGTCTTTTGCAAGGAGGAACAGACTTCTGGTAGGAGTAAACTCAAACATAATAGCAAGCCTTCTCACATTCAAGATACCTTGAAGTGTTTTACAGATTACTGGGATTAAATGACAGTAACCATAGGGACTTCAGACAAGTAAGTAGCTACTATGGCTTAAGAATGCTTCATGTTATACATTTATTGCATGAGATTTTAAAGCATGTTTCCCTTGAGTCTCATGGGCACTGCACAGAAACATCTGAGGGCAGAACTTGACCTTTCTATATTAGAAACTGTTTCTGGAAGAGAAGGGAATGTAAATCAAGACACAGACCACATTCTAGTTGAGATTTCATCAACTTCTTCCATAATACAGACCACATGTTAGCGTAGATTGCTTGTGAGCCTCCTCATCTGTGTATTTATCCCTCAATCGTTCTTGCTTGCTTCTGAAGCAAGAGAAATTGCTTGTAAAATAGAATACTGTACAGTATCTGCATGATTTTAGCAGCTCTCGGTATTTTCAAATCATTTTACATAAAAAGTTGATTCAACATTTTTTTATATTTCATTTCCTCTTTCCCTATTTTCCTTCAGCTGAATTTCTAATGGTCACTAGTATCCAACAGATGTTAGAAGCCTTCATCCTAGTTTTTTCTTAAGTTTCAAAGAAGTCTACATAAAAATAATGTAATTGCTAGAGATTAGCTACCAGACGCGTCAGTTCAGTTCCCAATAAAAGGCAGTTAACTTATAATTTTACGGTACAACTTTCTTGAAGGATCATAACAATTTAAGGGTAAAGCGAGCATGAACCTCTTGATCAGATAAAGTAAACCCATTTGTATTATTAAAAAGATTACAAAGAAATTAATACCCCAATGGACACAATTACATGCTAGAACATTAAATGCAATAAGCAACTTTTGATGCAAGAAGCACCTCAATGCTTTACTACTGCAACAATGAGCAGTAAAAAAAAAAAAAGTACCATGGCAAACTGAGATAGTTCAGAAAAAAAATCTAGCAACTTATGGAACAAACCTTTGCATCTGCCTTTATAAGAAAATACAAAAAAAGCAACAGCATGTCCTAAAACAGTCTACTAAAATTTCCCACTGCAAGATTACAGTTTGAAAGAGGACTGCAAACATATATAATTAGTAAACAACTATCATTTATCTTGTGCTGAGACTTTAGAAAATATACGATATAGTTGATTATACATTTAGACTACATGATAACACACAACAGTTCCAAACAGCTGACTGAGCTGACAATTGTAATTAGGATATTTCCTACACTATTCTCAGGCTAAAATAAAAACATTTTAAAGGAAACTATAAAACAAAAAGATCCCACACAACCCTTTACATTAAAAAGTAAAATATTACAAATGATAACATGAATGTGAAGCAGGCCCATTTGCACCCAGTCCTCATTTAGAGTCAGGAATCTTCTTGCTAAAATATGAACTTCCCTTAAAGTAAACAGAATTAAACAAAATTGAGTTCATACGATGAAGCTGATTTCTGTTTTTACAAACAGGTATAGCCAGAATGAAATATTCATTTCCTTAAGTTGCTCAATGAGATAAATAAAAAGAGAAAATCAAAATATTTCAGATAATGATAGTTTTGTCATGCCAAAGCAAGTAATTCTGTTGCAAGTCATACTAACTTTTGGAGCTTAGAATTAAGGAAATGGTTTTTTTTTAAATATATATTTACGGTTCAACTTTAGTATGGAAACTTTTAGAAAGAAAAATCCATGCTTACATCTGTAACTGCTGTATTTCTCTTAGCATACTACAAAAACAATGCACTTGCTTGCTGGTGGTTTCACCAGAAATAAAAACAAAGAAAAAAACCTTTACTCCAATTTAAGTTCCTTTAATCTTCTAATCATAAAGCACTCTTGATATAGACACTGAACAGCATGACTTCATAAAAGTGTTAGTTGTTCTACTCAGGAGAACAGATGTTTTGCCCAAGCCCATGCATTCTAATTCCTTTACAAATAGTAGCTCAACTTGACATAACATGAAAGCAGGAATACCAAACAGTAAATACGTGGACAGATTGTTGTACAGTGTGACAACACAGAGATTGGAACTAACTTCAGTTACCCTGTACATCAAATTAATACTTCCATTACCACATGTGGAAAGCATTTAGCACCATACAGGAAGTCTTCAAAGGTCTCTGAAACATCAACCAAGTTTTACATTCATAATTAGTTTGAATAAATGATTTTAATTTGACTTGACAGCAACCCATCTGAATTCACTTAATTTCTTTTTAACGACTACCAGAACTTTAGGTGTAGTTCAACACAGATGTCATCCCAAACAAATGGAATTAAGAAAAGGTGGTTTGAACATATTTACTTTGAAAATCTAGAAGCCTTTTAAAATATTGATTTCATGTTTTTTATTAGCAGTATTAAACATGCTTTAGTAAATAAACCCATGAAATTGCATATTGTACTGGAAAACAGAGCAGCTCAACTCATATGGAACATCTAGGCAAAGGAAAAAATTTTGCCCAGCCATCCTCTAAGGAAAAAGAAAGCCTTCCAGAAAACAGAGCATTAAGTTCTCTGAAGCACATATACAGTTCTTCGGAGTTGAGAAATGTGTTACAAGTACAGATTTGGATGCTTCTAGAAACCTTTCCTACTTTGTCATGCAGATAAACATCCACTGGTCACATCCTGATGATTGCCACTGGTATAGTGGGAGAAGTATTTCAAATAAAACAAAATTCAAAAAAGATCCTTCTATTTGTAACTCCTATACCTAAACCCTCCAAGATGCCAGCTATAATGCTGACATCTTCCTTGCAAAAAACAGAGAAAGATGGGGCTAATTATTCATCATAATGCCAGCTAGTACTTCACTCAAATTTAGTAATATATTTTACCCATGGAAGAAAGGTCAAGAAAAAGTTGAAGTCTTTGGTAGATTTTTTTGTTAGGCTTGATATCAGTATCTAATTAAGTTTGCAAAAGGAACATGTACTAAAAGATAAAAAGTACTGGAAGAAAACAAAAAGTCTGCAGAAGTCCTCCAGCAAAAGCATAGCTTACATTGGTTATATTCTGGAAATAAAATTCAACATATTTTATAGGAAACGTCTCTGATTCACTCTGATTTATTCTAAAATCAGACGAAAATCAAATTGACCATAAAGAGAAAATGCCATTTTATTTTCTATTCAGTTGTAATAATGCATCTGGAAAAAAGGCAGACTTCATGTGCACGTTCTTTTCTTAAGTTGCAGATAAGATGAAAGATGTTACGTTACTTCTCAAAAATCAATTATAGACAGTGCTAAAATTAATGAAGCCTTCAGGCACTGCCCTTGCAAAGAATTCACTGTAATCTGTAGATGTCTTGGAGGTTGAGGTTTTGACATGTCTGTTTGGAAAAGGCTACATGCACATACTGGTACAACTTCTGCACTACATATACAAGGTGCATGAGGAATTTAAAAACTACTGCAACAAATATCAATTAGAAAGATAATGGTAACTTAAAAAGCTTACTAATTTTTTTTCTTTGTTTTTGTGCTGGATCTTAGAATTTAATTGTAGGATCCCAGGATATTTGACTCACATGTCATCCATTACAAAAAGAACCTGATATCTTCATCATTCAATATATCCAGTAAATGCAAAGATACGGCACCACAACTAGAAGCAGCAAAACAATTACCAAATGTGTATAATATCCTGTGGGAAATGTTCTACCAAATCACTGACCATTCATCCTGTTAACTTGTAAGACATTCAAGTAACAAAGTAAAATTAAGTTATCCAAGACCTAACTTACTGCCTAATTTTCTCCATTACAGGCAATCCCCCACACACACCCCACTACATTTGACTACAAATGATCTCTGCTTGCTTATCTTGTTGCTTTGGGAAATACAGCTTGAAGTGTTCCAAAGTACCATGAGTAATGGACAGTTTCCGTCTTCATTACACAGAAGTTGATGTTTATTTTAATTACAATAATTTTCAAGATGATAAAGGGTAATATAAAATTTGGCTTGAAGCTAAAAGAAACCTTTAAATATCTGATCTGTACTTACATGAAAAAAACATTCTAGAGAATATTTAATAGAATAAAGAATTCAACAAGAGGAAGTACCTTTCCAGGGCCTTGGAGAACAACCATTTGACACAATGAGTGTACAAACAGATGGTATGAGATGAACAGGGAGTGCCTTTGATACACTTGTTATATTAGCAACTTCCTAAGTTGATGATGGTAAGTTATTTACAACTAATTTCAGTTTAATAGCAAAATAAATTTGGAAATAAACAGAAACGCATTTAGATGAAAAAAAAAAAGTTATTGCTGCAAAACAGCCCATGATTGGAACATAAATACTCATCTCACACTGAAAGGAGATGTGCTCTAAACACCATCTCATAATGTAGCCGGAATTGTGACAATTTTTTTTAGTAAAGGTGGGATTCCAGAATGTTGACTAAAAATACACGTTAATCATTAACATTGCCACTTCTCCCCCTCCAATATTCTCATTACTTCAGTTAGTGTATTACTATTGAAATTCATAGTCCATATAACTTTGATTTAACAAATTCATTCTAACGTTAAGCTGAGAGAAAACTGGAAAAATATACAGAAGAGATTGCTTCTAAAATATGAGATTCTTAACGATAGTGCAGAAAACCACATAACTGAATGGAGATTTAAAATGCTCCTCTATTTCAAAATAGAGGAATTAAAAAGAACTAATCTTGATTATTAATGCTGCTTACAAAAGGCTCACTACTGAGGCTTAATTTTACTTACATCCCACCAGCCTACAAGCAATGATAAAATCTGCAGCGTTCTCCTCAACTCTTAAAGGGATAAGCAGAAGAGAGACTGACAGAAGGTTCTGGGAAGGGAGCTTGGAACTTTAACATCTCCACATCTGAAAAACGCTTCCCATTAAACTTCCTTTTCACAAGTAATAACATCAATCACTGAGTGCTTCATTTACATTAGAGGATAAAAGGGGAAGAGACTCAACTCCAAAAGGCAGCCTAAGAATGCTATCCCACATACAGCTAAAATGACTAACAGCTGCCATCAAAAAAGCATCTTGCCCCCCATATCTGACTTCCCTTAGCACCAGTTACAGCATTTAGCAGACACTCTCACAGCCAATTCAGGAAACTAAACACAGAATAAAACTAAACTAATAAAAAGGCAAATCTGTCATCTCATCCAATCCTTACTCAAGTAATAAAGTGTGATATTTAATAGGCAGTGCTTCTATCGTGCTGCCCAAGAAAATGCAAGTCAACACATCAGTGACAGTGAGACTCCTAAAGCCTCACAAAGCCCAACCTGAGCAGAGGTTTAACAGCACATTATAAAACAGCTTAATAGCCTTCTTTTTCCTCCCATTAGTGTAGTAGAGCTAGCTACTAATCAAAGAATCAGAGAATCGTTAAGATTGGAAAAGACCACTAAGATCACCTAGTCCAACCATCAACGCACTGCACCATGCCCACTGAACATGTCCCTCAGTGCCACATCCAGCCTTTTCTTGAACACATCCAGGGATAGTAACTCTACCACCTCCCTGGGCAGCCTGTGCCAATGCCTCACCAATCTTCTGGAGAAATATTTCCTAATATCCAACCTGAACCTCCTCAGAGCAACTTAAAAGACATTATGGTCCAGCAACAAGTAAGTTTCTTCCCACATTTCACTGTCACCCCCTCAAGACAAAGTAAAGCAACATCAACTACTTTTCTGAACGAAAGAAATGAGGCTAATTGCCACTGCTAGGTGTCAGCTTTAAATGGTTTGGAAGAGTTCTGGTATATGGCTTTCATTTCTACTGAATACTTGTTGGTTACATAAATGACTTTCTTCAGTTGAGAAGCACTGTTTCCAACACAGTATGTCACATTTCCTGATGGGACTGTGCATGCAGAAAAATCTGTTTAACGTGGGACATGTTTTTAGTCTCCCTTCCAAAGAAAACCCAACTCCTGTAATGACCTATTCTCCCTTGAGTAATGACCTATTCTCCCTTAAACATGCTGTCAACTTCCACTAAGTTTAACCATGACTGAGGGGAGAGGGTTCAGATGTAATTAAGTTCCCACAAGTAATGTAAGAATCAACAGCTAACTAAGGGAGACCAAAATTGCTAAGCTCACAAATAAAATAAAATAAATTAAATAAAAGGGCAGGCAAAGCACAATGATTACATACCCAGCTTGGAAGCAGCTGCAGGCGAGCAGCATGCACATCCTGGCTGGCCCACTGCGATATGCACAACTGTAGCATGGGAGCAGCTCACAGGGAAGCTGAGGATTTTAAGGGCAGCAGTCCTCAGGAAAATCCAGGCTTTGTTAAGGTCAATGCTCAGAGAGCTTGCCTCTTGAACATGCCACAAAGCAACTAGCCTTCTGTAGAAAAGCTCTTGAAAGCCAAAACCACCAGGATTTCATACATTTTAGATCCCGTTTTGCACTCTTCTCAAGATAGAGCACTTTGCATCAATGAATCATGTAGGCTGTCACTGGAATTCATCAGATGTGCTTTCAACTTCCTTGTCCTCAACAGCTCCAGCAGAATGGAGAACAGGGAACCAGTTTGACTGCCACTGCTGATATTTAGGTACAATGACTGACGTAACAAGTTGTACCAGCAGGTTCACATTTCCATTCAGATTAATGGGCTCACAGTCATGCAACACACAATGGTTACCCCAAAACTTTAACACTGCATAAAACATCACTTGCACAATTTATCATATGACACTACCAAATCAAGGACTTAGCCAAATATTCTGACCCACCTTTGCTGAAGTCCTGTGTGTTTACATCAATACCACGCTACTTTGAAAAACCGGTCTGCTTCCAACTCACTCAGATGACAAGAAGCTCTCAACTCTTTAAGGACAAGCTCTCTCAGGTCTCAGCTGGGGTCCTTATCTTCATTACTCTTTTTTTCTAATGAAATCTGTCTTCACTTAGACAAACCCAGGACAAAAGATGGCAATACAAAACAGTCACTATCAAATTAAGTGAAATTTACCTTCTTGGAATGGCTGCCAAACACAAAGCCCTGCTAGAGTCCATGGCAGTTATGACAGGATTGCAGTCTTAGAAAAATTAAATCACTTCTTTTTTTAAATGAGTGGCTTGAATTCTGCCCAAACACATGGCACAACTCAGTGAAGGAAATATAGTTAAGAACAATATGTGTTAGAAAAGAACCATGTTTCTTTTAGTCATATTTGATGCAAAAAAGTACTTCAGTTTAGTTCTATGCCAATATCGAAAAATATTTCAAAATACTGTCCAGACACAGCTGTTCTGTATCTGAGTACAAAAACTCAAAAGTGGTGATCTCTAAACATTACTCTTGGTTACTATCTATAACTGGAATAAAACAATTTTTATGAGCAAAATCTTAGAAATGTAGTTTCTGAGACCTGGACAAGAAGTGCACAAGTTCCCTCTATACTCACTGTTCTCAGTTCATGCAGTTTTGATAATGAAGTTACAATAGCTATTACCAGGTAAGTAAAAATGGCACTGAAAGTCACACTGCTTGGCTTGCAGTCTCTGCAGAGGAATATCTGTAGTAAATACAATCTTTTCCAGTTTTTTACTGAATGATAAACAGGGATTACACAACCTGAACTTTCAGTCTAAACTACCCAGTGCTGCCCCGTAGCACTCAGCAGCGCTCTGCAGTTTGACATCAGTTGATACTCCTAAATATAGCTCTGCCTTAACTCCCCCCCACAGTTCACAAGCCAGAGAAAGCCAACTTTATGACTCACACCCAGATACAGGCCAAACAACCCTCACAACACTTCTGCAATTTAACACGAAGCATAAAACAACAAAATCTCAGAAAATACTTACAAAAGAACTCCCTAAAACAGCCCTTATTAACAATCTCTTGACTTGTAACCCTCCCATTTTTTGAAACAGATGATTTCTATTTTCCACGCGCAGTGGGGCTGTGTGCACAATTCATTCCAAGCTGGTCTTCTTTACTCACACTCCCATGCCCTCACTGCAACCCCCTCCTGCTACTCCCAGCTCCTTGAAGAAATTCTGGTAGTGGCAGACAATGGAAGCAAAAGGAATATACAAAGTAATGAAAGCCTTTTGTGGCTAGCTCAAATGCAGAAGTAGAGGCATTTCACAACCACAGATGGCATTTATTGCAAGAATGCTGTATGCTATGAGCACTGGGTCTATTACACAATAAGATAAATGCTTTTTCACATGTGGGTATGAAAGCACATACACTGCTTCTTACTCCATTACACAGGAGGCCCGAATAAGATTAGGAAGTGTTCTAGCAAGATTGTAAAACGCATTCAAATAAATTGCCCTCATGGATTAGTGGTTTATATTGCACAAACAGTGCCAGCTGGGAAAAGGGCTTTTGAATTTGCTTAGGATGTCACTAACTACAATACTCTCTGAAGCAAAAATATTTTGTATTATTAACATGATTATCGAGGTAGGCTGGTTGTGTTACTTAAGAATGCGTTGGGAAAAGCACATTGTTCTAATTGAGACTGCAAAAATATATAGCAGCAGCACTGCAAATGAGGGCTGGCAAGAGCTAAACTACGTTACGAACAAACATCCATGCACGTTTCAAATAACTCTTATGATCATCAAAACTGATAACCTCACAAGTTTATGTAAATTCTTACATCCTCCAATGGTCTAAGAATTCCAGACTTTGGCAGAAGTTTGGGCCAAAAAACACCTATAAGACATCAACTCCTATTCAGTTTATCTATTTGCTAAAAACTATGCTAAAGGATAGCACACTTAATACTGCGACAGAGATCTACTTTTTTTTAAAAACCTACCTTTGCTACAAGCCAAAAAGTTCAACTCATCTGACAAAAACTGAACTTTACCTGACCAGAACGGCTGCAGTTAACAGCCAGCTGATGGAAAGTACATGCTTTTCAAACACAGCACTACCTGGTTCAAGTACACCACCACACAAAATGTATTTTCTACAAATAACATTAAGGAATTGTTTAAGAACAGGACACTTTTCTGCTTTAGTAAGTACAGATATTCCCCTGCGTTAAGCCTGTAATGAGGGTGATTATTCTGTACCTGTTCCTGAAATTAGACTATTTGTTCATGGTCTGTATTTTAGAAAACCCACAGCCACATTAAACAAAGGCAACATGCTTCTAAAAGAGCGTTTGGAAGTTTGTTTCCAGCATGTTATTTGTGCAAAGGGGATTCTCCAGCATGCTTAATACAGAAGTAGGTAATCATTCCTAATGCTCCTTTGTATAGAGGGATAAAAAAATTCAGTTACATAGCTTACCTATAGATCCTTGTTAAACCAGGTCATTTACACCTCTGTGGAAAATTCAGCCTTAAACACTAATTCCTCAAATGATGCGTGCTTGTTGCACCTCTTAGCCATTAACTTGGGTGCCCTGCTGTCCTACTTCATTCCTGAACTGATGCTTCCCACTTCACCATGCAGCATGTCATAGCAGCACTCACAGGCTGCAAAGTCTTAAGACATGGAGCTCTGACAGCTTGGAGCTCAAAACCAAAGTTACTTAGATTCAAACATCACAATCCTTATTTATTAGCAGAGACGAACGTGTCTTTAGAGAATTTTCTACTAGTCAAGGCAAGTTAGATGCATCCTGTTAGACCCACATTTGTAAGAAAGGATAAAGAACACAGCTTATATCATAATCTGCCACTTTAGCAAGCTACTGATGCTCACTCTACTTTTAAAGCAAATACTAACAGTTAGAAAACATATAAGTAGCCAAAGAAACCAACAGCACAAAAACATGACCCATGTCGTTTGTATAAGTATGCTGAGGAATTGTACTCTTCTCAAGCTCTTCACATGAAAACTTAAGGAACTTTAAAATCAGTTGTGACCCCAGTGTGCTGGATAAATTCCCACATACATTATGGATGTGAGCTCAGGCAATGGCCTCAGGACTTCACCTTAACGCTTCAATCGCCATTTTACACTGGTGGCAGTAACTACTTCAGTACTCCTGACTTCATACAGCACTGAAAAAGATACGAGGTACATGACCCAAGTAAGAAATACATTTAGGTAGATAACTGTTGTCCCTTTATATGTGAATATATTTACTTTTATAAAAAGAGGGAGAGATTGAAAACAATGCGTTAATGCTGACTAAAGAAAGTAATTATTAAGTACTGAGGGCAAAATCACCATCCTTTCATATTAATTTAAAGAGACGTGAAAAAATCACACCCAACCAAGCACTCATAGAAAAGATTTGGAAATTTTGGAGATAAGCCAGTAAGTATCTGGGATCTAAACCCACAAACAGCTATTGAAAGGCTGGGTAACATCTGCCTAGAGGCAACGACTATACAAGTCAATTCTCCACCCTCACACAAGAAAAAGGAGTTGTGTCCTGAATTCTGATCCAGGCTACATTCTCAGCAACACATATTCGTGTAATAATAAGCATCTAATGAATCTGAAGCCCCAGGCAAAAAAAATAAAAATAAAAAATAAAAAGATAAAAAAATAAAAACACTTATTTCTGAAGTAAACAAGAGTGATAAACAGAGATGACTGCCTCTCCACAGCCTATTTCTGCATCTTTTCTTCTCAGTAGCTGCAGAGCATGTGCCTGCTGCTGCACCACATGTGAGCTTCTTCAGGCAGCAATGGAATGAAATCGCCTTGATTCTTCTAAGGCCTGCTGCTGCCCACAGGCACACAAGTAGCAACAACAAACACCAACATGTCTGGGCAGTTTTCCTCCTGGTTTGGGAAACCTCAAGCATCAGCAGTATGTCTGCATACAAACCTTAAGCAATCAGGAATGCTGCCTCATGTGCGCAAGATTATCTAGAAATTAATTTTCATTTACATGAAAGCTCAGATGTTGCAGACGAGAATGGCTAAGAGTTGCTTAAAAACTGATAAACATACTCCACTGCATTATCTCCTTTCCTTATGATAAAGGATTTCAGATGACACTCAAACTTAATTATTTGAAAATTTTGACAACGCAATCCAGTGTGGTCAAGAGCAAATTTAAAGGCATTTTTGGCCAGAGGAATGTAATACGATTTTAAGATAAATTACCCCAATACAGCTCATTTTTTAAACAACAAAAAAAAAAACGTGCATACCAATGGAGAGACTAAACACATTTTTAAGATCTCATAATAAGCCCCTGAAAATTAGAGCACAGAACATTCCAGAAGCACTACAGAATTTAGAAGTGGTTTTCTTCAGAAAGAATTACTACATATGACTTCCTTTTATAGTCTTAAGAAGCTACACTCAGAAAAACAAAAAAGTGAAGCTACTGGAAAAGCCACTGAAAATCCTCAATAGAAACTTAGAAAGAAAAATCACCATAACTTAAGGCTTTATAGGGAAACTATTAACCATATTAATTACTCCTCCCCAGAAGACTTCAGCTACATCAACAAAGACACAGATGCCAAAGTGTTACATCTCTGACCTAAGACTTGTCTTCTTTTTTCCTCTCCATTAATCTATGGATGCCCAATGAGATACACTGATATTGGTTCAAAACCAAGGCAATTAAACACTTCTGTTGCAATCCGGATTGTCAAATCAAATCCCACAAAAAGAAAGGACAAACATAAAGCAATTAGCAGAAATGGTAAACAGGGTAAAGGAAACTCGTCAGATAATAGCAAAATACACTTCTAGTGTCATCTGATTCACAGGATGGCCTGGGTTGAAAGCGACCCCTCTAGTGCCTTAGCTGAGCACCATGCTATGTTACACTGCCCAAGAAGTACTGATACATTCCACAGCTGCTTATAAAGACACCACACAAAGAGCAGGAACTGCAGGAGGACAAAATCCACTACAGCAAAAACAGCTAAGCAAATATCCAGCACTGAAAAAGGCCAAATTACAGACGAACTACTGTGTCCTCAGCTCAAAGAAGCAATTTAAATAATTGAAAAACTGAATATCTTTAACCATTTATATAAACACCGATTGGTAGGAATACAATAATACAACAATGCCAGGTAAACATGACGGTTCACAGGCAAAACATCATTCAATAATCTTCTCAATTAAGTATCCCTTCCTGACTAATGCTAGATTACAACACAGTCGTTAAATTAAGCTTTCTTTTATTTTATTGAGGTTGCGAGATGGCAGTTGGCAATTCAATCTGTAAGTATTCCAAAAGCAAAGACAAAGGTTAGAGTTTTCTTTGTTTCATTCACTATTTTCTGCTGATTTCAGAAACATTCTTGAGAAAGACTGCCCTCCTGTGTTCACTGGTGGATGCTGAGATGAGACCGCCCATTCCGTTGGGATCACTTGGTTTTGTTTTGTTTTTTTTGAATAATCGCATTACTGATTCAGAGATTGAAATTAGCCCACCAAATGTTTGCACAGAAATAATGGGCTGGTGCAACAGCAGTGCTGTTCCTAGGGCTTTCACATAAGGTGGTAATGCTTGCTAGTTGGCATCAGTCCTAGACAGCCATTCTGGGCCTTTAAAATGGCACCGCTGCCTGCAGCTGCTCTTTGCTCTTAACAGAGGCTGCTTATTAAAAGCTCCTAAATTGTTCAATGAAGCCCTCAAGGAATAAAATGCTTGTTAGACACCTTGTAATGAGGTTAGCTGTACTGCTTCATAGCAGCTCCTCACACAGACCGCAGCTGTACAGTGCCTGTCTTTAGAAATCCAAAACTATAAATCCATAATCACCTGGTTCCCGTGTTAGACTGCTTAAGTTTCAGGAATCAATTTTTAATTTATTAAACAATTGAAGGAAAGAATACTGTATGGGCAAACAAGCATTTTAGAAATAAAAAAAAACCTAAGGCACTCACACTCATTCATATGGGAAATCAGCTCATAGAGAGCAGACAACAGGAGTGACCTCTATCACTGCCTTTAGCAGTGCCCTTTGATCTGCTAAGGAAGAAGAGCTCCTAATTTGAACACTTGACACTCACACCACCAACTGCATTTCAAAACGTTAGGAAGTCACCCAGCCTCTGACTGCACTACACCAAAGGACACTGCAGAAGAAAGCAGAAAACTTTCAGCGGTATTCAACAAACACAGCACTGAAGGAAAAACCCAATTTCCATACATTAGCAAACATAGGAGTACTGATGTGGGCAGAGAGCAGTACACACCTCAATTTCCTAGATGTGTGGTGTTCAGAACCCATTTGCACACAAGCATGCATACACACAACATGCCTTCAGATACATTTTTGTTCACTGGAATAAAGCTGATCACTTCATGAGCTCTCAATTCAAAAATCTATCAGCAAAAAGTAAAAGAACCAACAAAAAAAACCCTACTGTAACACTGACACAAATTTTCAATTATATAAATATATACATATCTATATTAATATCTCCATATATAAAGCCATGCTTTAAAATTACTGCCACCAGGGTTTTCACAAACATGTTCCTTAGCTTTCACATCAGCATTTGCTTAAATTACTCAGTATGAATCAGTAACCCCAGCACAGGAATTGTAGGCCTTTCCTGTGCTCATGACACCACAACAAATACTAATTCTTTTTGCCTACTTAAAAATACATTTTTGCATCACCTGCAACAACACCTTTTGGTATTAAAACACCATTTTTTTTGTTTTGAACAGAAAAAAAACAAAAACAAAAAAACATTTCACCTTCAATTATAAGACAGCAAACAGAAAAAAATTCCAGGCCAAACATTTAACAAAGAGGAATGTTAAAAAAAAAAAAAAAGAAAGCTGTTATGCACATTTGAAGAGCACGTGCTTGCTCAACTTTATCTTATGAGCCCAAATGATCTTTTCTCACACACACAGCCTTCGAATATTCCTTTGCCACCTTAAGCATCACCCACTAAGTTCTTCCCATCCTTTTCATCACCTCAGAACAAGCTTGGTGAGGAGTTCTGAGCATTAACTCTAATCTTGAGTTTCTAACAAATTCCTCTAAAGATAACAAAACTTGTACTGCCATTTCAAACTTCTGGATTGCTCGACTTGTATGTTTCTGCAAAAGTCATATCCCATGAATAAGCAGTTTTCAGCAGCAGAAGCTACTTGCAGTTTTTCAGATGATTAACTGTGTAACATTTCTTGAGATTTGGCCCAACTCTTAACATGAAAGATGTAAGAATTTTCGGGGTATACTTTTATTTACATGATGCAACTGTAGGAGCACTTTCTATGTGATGAGCAGATAAATATATCAATCAACATCATTATCAACATCAGCTGGTATTAAATGCTTAAACATGTACTTCCAAGGCTTTTCTGTATTATACAGCAATACTTCCACTGTAACATTCTGAAAACCATAATAAATGCAATAAACAATCTTGTATTTTTCTGTAGTTCATATTCAACCACAAATGAAAAAAAAATCGAAATAGGATTTTTGATTTTTAAAAAAAGAAATGAAGGACAAAACTGGTAATGAATGCCATCAATGCTCTAGAGCAAAACTCTTCAAAACCTGGCATAAAAGAGCACAACTCAGTGATTACAATGACTTATTCAAAAACACATGCATGGAAAATGTTCAAAATCTGCCACAGCCATAACAGAAATAATTTTTAGCCCCATAGCTTGAGCAGGCCCATTAACAGAACTACAATTACCCACATCAGTAGAAATGCCATACTACAGAGCTTACACTGCTGCAAAAATGTTATTTATAATCCTCACAATTTACAAACTATTAGACCTGTCTGATGCCTTTGGCAGTTCCCAGGAGTGATGCTTACCTGGCAATACTTCAACCTGAAGATAACAGGAAATAAAGCCATTGTAATCCCTATTTGTTTCGTGCGATTTTTCCCCATCTCACAATTAAAAGTTCATGGAAACCACAACAATTTGAGGGTCATGATTTATTGCACACAAAACATAACTAAAATTACTCAAATTTATCTAAGTCGTCTTACCTTTAATCACATCAAAACAAACTGCAATGCGTTTTGGATGCTGTAAGCATTCAAGCTCTAAGAAATTAATTTTTAGTTAAGTCTTACCTAGAACATTTCCCGCAGGTACTTCTTCAAGCTCTTCAAGTTCTCTTCCCATGAGCAAGTACAGATTCTCCAAGGTACAGCAAGACATATGAGGTACTAATGGCAGATCATCTGCAGCAGGACACTGGGATGACAGCTACACAGAATGAAACAACCAGTATTGGATATTTACCACCTACTACTGACACAACCTTCTTCCTGAAAGCCTCCTTGCATCTCAGCACTAAGAAATATGCTCCAAAGCACTTTCATTTCAAAAGTCAGATGTCAAACTACAACTTGCTTGTATACTTAGTTGTTTCCCTTCCTGTTGTTTAAGTGCATACTACTTGTCTCTCAGTGTTCATTAACGGAACAAATGTTTTAAGGTAATTTTATAAGTAATTAATTTCATGATTGCAATCTCAATATATTTAACACCATTTTTTTCCAATACTATTATACACCATTGTGCTCCACAAAATAACTTCTTTCCTCACAAATTTTGAGTCAAGAGTACACACATATTGCATTTACTGTTAGTTAATAAATGCTGAATGCACTTGGGCAACATTAAGGCTTTTAATGAGTTTACCATCAAAATCAGCTGAATATGCAAAACCAGAATACATCACTATAGTAACAGACTTCAAAATTTCTTTCAAACGAGATGGAAGTTTTTACTGATAGCAGCAGTTAGACTTCTTGTTTGAGTAAGAAGTTCTTACAGGACTGGAGAAGATTTATGCTTTGCTTCAAAACCTGCAACCCAATTTTGTTCATATAAAAGTCATATTAAACAGAAAAATAAAGGCAGCTTCATCCAGATGTAATGCTAGCAAACTCCATTTCTGAAGAAGTGCTTTTGCTTCGGAGGTACTAAGATTCACCTTTATTGTCTAAGAGATTTCAAAGATACCAAGCAATATTAAATTTAACTTGAGCTCGAGTCAGCCATATCTAATAGGCTAATATCTCTTCACCTTCATGGGATTTGATGTAGTTACTTTTAATATTGCACCACAAGTGAAACCTCCAAGCAGATTTCTGAAGCATCATTACATTCTGTGATGAAAAGTAAGGTCTACTAAAAAGTAAGATCTACTAACATATTTAATCACCTTAAAGAATTAAGCTAAATGCGTGTTTTTTAAACACCAAATAATCAACTGCAGAGACTAAGCAGGCAAAGTAGGAAAAATAATATTAAAGATTCAACCAAATGGAAAATGCTGTGTATCTGTAAGTTACAGCTAACAGCTTCCAGCCTCTCAATACTTTAAAAAGCCTTAGAAACTCAATTTCAATAAACTTCTTAAACGTCTAATGAAAACTGCAGAACCAACAAAAATATTTTCCTATGCAACATTCAAACCTCCTCAAATCTCTCTAACGAATGGCAACTATATTAGAATAGGCCATTATTTTTATGTTGTGTTCAAATCTTGACACAGCTCCTCTGCCCATGGTATGGGCTATGATATTATTCATTCTCACTGCAAACCTCTGGGTTCAGCATACAGCTGAAAGTCACAGAACAAGTTTTGAAGCATCCTGTCTGCTTTTTTGAATGTGTTCAGTCCTTTTATGCCTACTTTTTGTTTCATAAAGAAAATAAATTTTAAATTAAATTATCTAGAAGCTAATTAAAAACAGATTAGATGTGTAGACATTTAACAGACAGCAGGCAGTATGCAATATCTAGGCATAAACTGGCTGTAATCCTTAAATTTTAACTGTTATCTATTGCTCTTAAAGAAAGCACACAAAGGCTCGACACCTTCAATCAAAAAGAAATCAAAGAACGTCCACTCCTTACTCACAAACAATCACCTCTATTAGTAATAAAGTTGCTATTATTTTACTTTAACTACTTCCCTAAGTTACTTCAATACTTCTTGGAATTTCTGATTTCAACTTTTTTTTTTTTTGGAGTGAGCAATATGTAATAAGTTAAGTTGACAACATTTCAAAAGAACGCCAAGTTACGGTCACGTTTCACCATCACCTCTTACCTTATGCAAATACTCAGCAGGGTCATATTTGGGTCCTAAAACAAAGATCTTTTGCCCTCTTCGTACCACACCACTGAACACTCTGGCAAAAGCAATGAAAGACTCCTTGTTGTCTGCTTCCGGTTTTGCTGCCTTTGAGGTCTCAGCATCCATCTGACCAGTGAGCTGCTGCACTTCACCTAATCAAAGTTATAAAAGAATACATCAAGTATAAAAGCAGTTTCTGTCTCATCAGCTGAAGAAAAACAAACAAACAAAAAAATCAGTTACATACTGTGGTATTACATCTGACAACACATGGAAAGACAGCAAGAATTCTCCACTGCACCTTGTAATCCAGCTCCATTTAGCAGTCACTGCTTCACTGCTTCTGTACCCATTTATTTTAAGCTTTTTTTTTTTTTTTAATAAAACACGCCCTCATAAAAGCTTCAAGGGATTAAAAGTTGCACTGGCACAAAGCATGCCAACAAGTCTGCAGTGCAAATCTAATAGCAGCAAGCCAAATAAACCTGACACTATACACGTGGGCAAAAGTAAATTGCTGTGTATTCCTACTTAAAGAGAATACCATTTATTTTTTCTGCAGAGCATCCCCTTAAGGCATCACCTACCCTCAAGTGACTGCAAGTACTGAGACTATGCAATCACAGGCTTATAAACAGGTACCTCTGACACTATTACAGCATTTATAAACTATCAGCTTCCCAGTAACTCCCACCTCACTATTCATTTAGTCCCATCTACTGAACTGTTTAGACTGGATTATAGACTGTTCTTGGGAAGGCACACAGCTTCATAATCAGCCACTTGACAACACCCAAATGCTACTATTGAAAATACTGTAAGAAAAATAGGTAACAGATATACCTTTCTTATCACCAGTGTTTTCAGTCACTTCAGGTGAATCTTCACTTGGAGGCTTTTCAGAAACCTCCTTCCCTTGAATTGCTGCCATTTTTCCTGCATGCCTCTGCTTTGCAAGTTCACGTCGCTGAGCTATTTCTTCTGGGGTTAAAGGCCTAAATGGTATTTAAAAAATATTAGCATTTGGATACGCCCTTTACTTTAAAATAAATTAAATCATAACAATTCAAACACTAAATCCAGTACAAGTAGAAACTTGCACAGAATGTCTTTTGTCCCCATGATACTATGTATTTTAAGCCAGCTAAAATAAACAAACTATCCCTCCACCATGTTTAGAAAGAGGTTACCATGTTAAACCTTCGTATTTTTTGTTAAAATAAGCACAGTTACTCCCACTGATGTGTGAATTCTCACTTTTTCTGGAAAAGATTCATGCCAATTTTTAAAATTGCTTTTTACATCATGTCCAGTATGTTATTCTGAGCTAGAAAGACAGCTAAGACTAAACAGTGTACAAATCCAGACTTATCAGTACCAAGCCAGTTAGAAAAACTTTTCTTTCAAATATACAAGAATCAAATACTGTCGTTTTAAATTACTTGGGTTTTTTTTTTTAACTGTTGTTGGATAGTTTCACAGCACGTGTTAAAATACAGGAAACAGACTTCCCCTGCTGTAATATCCTTCCCATGAAGTGACCTGTCCACTAAAGAACCTTGCCTGAAGCAACCGAAAATTTTGAATATTCTGATGCCATTTCCATCTACTCAATTGTAAATCCTATCTCAAAATGGTTTAACATACAATTTAAAACGAATAGGTAACAAAATAAACAGATAAAATCCTCATATTCAAGACAGACGTTATCACCCTTCCTTAAGGCACCATAAAAAGACTTGCTTTTAAATACAACTCTTCCCAAGCAATTTCATCTGCGAAGTAGTTACACATCCATACAATCTAAAAGCACTGCCTGAAGCTGTGTCCTTGATTTTTGAATCTGGCCCTAAGTGAGAATCTGTGAGATGAGGTTTTCTTCAAATGAAGCCCAAGGAAGTTAATTTCAGATAGTGGACATCTGTCATTTCCAGACACTTCTCTGGTTCTATTTTCTTTATAAAAGAGCTATACACATTCTTAAAAATAAAATCTGCTTAGTAACTAATTCAAGATCCTCTGTTTCTCACGTAACACAGGTACAGTGCCAACAACAAAAACGTTTTTATTATTGTGGCTTAGGAGATTGGGGAAAAAAATGTTACGCAATTTTTTTTTTTTTTTCCATAGGAATTAGAATGTTTTCAATTTATTTTTCCCTACTGTGAGCAGTGGAAATACAGACCACTTTCCAGCATTAATAAAACTTATTTCCAAAATAACAACCAATGTATTTTTTCTTCCCATTAAATAAGTATCTGTAACAGACTTCTAAACTGAGATGAGACAGAAGAATTCTCCCTATCACACACATGCACTTGTAAAACACAACCAAAACAACAAATCACAGCTCCTTCACTGCTCACTTCTTCTCAAGGACAGCATAACCCCACAACAAAACCCCACCTGCATTTGTTAATGTGACAGGGGAAAGCACAACAGCTCCAAGTATCAAGAAGTTTTAGGATTCGTTCAGTACAGAGCACACAGGAGGACGAGCAGAGCATTACAATGGAAGTGCTCTATTCATTTTAGATAGCTGCGGACAAGTCACTGGGTCTTTTTAATTTCCATATTTTGAAGTGTAGACTACACTCCTCTACAACAAAACAGTTCAAGAGTTGTTGCACTCTCCTAGATGCAAAAGAGTCACATTGAATCACATCCCCATATTAAATCAACCATCCCACACTAAGAGGGAAACAACCCGTCACTTGAGGGCCAAAGTTTTTATACATAGGCAGTAAGGACACTTGTTGGACACTTATTCTGCCCCAGTTGGATTTCTTAGAAAGCTGTGGATAGATGGTGTGGCTGAGACCAACTCAGCCTCAATACATTTTTAATATCAAGGTACAAGTGCCTCCTATTGCACATTCTGTAGGAAACTGCTTTTAGAAAGGTTTAATAGAACACTTCCTTTTAACCGAGATACTTTTTAGAACCTGAGGAAATCACTTTGAACAGTTACTGTACTTAAATCCAAACAGTAAACTCAAAAGACAATGAAAACCACCTTTGAATGAAAAATATCTCTAAAAATTACCTACTTAGACACCCCCCAGTCCACCCAGGATAAAATGCTGGAATCTGAACCACAGTTTTACAACTCAGAACCTGGAACAGATGCATTACATGCCATGGGAAAGGCAAACTGCAGCCATAAACTTCCCAGAATGTTGTTACTATTCATTTAAATAATCTCTTATATAGTCACTGTGACAAAATCAAGAATCTGCATCTCTGAAATTTCAGACAATGTGTTCAATTTGTTTATTTTATTGCAAAAGAGAGTGAGGCTGAACAATAGAAAATGCAAAGCAGATGGGGATGAAGAAAACTTTTTTAATGAAGACTTTTGTCCCAAAGGCAGTTGTTCAAAGCTATTTAAGGGTTTGGAATGTCTGAAAAATTCCCAGGGGTAAGAAATTGATAGGGAAAGTAGAGAGGAGACAGCCAAGGGATAAATGCAGTCTATATATGATGGCACAGAATGCACATGGGGACATATGTATGCATTCCAACACATTCTATTATCCAAAAACACTTTTCATTTGTGTAAATAATTCTGAGTACAAGAAAAATGCACACTGCCCTTCCACCTCCTCCTTATATGGTACTTTTAAAAGTGTCACTATATTTAGGAGATACAGTCCTTATCAAAAATCTCAAAGGTACCTCAAAATTCGGAGTGCACTGGCACAAACCACCATAAGCACTGTTAATTACATTCTCAATTTGCTAAGAAGCAGAATGAGTGTGGGTAGGTTTTGAGCTAGTAGGTAAAACCTAGACTTCCACCCTAGTCTGTGTCAGCACTGATTTCCATAAAATTAGTCAGTCCTAGTAGTATCATTAGAAACCACAAAAATGAGATCACACTGTCAGATAAATCCTTACATAGACTTCTCACACACCCAAGCAGAACTCAGCACAAGATTAATGCACAAAGGCACACTTCTGCAACAGTCCCCAGTTTAAATTGTGCCCTGATTAATTCTATTTATGCAGGTGGTAAAACCAATGAAACTGAAATCAATTTTGAGCAAATGCTGACAAAATCAGAAGAGCTTTTCTCTTCTCTTCCTTTGCCCCAATTTTATTTTCCCCAGTCCATAAGAAAAGATCTAAAGCCTGATGATACCAGCAAGAAAGAAAAAGAGAGGGACCACATGGTGACAGAAAATGAGTAAATGAAAACTCCAGAGCAGAAAGGAAGAGATTCCCTGCCTTCAAGAGATGTTGTAACATGCACACTGTACACATGAGCCAGGCACAAATACCAAAGCTGTCATAGGTGGCCAACCACATTATTACTAACTCACATGAAGCTCAACCACATGGTAAACAAGAGCTATGGAAACAACGTGGCAAGCACTGCAACATACACAGCATTATCACCCAGCAGACCATTGATGCAACAGACTTTGGGTAAAATAAACAAGCTGATGATGACTATTTTCTTACTCTCACATTCCCCAGGGGTAACTTATTTAGTTCAGACTGAGTGACAACTAAACTTCTTCACTCAATCAGCACTGTGAATGATAGCTTTTCTGCCCTTCCACGTTATGACAGATTTTGTTCCAGAACATTTGAAAAATTTATAGTCAGTAATCACATACAAATTGACCTCTGGTTTCTAAAGAAACTATTGGGTTGGGGTTTGTTTGCTTTTCAAACTTTAGACCATTTGAAGAAGGAAACATCCACCAGAACATCAATTGATTTCCAGACAGATAACGCCTGCAACAAGTGTCTGCAGTGCATCTCCATGATTTTGGAGGATGAGGATACTTTCTCTCCATATACTTTCTAACAGTTTAAATTACATGACCTCATGGTCACGGGCTTCATTCTGTCTAACTAAGGAGGCCTGACATCTTAAAATCTAAGTTAATTTATAGCGAATCTTCTGGATTGCTCTTCATGACACCAGTATCATATCCCTTCTAATGTAACCACAATGCCTATGCAGCTTTTGGTGGAAATACATCTATACAAAAAATGAAGTGAAAATTAACCAAAACAGTATTTTTTTACATGACAACATAAGATCTTAAATAGCAATCTTGCAGGACTCCAGCAAAAAGGCATAAATGGCTAATTTTTCATCTTTATTATCATATTTAACAATCATTCACTCTGAGATACATCACAAAACTAAGACATCAATATCAAGCTGTCATACCTGATCCTGAAAAAACTGCCCTGATTGATACACCAACCTTTGATTTACCTAGCATAGTAAGTGCATGATGAATAGAGAAGAAACTCAAAACAGAACTCCTCCAGAATGCTATATGCTTCTCTCTCCCAATCTTACAATTACACATGCTAAATTATGTCCAAAGTTTCAGATTCCAGCTCTTAAATCAGTTCCAAAGATCCAAGTGTGTTCTGGATTTCAATCTACACTGTTACAGTGACATTTATTACAGCACTTTGAAAAGCATATATTACTTTGTTAATGATATAACTGGGTGCCATCTCCAGATGTAAACCTGTAAATCCATCAGGCTGTTTGGATGGCTCAGGTCATATTCATTTCTAATGCACCAACTACAATTTAGTACAAACTTCTGTTTAACACAAACAAAGTGATGGGCTCAGCTCAAACCGAAGCCACTGAAAAAATCAAGCAGTCTTTAATTTACTCAGGAGAAAACAGTAATTTCTGAAAGAGCATGAATTTTTATGACTGTTACCTACTTATGATCAAGACAACGTAAAGCACTTCCAGCTGAAGTTAGGCAAAAATCATTGAATTTGCTGTATTCATTGAATTTGAAGTATTTAGGAAGCAAGAGAAAGGAAGTACACTGCAATCTGTTGGTTTGAGACACGCAAAGAAGCTGCATCACGGGAAGAAAAAACTATTATAATAACTTCACACTGAGTTGTGTAAGAAAGGGCTGATCTCATAGTGACACACAAAAAAAAAAAACCAAGCTCTGATTTCCCACTGACTGAGGAGAATGCACTGCCTTTCAATAATATCTTCAGGAAAATGCCAGGGATGTTAGAGGTTTTATATCCCTCCTGCACTCAGGAAATACCATTTTAGTATATCAGGTTATTAGGTCAGCAGGCCTTTCTTTGCTACCACTTAAAAGTAGAAATGGAATACGCAGCAATAAGTACAGCTATCACAAATAACTGTGGTCTTTTAATACAAAGCAAGGAGCTCCTGAAGAAGCTGATCTGGTCCTGTCTCACATTAATTTTGATTTTAGATATTATAAGATCTAAAGTGAAGTAGATCATACAGTGCTGTTTTAGTGGGCTTTTAATCTGTTTGTCTATCCCATCCAACCACAAGACAACCAATTTTTTGCAAAATTTACTGGAACTTAATATCTTCAGCATCTCCACCTCTGTCTCAGTTTGTTGGAATTAGCAAACAATTTTACAAGTTCAGCCACAAGAAACTGTAAGACAAAGCACATTTGCACAATTCTTATTTCTTAAAACACTGTCAGAAAACTCAATGTCACAGTGATACAAGAAGTGCACTTCCAAGCCTTTCCAAAGCACGATAAACATAAGCTGTCAATCAGTTGAAACCTGACCACAGATTCATTTTCCACTTATTCTAGTGTTATAACTGCTGGCAAATCTTGTTATTTAAACGGTAAAAGCAAAAAAAGCAAACAAATAAACTAACAGCAATTTTAGTATAGAAGCTATTGATTTTTTAAAGTCACCTTCTAGACAATATTAGTTGCCAGCAGCAGGCTCAAAGGAAGCTGGATTTTTAATTAAAACAACCATCTTCATCATTTACTGAATGCCCTGGACGTAGAAGAGCCTTTGCTTTTCCCAAGCTGTGATCAAAAAGTATTACAAGAAGGCAGAAGAAATAAGGCAAACAGTAAAAAAAGCTATAAGACAAAGTCAATTTGCAGCTACAATGAAAATTACAAAAAGGGAACACTGCACAATATCACCCTGCAAAAGGAAAGACAGATGCACGGATCTGCTTGTTTCTTCTGGAAGCACAAGAGCATAAACCTTGCAAAACAAAACAAAGAAAGAACACAAAACACTCCATAGAAAAGCATCTATTTTTTTACATGCTCTAACATGCTTAAAAACATCCCCCATCCTAGAAGATGCAATCAAGGTAGCAGATAGGTCCTGCAGTCAAACATCAGAACACATAACAGTAACGGCCCTTGAGAGCTAACATGAAATTGAAACATGTAATATGTACACATTTTTATATTAGCAAATATAAAACCACTATCACAACACACTCTTAGCCTACATATCTTAAGCATGGAGCTCCTGTGTAGCTCCCTATGTTCACAAACTCTAAAGGAGGATCCTCACAGAGCCTCATTTCATTCTGCAACACCAGATCTCACATGCTCAGCGCAGCCATCAGCCTTTGCTGTGCCACTGTAAATAGCACATACTGGCCAATATAAAAACAAATTTAGGGACCACGTTTACACAGTGACGATTTTTAAACACTGATATTTCATTGCACTGGTAATATTTTTTTTTTACTTCTTTTTCAGAAATAGACTCCTTTTCTGAATTTGAGAACTGCTTCCATATACAATCTTAACCATTCAAACACTGAAACACACGTTCAGCTACATTACTATCTTCCAAAAAAACAAAAAATGGAGTCCAACTACCACTTCAAAACAAACTCAGTGCTTCCCAGCCAGCAAAAGTAAACAGTACTGATAATGACTGGTTATCTCAAAGAAAAAGGCAGGTGATCTCACTTTAATACTAGACAACCAGTAACTAATTGAATCATTTTATATTAAAGGCTTCAAGAAGAAGAGCTGAGAAAAGCTACCCAGAAAAACACCACAATATTCAACATCCTGAATAAACATAGGGAAAGGACATTTTGCCTACAGTCAGACCTACAAATCCCCCTGATAGAACTCCAGCAATATTATCCTGGAAAACCCCCTTTCCAGTGATTGAGTTTAGACACATTTACCTACACTTTGTTTCAACTTTCAGATGAGCTCTGCATTATTTGAACTATCAGTCATGTAATCTTTTGCTCAAGTCAGCAAACAATTTGAGGTTTTCCAAACCAGATCAATGATGGTCAGAATTCCTGAGGGTGTATGACTAAAGGAAGTTTTAAAAAGGCAAACAAGAAAGACTCGGGATGAATATCAGAAGAGACAGGGAAGCAGAGTTTATCCATGAGTGGTCATGTACAAGTATGCAAACTATGTAGAATGAAAATATTAAGAGCTCTCCGTTGTGACTTTCCCAGGACTAATCTCTCACACATGGCCTTCTGCTCGAAATCACAAAACAGGACCTGCAGCAGCTCATCTCATTGTTGTTGTTGCAACTAAAATACTGAAAATATGCCCAGTGCCTTCTGCGTCTGGTATATTTAAAAGCTACTGCTGTCTCTGTGCTTTGTCATGTCAAACAATCTTGATTCTCTCAACCAATAAAAGAATGGATCATTATCACTGGCAGAATAGTGAGAAAATGGAAGCCTCGGTGCACCTAGAATGAAAAATAACTCTTCTGTAACAGAGTACCTACGAAGGAAAGCAGACAAAGCAGGAATAGCAGCACTATGCTGCACTGACACCTGATCACACTCAGTATCACAGTAAAGATCTCAAAGCAGAGTAGCACCATCTAGTGTCTCATCAATACACAAGTGTAATTTTATTTATTTATTTATTTTTAAAACCCTGACGTCAAACTTAACGCAGAAAAGAATTTCTGGTGGAAGATTATAGGTAAGTGTGATAGAAAAAGACTGCAGTCCAGGCAGTGCATGAAATAATGGGAAAATCTTCAAGCATTATTACAGCAAGAGTATCACCTTTTGCAGAAAGATTCAACAGTAATAGTCTGATTTAGTAGAAAGCTTAATACATTGTGTCAGCTGTAAGTGACTTAGCTGCTAGTTTTTTACATCATAAAAACATAACTGATTCCTGAAGATATTAACACAGATTAGAAGTTAAGATGATCCATTTCCTTACCTTGGTTTATTGTGTGGCAATGCCTTTGCATCAACAGCAAACATCTTGGAAACAAAAACAATCACTGGGGCCGTTTCTTCACTACTGCATTTCAGAAAAGCTGAACAAACAAGTGTTATTTGCAACATTTTTTCCCCCAACTGTATGGATAATATTGCAGCTTTCCATGAATGTTACAGGAATTAGTGTTTCTCCACTTCAACAAATAACATGCTAGAAACAAATTAACAGGAGAAACACAAATTTTTCTGGCTTTCTCATTTGATAACTCCACCTTAATCTTCAAGTTTCTTCCACAATAACAAGAGCAGAAGCATAGAAAAATATAACCATTGATAACCACACTGTACACATACTCTAAACATAGAAAAACACATGCAGCTAAACATAGTGTTATGAGATTTAAGATTGTGTCCATAGGCTGTTAAGATCAGAATGAAAAGATACAGTAGCTTCATATTTAAACTGAGCTACTAATCCAGTGCCACACAGTATTCTGACTCCTTACAAATTAAAGGCACAAGTCCTGTAAGCGTCCAGACACTCGTGGCCCCATGAAATTCCAGTAACTCAGCTGCAAGAATGAATCTACCTCAAACATTGCAAGATCCACAGAAAACACATTCAACACTTTGGAAAAACCTTTCTCCCCTCCCGATCAAACTCAGAGCTCATTATGACAATCAAAGCAATAAATAATGTTTAAAATTCTTAACAACATAGAAAATAAAAAAATAGTATTCTAATGCTCTGCCTTTTATCTTACGCATGAAAAGACACCACTGTAATCATAAGCATCTTAGGACTAAGAATCAACAAAACTTACCACAATGTGAAGTACCCTATTTTCATGCCCAAGAGCAATAAGACCCAAGCTTACAGAGGCAACTTTCTTCCAAATGACACTAGTATGGTACTCTGAGTTGTCCTGAGAACACATTTACTTTACTTCAGTTTCCTCACATCAAGAAACAAT
This sequence comes from Cyrtonyx montezumae, assembly GCF_038088225.1. Taxonomy (NCBI): domain Eukaryota; kingdom Metazoa; phylum Chordata; class Aves; order Galliformes; family Odontophoridae; genus Cyrtonyx; species Cyrtonyx montezumae. Next base: position 27,714,293 of record NW_027071903.1, on the reverse strand, counting down.
TCCCAGCAACCTGTCAATTTGACACTGTATCTCAAGTTGATGTTTGACATTTCATCCCTTTGGATTCCATGAAGCTCTCTGTAAAACACTGTTCTATAAACACCTTCTATTACACACCCAGAGTACATTTTTGTAAGTGTAAAATTCAAGTTCAAACCTCCTACTGACTAAAAGTGATGTTTTTAATAAGATGACAAAATATTAAAAACCTTTCTCAACTTGAAAAGCAGAATATCCTGAGTTAGAAAGGATCAGCAGGGATCAAAGTTCAAACCTTATGCCAGAGTGCATTGCCCAGATCATCTCCTGCAGCTCACTGCCATGAACACTGCCCTGGGCATCCTGTCCCAGTGCCTGAGCACCCTCCTGGTGCAGAACCTTCTCCTAATCCCCACCTGCCCCTCCCATGACAGCTCCATGCCATGGAGATCAGCATTGCCCTTCTGCTCCCTGAGAAGAGCTGTGAGTTGCCATGAGGGCTCCCCTCAGCCTCCTCTGCTCTGGGCTGAATTGAATTACATGATGAGTTTTACTGTTTAGATAAAAATACATGTATTAACCTTGTAACTTCTCCAAATCCAAAGTTTGAGTCTTAGACTTTGTTACTTGCAGCTTGAGTTGTCTAAAAATCATGAATATGAGACTGAAGAAAAATATCACGCGTAGAAATAAGACAATACCATGACACATCACAGAGAAACATCAATAAACAAGTGAAATAATTTTACACATCAAAGTAGAGGTTACTACTCACCTTATAAACCAAAGACAAACAAAATAATCAAGACTGAAGCAACACTGTGTCCCTGCCAATGGCTGAACACCTACCACTTTTCAGTTCCTGGGTTTCTGGTGGTAAAGAATCAAACGTTTTAGCTCCAACACACATCAGCTTTTCCACTCTCTCTGCAGAGATGTCAAGGGGACTGGGAAGTTTATTACACACCATAGCTAAAGCATATTTGTTAAGGAAATAGAGAGCCTTATTTGTATTTCCTTACTGAGTAGAAGTAAAAGGAAAAGAAATATTTTCAACATCTGTTTCTCTAAATCAACAACATCATGCACTAACTGCCATCCACAACAGGCATACAGTCCAGCCCTGTCTCTCACAGCACACTCGAGTCAGCAGTGATTTCTGATATTCACCCGCGTGCAGAACAGAGCTGAGTAAGGATGGCCCACTCTTTGTGCAACTGGGAAGCTAGGAACTGCACAAGTGAACTTATAGAACGAGTATTTGTAACTCATTAACTTGCACATATCTAGTGATTAATAAGTATATGTAAATGAACATGTTTGTATACACAGTTATTAAAAGAGATTCAAAATGTTATGTCTAATAGAAGAACGTTCAGAAAGTAATATCTCAATCATGTCATGAATTAAGTTCCTCCTTCTTGGTGGCAATCACAGGGCTCTGCCTTTGATAAGTAACATAATGAATACTTTTGCCTAAATGTGATACTAGGGAAATGCCTTTACAATTACTCACAGCTTCTCCATCAGTAGCTTCAGTTATCATGAAAAAGTATGCAACACAAAGTGCCCTCTCTGCACTGTCTTTTACTATGTTATCGTTTCAGGTACTTCCATTAGTTTGTTTTCAAATAAAGCTCTCATTATTCTGGCTTTTATTTCTAATACTCCCAGCATCTTGAAAAACTGCGTCAGAGCTGAAGGGAATTATAGAAGGGAAATACAGAAAGCAGACATTAGGATCCTAAAGAATTTCTCAGATGGAAGAGTCACAGAAAACATCAATTCAAAAATACAGCACTGGCAAAGCACCACTGCCACCAGCATCAAATATGCATAGTCATAACACACTTAAAATGCACTCTTTCAAGCACACGGACCACCAGTAGAGCAAAAAGCTGCACCCTCCTGAAGGATACAAAGGACTGCATCAGATATAGGTAGCCACTGACTGCAAATGGCATTAAGGTGAACTTTGGGGTCTGCATGCCGTGACTCCCGAGGACCAATTCTCAAGCCCAACGAGGTAACTATCTTCTCTATTTTTTCTTTATCTCTGCAACGAAAACAGAAACCATGTTGGTAACATCAAACATGCATTCCTTCCCATCCCTGAAAAGAGATTCTGTGGAAATTTTCAAGGCTCCTCTCACCTCTTCATAACAGCTTCATACAGACTCCATATGTTTTCCAACACCAACTGCACAAACAAGGGCTTCTTTCCTTTTGACTGGTAGAACATGAAGAGACATGCAGCCAATTATCAGCAATTGCACACTTTCCCAACAAGCTTAAGGCTCCACTTGAATTAAGCATTTTCCTAACTAGTATGCAAAACCTTTATTTGAAATCAACCCAGTCTTCTGCTCCTACACAAGCTCCCTACTTCCACCCTCGTCTCAAAAATGGCATAAGTCACAAAATTAACATGGAACTTTACAGTGCAGAACAAGTGTTTCAATTTCGGAGAAAGAGCCTGACAACCATGCTCAAGGCAGACGTATTCTATGCTTATCTTCTCTTAATCCTCACCTACTGAGGAAAAAAAGTCATTAAATAAAAAGAGGGAAACTGCTGCCCACTAAATTTGAATGGCATAAATAATGCCAAGGAAAGTTCTCAGCCCGGTGTTTCAAGTACAGCATTCAATTACAACTGAGAGCTCTCTGCAGCAAAAAAATTCTACAATCCTAAATCCTCAATTAAACATGGAATCAATCCTAAATGCTGAAGCACTCATGAGATCAGATGACAGAGCCCATTTGCTACACTGGTTCCTACACTACCTGTCTTGCATTCATCTCGTGGTTTTTGCTCTATCCTGAGTCTCTGAAGCTGGAAAAAAACAACTAATTAAACCCCAGGTAATAGTCCTGGCAATCTCCCTACCTGATCACCTTTCATTATCTTCTTTGCTTTCGTATTTAGATAATAATCTCCCCATAAAGTCTTCAGTAGCACTGCAGGCTTGATTCCAATCTTCTGGCTGTACAGTTTCGCAAAATGCTCAATGCTGAAAGGAAACAATATGCATCTTGATTAAACTGTAATGCTGTTCACATGTGCTTGTCACCCTAAGCAGGTGACAGCTTACACAAACTATACATGGACCTCCTGACCTTGTTTTACTCCCTTTTTCTTCCCCCCAACTTGCCTTCAAGTTAGCTCTCATTTTTTTGTAACATTTACACCGACAAAAACATTCAGTGGCAACGGCTCAAAAATGCCAGCAGTATTTGTATGGTTTTGTTTTATTTTAAGTCAGCTTGAGCTTGTTTAAGCTAAACAAACACTTGTATACCATCCCCCGAGAAAAAAAAAATCAAAAACAATACAAAAGTTGTCAGTATTTAAAGTCATGTCCCTCCAACTTACTCCATAAAAGAGATCCTGTTACACAATGAACTTTGACCAGAATGGTAAGAATTAAAAATCAAGTATTTTTCCCTAGTCCTTACTTTAGCCACCAGATGATGGCATTTGTTATTAAGGCAATGTTCCAAATAACACGTCTGATCTATAAAATAACACAGATTTTACTACTGAGGGGAGACAACTACTGTACACTTATTAAAACCCAGAGTCAGAATATGAATGCTTTCCTTAGCAGATGTGAAAATGGATTAGAGGTGTATAAAGAGAACTGGGTAATCTGCAGCTTACATTTGTTTTGGATACTGACAAAGCCTGGGAAAGGAAATACATCCAAACAAAAACCAGCATTTGGGATCTGAGAAGCTGAAAGATGACCTGGGTTTAATAGGTTTAATACTAGTATTCTAGATCTGTTGTCAGGAAACAACACACCAAGATGCCAAAATTTGAAGAGTTTTTTCAGTTTTCTCCACTAGCAGCAATAAGCATTTAAGGCTAAAACCACGCCAAATAATAAAACCCAAATCAAAGCGAGAGCTTGGCTTAAGAATGCTGGAACTTATTTAAGGGCTTCACAACGTCAAAGAAACATCCTGGATCACTAAGTCAATGCCTAACTACAGTCCCGTGGTAAAGCAGAGGACTCCACCTTGTGGCCAGCAGTCAGAACAGAGCGTGCAATCCTTACCATAGCATGCTGCCCTCCAAAACTCCTTACTAAGAACAGGACCACAAAACAGATCTGACTGAGATACAGTAACCCTGATAGTTTTGTGAAATTCTTACTTAAGTCAATAGCGTTTCCAGCTGTGCAGCATTAATATACATTAGGACAGACAAAATGTTGTATATAGCACAGGGAAAGAAAAATCAGAAGCAGGAAGGAACTCGAAATACTTTAAATTTGAGGTTACCTGCAACAAACACATATCAAAAAAAAGGCAAGGAAGTTAACTTCACACCTACCCAAAACCCCAGCCATCAATTGCACTGGCAAACACCACGTTTCCATGGTCAGGAGAAAAATAGAGGTGGGAATCATCAGTATCTTCCAGCCCAGCACTCCAGTCATAAACTTGGTCTCCAGCTGCTGTGTCAGAACTACTTTCACTTTCAGCTTCTTTTTCAGCTCTTTCTTCTAAGACTTTTGAGGTAAAGAGCGATCCAGTGACTGCATTTATCTACAAAAGGGTAGGCAGAAACATCTAAAGATTTGCACACTTCTTCACAACGCTTGTAATCAAAACACAATTCCTCCCACCCTCCAAAATAGTTTGTTTTAACAGCTTTGAATGCTTATGATTCACCCTGCAATTTAAAACCCAGACCTTGTGTATCTAACCCTGTCAATCTGAAGACAACAGGAGTTTGACAAGACTAACATTTCAGCTTAGAGTAGGTTTTCCAATTCACTCAGTCATATCAGGATTAAATCAGCTTTAGAGTATTATACATAACCCGATGCTTCTCAGAAGGAATGACTAAATGTAAATTCATTACTGCCAACAAACAAATAACAAAAGATGGCAAAGGGAAGCCATGCAGATGACTGTTTAAAAATTAGCTATGGAAAGAGCCTGAAGGCAATTTACCTTGTTTACAACTTGACTAGAGTTAACTTCATTCTGGTATAAATCCATCATTATGGAGAACAGTCTAAAGATATTTGTCTGGCCTCAAAGGAGCTTAGGCAATTTAACAGGGCAAAACATACAGCATGTGATTTCTAAAAGCAAAAAGATTTCCACGATAGCTTGTCCAGTGGCACTTGATTCTCTGTTCTCCATCACAGACATTCAGAATGAACCTTGTATCACTAATACACTTTCTTTTTTGTTGGTTTAATGAGACAAGGCGTCCCAGTGCCACAACATTAGGCAAATTTTTTCTGTTGAGGTTTTAGGCCACTGAAAACCAAAGTCTCAGTTCAAGAATGGAGACAAGGTGAGGGGAGCTTGCAACAAGTCTGCTGCATGAACATGACAGTAAAGCAAGAATACCTGCTCTAAAATATTCTTAAGGTGCATGTATGCTTCCTGAGGGGTTAACTTGAGCTCCACAATCAAGCGATCGATTTTATTTATCACCAATACTGGGCGAATATTTTCTAGCCATGCCTGTCGTAGAACTGCTTGAGTCTATTAAGAAAAAAAACAGTTTTAAAGGAAAACCCATTACAGAAAGCGTGACAGCACAAGAAATAGAATGTTACAGTGAAAAACAACACGACCTTAAAACTTAATTAAACATATAACAAAGTCCTGGCTTGAATACCAACTAATCATTTGAGTTCCACAGTCAGTTATTACAGAATTCCACAGAAAATATCATTATAGCCACAAAGCCCAAACTAACCCATACTCCTATTAAAAAGGAAAACATTATTTTGCATAGGTCTTCCATTTTCAATACTCTAAAAGCACACAAACATGTTAAATAATTCACTTCAGACACCGACTTCTTCTTTACATAAATATTCTATTAACAGAAAAATTACATGCTCAGTTTTTCAACCCTACATCACTACACCCACTCAACAGTTTCATTTAATTTTTCAGGAAACCCAGGAAACAAATGGCCCTCTTTCAGACCTTGAGCACGTGATCACCCACCGTGAGTTTTTCAGAACTTCTTTAGCTAGCTCATCTCTTATTTCCACATATAGTCAGACATACAAACATCTCTGGTTTGCTTACTCTACACTGTTCTCTTTCTCTAATATGCTTTTTATTTCACCTGTGGACAGACGCCTTCAACAGCATCCACTACTATGATGCAACCATCACAGAGTCGGACAGCAGTAGATACTTCTGAAGAAAAATCCACATGCCCTGGGGAGTCTATTAAATTAATCAGATACTCCTGACCACCTAGGATCAAACAATAAATATTTCAGAACAGTTTCCATAAATATGTATCTTGGCCAGGCTGTTACACTGCTAAGCTGTACTGATTTCCAAGGACAAATGTGCAGTAACCATTAAGCTCAAAAGAACAAAAAACAGGCCAGGAGAACTGTCAGCAGCACAGCAAGCAGGGGCTTACACGTAAGGCAACTTAACTGACAACTTTTAAGATAGTTAACTCATCTCCGCATAAACCCATCATTATCAGCGAAGCCTAAAGGTACTATCTGTCTTTAGTACCTTGGTTAACATTTGGCTACGGGGTTATCCTTGCAGAATCGTGGCTAACACAGAATTTGCAGAGAGAAAGACCTTAACAGCAACAACGGAGAGACAGGGGAGGATAACCCACCGACCAGTTTGTACGTGCTGGCACCAACAACTTGCCTCGCTCGTAGTGCAGTGAAATGGCACTCGATTTCATCGTTATTCCTCGGACCTGTTCATCTTCTCTGCTGTCCATATACCGCAGCTGTGTGTAAGAACAGAGGAAAAGGGAATGAATATGGGCAATTACCTTAACACGTCATCCAATGCTAAAGAGCGTAACCGTGAGGAGATACTGGGCGGGACTGGGAGGGTCAGAACTTTGTGATAAATGAGAACGCACTGTACCTTCCCCGCCAAGCGGCTGGAGATGATCCCATTGCTGGATATCAGGCAATCAGCGAGGGTGGTTTTGCCTGAAAGGAAACACGAATCGCTACGCTTAAACGCAGACAACAGAAGGCGGCGTGACGGCGTCGCGGCACCGAGAGCCACGGGCCACGGCACGCCAGCACTCGCCCCGCGCCCACCTGCCCCAGGCACGGACCGCAGGGCCCGAAGCAGCGCGCCCGACCCACAGCCGCACGGCTCACCGTGATCCACGTGCGCCAGCACGCAGATATTCCTGACGGCGGCCGCGTTCCGCTGCAGGCCCGTCATCCTCCCCACGCTCGTAACGACCATGGCCGCACAGCGCGCGCTCCGCCGCCGGAAGGCCGGGACCGCCCCTCCTCCGCGGGCAGTGACGTCGGCCGGGGCCGCCCGCGGGGACACCGCCTCCGTTGCCGCGCGACGGAGCGCCGCCTCCGACGGTGTGCAGCATGGGGCGGCTGCGCTGCGTCTGCGAGATCTGCACGTGCGGGTAAGGGCGCGCCGCGGGGACGGGAGGGCGGCGGAGCGCGCCGCCGTGCAGCGCTCCCCTCAGGAGTTGCGAGCTGAGCGGTTCGCGTGGTAGCTCGGGAAAAGCGCGGGTAAGCCCGTGTCACCTGCTGCGGGGAGCCGCTGCAGCAGGGGTTGGGCTCGATCCTCACCAGAGGTCTCTTCCAACCTCCGCGGTGCTGTGACGATAACTATAAAACACACGCTAAAGGTGCGGTTTACCATAAACATCGCTGAAGTTTTGCTGGTCGCTACAACACAAGCTTGTTGGCTTAGGCAGCGCATTTTGTTTGCTTCGGTGCTGCTGGAGAGTTTCTGTTTCCAGGGGAAGCCGGCTCACTTGGCACCGTCACCTGGAGATTGCGATGCACACACCTCCTAGCAGAGACTGCAAAAGGAAGGAAACCATAATATTTTGTAGCAGATATTTGCAGAACTTTTGATGGAGATGTATTTCATTTGAAATATTAAAGTGGAAGGAAGCAATCTTTCCTAGCTGTTATTTGTTCTCAGAAAAAAAAAATCCCCCCACACACTACAAATACAAGGGAGGAAAAGCAGTCAGACAGAACTCAGGTCATCTTTCTCTTTCCACAGAAGCAGAGAGTCTCCAAAATTCCAGATTTTTTTTTTTCATTAGAACATAATCCACTCATTAAGATCTGAATCTGAGTGCTGTCGTTCATGCTTAGGGATCGCAGTCTCGAGCCCTTCTAAAAACATAATTGTTAATCAAATGAAACTTCCCCAAATGATCTCACCTGATGTACTTTGCCCAGGCGCCATCGCTGCCCTCGTAGGCCCACAAGGATTTTTGATGAGGGACGACAGCCGTGCCTCAAAACAGAGTATGTGGAAAAATACCCCAAGTACAGCAACGTCTCTCCTGCCCGGAGCCTTAAGCCAAAACAACAGTACCAAGGACATCGTGAGAAAATGGAAGGAATTACAACATTTAAGTAAGCGTTTTAAAGCAATGTCTTTTACGATTGCTTAGAAGTTTTTCTCATTGAAGGGGGCGACCGAGCTTGGAATTGCAATTCTTTTCAGTCACTGCAGCCCTTGCTTTTCTTTACACTGAAAGAGCAAGATCTGAGTGTAGATGTACAGTTTACCGCGAAGAGATCATAAAACGTAATAAAGCATGCTTGTAAAAAAGCAGAACCACACATAGAAAGGTCAGATGCTCTTCTGTCAAGTTGTTTTAGTACTGCGTGTACTGTTCATACACCTACATAATACACACCCATTTTTTGTATTGTGCATTTATAAAAATGACCCCACAGTGAAAATAAAAATGAGATCCACAGTGAAATGCTCTCTCTTCATATTCTCTCCCCAAGAAGTAAATGTTGCTACCTGTGGCAATTGGATCTTTTGCTGTTTCTGCTTTATGTGTCATTTCTCTGTAGAACTACAGTTTTACAATTTTACTTTTGACCATTTAAAAGATATTTTTAACCTGGAAATGAGCCTTGAAGTGTTGAAAACACTGTTTCATCATTTACCTCTGAATAAAGACAATAACTTGCACTGTCAGCCTAGATTTATGTGGTATCATTTCCTTTCTTCCTTTCTACCCTCTAACACATTGACTGATCCATTTCTTCAGAGGAAACATTGTGAGCTGTTGTTTTTACATATGATGGGAAAATGACAAGGGTGACTCCATCAGCAAAAGGTATTTTAACCCCTATTTCCCTCTTTCCCAATTCAGATCTGATTATTTACCATATGATATCGTGAAACGACCACTCCGGGTAAAAGAAGAATATAAGCCGAAGACTGGAGAGATAGAACTTGGAACCACATACAAGAAAGATTATAATGCTTATAAAATACAACCAGTGATATTAGTAAGACCTTTAGAGAGAAAAAACACTACAAGAGGAAAACTGGATACCATACCAACCTATCAAGGTAATAACAAATGCCATCATTAGAAAGAGAAGTAGCCAAAGATGAAGGCAGTTTTCTGAGTGTCTAATGTAATTAGTTTTCTAATAATAGTATAATAACAGTTTTCTGAGTTTCTAATATAGTTGTCTATATTAGAGATGTGAAACTGGATTTCTTAGTTTGTCCCAGAGAGTAGGGCATAATAATAGGAGGTGATAATGCTTTAAGATGTTCAGCCCTCCAGTTGTTTAGAGCTGATGTCTACAGGTTCAAAAGGAAAAGCTTCCTCTAGGTTTCTTTAGCCTAACAAACGTGTCAGAGTCTCTCCTAGCCATCTCAGATGTTAAGTTTGTTGTCATTAAACTCACAATATATTTCTCAGACACTTTAAGCTCTGATAAAGTGCTATTTTTTGCCACAGGTCAAAAGACTTCAGATTTTCTCCTATACTGTATAGCTTGCATATTATTAATAATGTCTTGACAAAAAATTATCCTAATAGAGTCATTACCAAGGCACTAAATCTTCATTAATATCATTCTGGCAAGTGACCTTGATATACTTTAGAAAGGTATAAAAGTTTTTACATCGTGTGTGTAACTCGATTTTTTACATGTAATGCAGCCAGACCCCCAGTTAAACACACCTAAAAATAAAGCATGAGATAGGAACTACCAGAGCTGCCAGCCAGCATGAAAATCAAGACATTCCTGGTTATGAGGACCACTGTCATTGAAAACAGACAGCAAGAGATAACAACCAGACACAGCCATTAAAGCAAGAAGTTAGCACAGTTGGTGTAGAAAACTGTGTGTCCATGTAACTCTTTTTTCTTGAGGAAACAGTCAAAATAAGACATCAGTACAATTCTGTGTTTTTGTCACACTGTTACTAGAAGACAGGTTTGTCCCATGAGCAGAGATAACATCATTGTAGCTCACATCCATTTTCCTCACTTTGCAAGGCTTAGTACCAGAAGTGGTCTTAAAGGAATGTTCCTAAAAAATAGCACTTCCATGGTAAAGTTTTGTCTTTGCCTTACAGATGACTATAGGTCGTGGGAAGTTCCGAGAAGGGAACCTAAAGTGGCCCGTGTCTACCATCCCCCTACAGAGAAGTTTGGAAATTCTACTACATTTCAAGATGACTTCATTCCTAAGGCACTGAATCCTCAATCAAGTTTTAAACCCCCGTGTGTGCCCAAACTCTCAGATGTGCCTTTTGATGGCACTACGAGCCATCGCACTTCCTACATTGCTCATCAACTGGAACCAAAGTTCGTGAGATCAGCAGAAGAGTACAAGCCGAGCAACCAACCCTTTGAAGATCTCACAACGCACCGGAATGATTTTAAAGGGCATCCTGGGCCACTTGTCAAAAGCTGCAAGCCTGAAAACACAAGAGTCCAATCCAAGCAGCATTTCAGTGGGGTCACTGAATTCCAGGATCGTTTTCAGCCCTGGCTGCTCTCCTTGCCTGAGGTACGCAGAACAAGAGAGTACGCTCCTCCTCCAGGTACCATGGATTTTAACTCCACGAGTCACCTCCATTATGTTAAACATGAGATTTCTCCTGCTGTCCCTATAAGGCCGATTACTAATACAAGAAGAACCAGCGGCCCTTTCCAAGGGAGTACTACTATGAAGGAAGACTTTAAAGCTTGGGTCAGCTCCCGGCAAGCAATTATTAAGAAACAACATGAAATTCCAAAGCCCACAGGGAAGTTCTGTGATTTAACTACATTCAAATCTCATTATATACCACACCACATCGTTCCAGTTCAAAGTTTCAAACCTGTGCACGTCCTTCCCAATTCAGCTCATTTTCAAGATGAAACCATGTATCGCACAGAATATACTCCAAAGAAACAAGAGATCTGCCCAGGAAATAACCCATCTCCTCCAGGTTACGTCTACGTGAACACAGATTCTCGTGGTCACCAGTTCTTCCGCCCACT